>NW_027530007.1:7994361-8015557 GCF_008692635.1 Crocuta crocuta | reverse complement strand
CGGGGACGTCTGCTCCTCCTCCTCGGGTCCTCGCTTGGCACTGGGGCTTGTCTGTAGGATTTGGGTAGGAGAGCGTCGGTATGAGGAGTTAGGTTGCCCAAGGTGATCTCTGGAAATACTACAAATTACGGCCACAAAAGTCGGAAGTTCTCCAGGCCGACTTTGCGCCCCCGAGAGTGCTCCCGAGCCGGCGATCGCGCAGCCCACAGCCGCCCGCGCCGGTGAACGTTCTTCGGGGCGCTCCCTCAAGTCCCGAGAGGAGAGCGGCCTGTGAGCCCCGGAAGTTTTCCCCGGGCTCGCTCTTCTCAGAGGGGCTGGGCTGTCCGTGGGCCTGCGGGGTCGAACCCCCCGTGGGAGAGGAGCGCCCGGGGCGGCCGAGTCCCAGATCCTGCTCGGCGCAGGGGGTGACCTCGGCCAGGTGCGCTGTGGTCAGGGCCAGGTGCCCACGTCCAAGAAGGGCACGCCCAGGGGAGGGAGGAGCGCTGGCCGAGGAATGCGGTTTAGCCGAGGAGGAGCAGGTGACGTCTGGAAGGGCATTTGAGCGGAGGGAACGGCACCAGAGATTGTGGCGAAACTCTCGTGCCTCGGACCTAGGAGGAATGAGGGAGGAGGGCCCAGTGTCCCCCTCCCCGCCCAGTGCCTGGCGGGATGTAATCCTGTAAGGGCCACTCTTGCTGTTTGAGGAGTGTGGGCTCTGCGGCAGGGAAGGGTCCCAGAACTGGGCACAGAGTTGTGTGCAGCTTCAGGCATGACCCTCGTGGTCTCTCCTTGGAAGGGTTTTGTTAAAGTGCTTTTTCCTTTGTTTTATTTGTGACTGAGCGTTAAACAGTAAACTTACTGTTATGGAACTGGTCCTTTTAGGTGATGGCCCAGCAGTGGGCCAGACAACGTTCTCCCCTGAAGAAGCTCGCATTCTTATAAGACACAGAAATAAAGAGGAAGAAAATTAGTAAATGGTTGTTAGGTAGAATAAAAACCAGGTGACATGAGTGACTTTGGGGATTGTTGATCGGAAGGGCCTCTCCAAAGAGGTGGCCTTCAGCCTGAGCAGGGGAAGAGGCATGTGGACAGAGAAGCCGGTGTGAGGCTGGCCCTAACCCAGAATCAGGGCTGGCCCGTCTGGCGGAGGCTCCCTCTCTGCCAGGCCCTGAGGGCCGACACGGCCAACTGCCCTCCCTGAGAGAAGCCTTTGGGGAGGGGGCCGAGGTGCCGTCGCCCCCTTTCACACGTCAGCATGAAGTGTTGCTCAGGGTCTACCGCTAGAAGGTGACAGAATCCTCTAAAAGTTTAGTTCCTTAATGTTGCCATGATGGTGACTTTCATGGAGACGTGGGGAGTGGCGTGAGGCTGTGCCACTGGCCAGACAGTCAGAAGTTGGCTGACGTGTGTCGGAAGGTTTTCCGCTCTGTCCTCTCGTGTTAGTGCGAGCTCCCAGGGCCCGCCAGGCACGTCCCCGCCCACGTTGCTCTTCCCGCCTCAGTTTGGGTAAAGGCGTTCTGGTGCAGAATAGTTTGGTCACAGACACGAGAAAGAAGGGGACGTTTGTGAGGATCATAGGACAGGCACGTTACTGATGTAGCTTTCTGCTGGTCTGGCTCTGGCCTCAACAGGGAGGCCAGCCGTGGGAGAGTCTCTCCGTTGAACGTACACCCGCACCTCCCGAAGAGATGGGCCTGGCTTCAGGCATGTAATTGTACTTCCTGCATCTCCCGTGAGAGCAAAGGGCATTTCTGGGGCTCCTCCTTGACACTTGAGGCCTCTACCCATTTTTCTGCCCGCTCCAGGAACTAGTGCTGTGGGATCGCAGCACTAACGTTGATGCAGACTCGTTTGGGAGGGTGCCGTGCATAGGTTTGGGGGCAGCGCTGAGCTCTGGCCGGGCATCTCCATCAGCACCTTGGATGGAGAACCCGAGGTCAGGCAGAGCTGCTCCTGACCTTGGGCAAGTGGCTTAAACTATTTGAGACTCAGTGAGACGGGACTGATAAGCCACTTCAGGTGGTTATCCGGGTTCTCATCAGTTGATTCTCCTTGTGGAACCCATGACGGGTGGAACCCAGAGGCAGGAGCCAGGGGGGTCCCTTCGCTTACAGACGGGGGGCTGGGCACAGGCCGGGGCTCCCTCCCTGGGAATCATGTGGCATTTCCCTGTTCATGGAGTGGAGGGCCAGGACGTGCACGGCCGGCTGCCGGTGCCCTGGGAAGCAGCCTGAACGGGGAGCAGGGAAGGGCCGGGAGAAGACGGGGTACCGAGGGGAGCCCTAGGAATGGAGCAGGGGAGGGAGGCGTGGGTGCAGCGGCCCCAGGGAAGCTGTGTCCACACGACTCCATGGTCAGCAAGGGCGGCTCCCAGGGGCCAGCGGGAGGAGCGCGGCCCAGGTGATATTAGCAGAAACAGAGGTCTACCCTGTGCTGTCCTGCGTGTCACGTGCCAGCTGGCTCTCCGCCAGGGCCTCTGCTGTGTCTTTCTCCTGGACAGCCCATGGTGGAGACACCCAGAAGGAAGAAACCGTGCATGCTGAGAAAATGTGCTTGGTGTTATTGATAGAAATGGGGTAAAATGATGAAATCCTCGAGCGCTTCTTGTTTAACTTGAAGTCTTTTGTGTGTCTTTCTCAGGTACAGAATGTCTGAAGGGGACAGCGTGGGAGAGTCTGTCCACGGGAAGCCTTCTGTGGTGTACAGATTCTTCACCAGACTCGGGCAGGTCGGTTCCTCTGTAGTTGGAGCGGAGATCGAACGGGCTGCCTGGGGTTCCTGCCGGCCGAGTGTGCTGGCCGATCGCGCACCCAGGAAGAGGGGCGGACCCGCCCCCAGCCCCCCTGCCCAGCTGCGCTGCGCTGCCAGCTGCTTCTGTCTTCCGTGCCTCTGTAAAGGGCTGTGCGGTGGTTTAGGCCTGGGGGCCACGTATGCTTGTTTTGTGTGCTTTTCCCCGACTGCTTTTACAAAGACGAAAACACTTCTTAGCTCCCAAGTGGCACGGCTGTGCCCTTACCATCCTCTCTCCTGTCCACCCACCTCCCCATCCACTTGGCCAGGGGCCCTCAGGCCCCCTCACCCAGCTCTGCCCTTGTTTTGTGGGCTGTGCGGAGGCCTGCAGTGGTCAGCGGTGCCTGCAGCCACACGCCCACACTGGGTCCAGAGGTCTGACTCGGTGAACGGGTGCACATACTGATGTTTTGGCTTAGAATGAAAAATATATGTGTTTTCGTATAGGTNGAGGGCACTTGTTGGGATGAGCGCTGGGTGTTCTATGGAAACCAACTTGACAATAAACTATCTAAGAAAAAATATGTGTTTTTAAAATTAAAAAGCATTTGGAAAATTTCATAATTACTGAAGGCAGGTGATTTTTATTTTTATGAATGATTGAAATTTTTCATACAAAATTAACAATTGAAAAATTAAACTTAATTTCAGAATGAAAATTAGTGCACATACGTCTGCTAATTACCCGTGCGTGCACACGCATGTACAGCTAGAACCAAGGGCTCCTTCCGGAAGCTCCATTGCTTCGGTGCCCACACCGCCGGGGTCAGCCTGTGGCTGACTGGTCCGAGAGCAGCCACAAGGTCTGCCCGGGGCTGCTGGGCAGGGCTGAGGCCAGCTTGGGGCGGCCGGAGGGGGGAAGGGGGGCGCTTGGGACCGTGTAAGGTGCACACACTCCCAGCGCTCTTGGGTGAAGTTAGGTGTGGTCACAACAACTGCTGAGGCTGCTGCTCCAGGACCGTCTGCTAAGAGGGAGCGTCTAGAGTGTGTGCTGACAGGCTGGACCTGCCCCGGGAGTGACTGCAGTTGTGGGTTAGTCGTAGTCCCTGCTCAGTGCTGGACACTTAAAAGGTCCGCAGCCGAACGCCCACAGGAAGTGTGCTTTGCAGCAGGTGTCCCGGGGGCTGCACAGTGCATGTGAACTCTTGTCTTTCTAGATCTATCAGTCCTGGCTAGACAAGTCCACACCTTACACGGCTGTGCGATGGGTGGTGACGCTGGGCCTGAGCTTCGTGTACATGATTCGAGTCTACCTGCTGCAGGTGGGTGTGGCCGGCTCCCCGGGGCCCGGGTGTGGGGGGCTGGTTTTCCTAGGTCTTTGGGGGAAGAGGTTTTGCCGTGAAGGAAACCACCTCTAATAAGTCAATTTTCAGTTAAGGACTAAGTGTAAGAAAAATTCTGGCGACTGTATTATAAAACAGGATTGTCCGCAGTTCACCCTAGGTTTGTCATACCCTGTGGTGAGAGTTCCCAGGACAGTCTTGACGTCCACCTAGGGCCTGGTGACACCCCACTGGCCTGGCCTGGACAGCGGACCCTCTGGTGTCCTCCAACCCTGCCTTGGGACTCCCGCTGTGCGAGACCCTGGGATGACCAAACCTTCTGGACCAGCCACCTCGTTCCCTGAACATCCCGAGGGCTTAGCTGTTTCTCTGTCACCTTTCATGAGGCCGAGGAG
Source organism: Crocuta crocuta (assembly GCF_008692635.1). Classification (NCBI taxonomy): domain Eukaryota; kingdom Metazoa; phylum Chordata; class Mammalia; order Carnivora; family Hyaenidae; genus Crocuta; species Crocuta crocuta. The sequence goes on along the minus strand of NW_027530007.1, from coordinate 8,011,110 downwards.
AGTATGGGTAGTTGAATCTGAGACCTAGTGACCGGAGGTGGGTTTGAGGCCGTTTCTTCAGCTCAGGTGATGTCCCCAGACATCCCCTTTGCCGTGTGATCTCCAGTGCCCCCTGGTTCCTAGACGTGAAGTCCCTGGAGGCCGTGGGTGGAAGGGATTTGATGTTCCCTTACATCTGGAGGCCGGCAGGGTGCACGCCTTGTCCAGAGCCTTTTCTCCTCTGTAGCTGGGGAAGGTTTTCTTCTTTTAAAGCAGATGCCTTCGTTCCAGATGTTTCCCAGGATATAGGAGGGCACGGGCCCGCTGGTCAACACACTTGTGTCCCGGGCTCCACGTGTGTCTAATGCTGTGGGAAATTCTCACTTGAACTGAGCGTAGACTCTTGTGCGTTGGCCGTGCGTGTTTCCTGTACGTGAGCCTGACACCATTCAGCAAGGGGGCCGTGGGGCCGTTCCGTGGTCCCCGTGGCTGGACTGCACGGCTGGTTTAAAGTTGGTGTCGAGTTTACTGTCATTGTCTGTAGGGTTGTTGTTTGAGTGGGAACTTGGTCCATTCCGTAGCAGACAGAACGACCCAGAGGCCTTGATGTAGCAGTGCTGGCGGGACGGGTGCACCTCGCGCAGGCTCACCTTTCTGTCTTCTGAACCGAGTTCGCACCTGCTTCGGCATCGCTCAGCCGTGGTGCCGCAGGTCAGAGCGGCGTCAGCGGTAGACTGCTGGCATCCACATCTAGCCTGTAGTTTGCACGTCTAGACTGGAAAAATATTAAGGCAGAAAGATTTCATCTTGTTTGCATGCAAATTTTTTAGGCTTTTAGAATCAACACGGCGTGTGTTGGTCTCATCAGGTACGCTTGGCGCAGTGCGTATGTCACGGGTTGTGCCGGCCTCTCCATGTATTTGCATCTCCCGGGTGGGTTTGGCCACCCTGAGTCTCATTCTTGACTTCCTCATTTTCCGGTTCTAGATTTCTTCTGGGCAAAGATTATTAGCACCTGTGACCAGTGCGGCGTGCTGTGAGGGGCCCACTGGAGGGAATGGTGGCCAGCACGTCCTGAGTGACAGCTCAGGCCCCGGGCTCTGGTTCAGGCAGTGTTGGCGAGGCGGGGCCTGGCCCAGGCGTGCCCACCAGCGCCACTCGGTGCCCGGTCCATGCCCGCCCGGGGCTGTGGCGCAGCTCAGGCGTGTGGCTTTGTGAAATTGTCCTCTGCTGCGTTCCTGATGTGGGGGCTGGTAGCTTCAGGCACCACGTGCGAACAGCTCCAGCCTTGGAGGAGTTCTCCGTTTGTGCCGTCCATGGTCACGCTCACCAGGTCTTTGAGATACACTGTCGTCATGGGTGCCCGCTGTGCCTCTCTGTCTCTTGTTGCTATCTCCTCCTGTAAGTTAGCTGTGAATACTTAGAAGTTCAGTTAAGACGGGGTCAGACGTTCCCGGTGCGCCAGGCGGGCCGGTCCGGGGGCGGGTGTTGAGGCGTGCCACTGACCGTGCCTCCTTCCTTCTCCTGCAGGGCTGGTACATCGTGACCTACGCCTTGGGGATCTACCACCTCAATCTTTTCATAGCTTTTCTTTCTCCGAAAGTGGATCCTTCCTTGATGGAAGACTCAGGTAGGATAGAGGCCGTCCGCTAGGTTGTTTGTTGGGAGAGTTGTGGGTTTGTGTACTTCACAGATTGCCTCGTTTTCTCTAGAAACCTTTGAAATCTAAACTTCTGACACCGTCATTTTGCTGTTTAAATGTATGTAGAACCCTGGTGATGACAAATCTGTGTGTAGAGCGAGGTCTTACACCTTTGCAAGCACGTGGGCCAGGTGCTCCGTTCTGTAGACGAGGGAGGGGAGGCGCAGCGTTGTGGGGCTTGTTGGAGGCCACGTGGCGGAGTGCACGGGGGCAGGGGTGGCACTCACAGCCAGCCTCTCAGAGTCCTGCTACACTCAATGGGTAGGTCCCCTTCCTGGGAAACAGGAAGTTTCCACGGGCAGCTTGCTGGGACCAGCGGAGGCCACTGGGATCCTGACCACTGATGGTTGGGCCCCGTTGAGGGTAGCGCTTTCTGATTTCCCGGATGATGGGTTGAAAAGTTCTCATCTCATGCTGCTCCTGGCCATCCCTGGGCCAGGTCAGGGGGCCACGTCCACACCTGACTGGTTGGCCTGGGAGGGGGGCACACAGACAGATGGGGGTCCTCACTCTGCCAGCATGTCTGGTGCCACTGTTGTAAAAACTTAGACGCAGCTGCCTGCTCACATAATCCTCCTCGTGATGGCAGATGCGCACTTCCTGAGTACTAGACGTTTTCTCCAGAATGTTCACATTGTGATCAGAAGCCTGTGCCTTTTTTCTCTGGGCTGTTTAATGAAAACAGTAAAGGAAATAGCACTTGGTTTGTGGTCATTTGGGGGAATTAGGAGGTGACTGAGAGACCTTGTAGGCCTCAGTTTCCCCCTGTGTAGCTGGGCAGGGTGGGTGGGGCAGCCTGACTGCTCATGGTTGGTGAGGAGGGCAGCTTCCTGAGCAGCCTTTTGCCAGGCACATCCCCTGTGGGCTCCGCTGGCGCGTGCCTGGCCACCAGGAGGCGCTGCAGCATTCATGCAGTTGTTTAAGCCGGGCAGGCGTTCGTTCTAAAACATTCTGGGGCTGCCTGTGGCTCAGTCGGTTGAGTGTGTTTGACTCTTGATTTCAGCTCAGGTCATGATCCCAGGGTGGTGGAATCGAGCCCCTCATCAGGCTCTGTGCCGAGCATGGAGCCTACTTAAGATATTCTCTCTTTCTCTCCCTCCCCTCCCCTCACCCCCTCCCCACACCTCTCCCACTTGAGCGCATGTTCTTCTCTCTCTGCAGTGAATTGCTATTTTTTATTTTTTATGTGTGTGAAGGGGAGAGAGTGTGCATATGCACATGTGCCTAAGTGGGGGAGGGGCAGACAGAATCTCAAGCAGAACGCACGCTCTGCGCAGAGCCATGTGGGTCTCGATCCCATGACCCTGCGATCATCCTGGGATCGTGACCTGAGCTGAAATAGAGTCGGACACTCAGCCGGCTGAACCAGCCAGGCGCCCTATGGTGAATTGATATCTAAGTCAGCTGAAGATTCATGTTGTGTTTGGTTAACTCACGTAAATCTGTTGTCTCACACGTCAGTCCTGCTCGATCAGAAGCTTTAGGGAGAAGCTCATAAATGCAGTGTTGGGGACAGACGGAGGAGACACGTGCCCTGTCTCACTGACATTCTCCCTTTCAGATGACGGCCCCTCGTTACCAACCAAACAGAATGAGGAGTTCCGGCCTTTTATTCGAAGGCTTCCAGAGTTTAAGTTTTGGTGAGTGTCCTTAGGGTAGTTGAGAAAGAGACTTGTCCTCCGTGTGACGGGGCTGAGAATAGAGGTTCTGGCTCTATTGGCCGTGGACGCTTCTTAGAGAAACGAGACATTCATTGTGCGGTTTGGACACTGACTCGTAGGGGGTGCTGTGCTCAGCGGGGCGTGGGGGCGGGTCACAGGGGCCTCTGTGGGACAGCCCGGTGCCGGGGGGCTTTCCTGGTTGCCAGTTCGCACCAGTGCTCCTTGAAACGAGCAAAAGAGAAGCTGCTTCGGGCCAGAGGGTCCCGGGCATGTTGCAGCCGCGGGGTCAGGAGGGAGATGTGCTTCTTCGAACTGCACCCCTGCTCGTGCCGTGCTTGGGATGGGACCTGGCTTGTCCCCGCAGACCTCCCGTAGGCGGTGATATCTGTGCGTTGTTGCACAAGGAGGGGTGTGAAAGGTGGACAGGTGACCCCCCCACAGCATTAGGGCAGTGACCTCGTCCGTATTTGTAGGAGCAAAAACCCAAGGGGAATAAGCTGCCACCCTTTACTTTGCATCCCAGATGCATGTGGGGGACTCGGAGGCTCCTCTGCAGTCCACCTGCTGCGGGGGGTGGGGGGTTACTGAAGCGAGGACACTGCCAGGGAGGAGCAGGTTGTGGGCGGGATGGCCCTGCAGGCCCCCAGGGAAGTCTGCCTTTGTCCTGCAACAAAGGGAGACCCAGGTAGGCCTGAATCGGTAGGCAGGGCCCTGAGCTGGAGGCAGCGGCCGGGACCCCCTCCTCGCCGCACAGCCCAGGGCGTCCACGCGGCAGACACGAGCCCTCCGAGGTGTCCTGGAGCTGTTGGCCGGAGTGGCGAGGTTTCGTACCCCGTGTGATTTTGGAAGAAAACAGGACTCTCAAGGGACCGAGGAAGTGGGTGCCTGGTCGCATGCTGTGCGCTCCGGGGAGGATGCGCCGTGCCACTGCTGCCCCGAGTAGGGATGCGGCCGTGGCCCTCGGTGGCCGGGGGCCGCCAGCGGCACTGACCACCTCCCCTGCTTTAAGGCACGCGGCAACCAAGGGCATCCTCGTGGCCATGGCCTGCACCTTCTTTGAGGCTTTCAATGTCCCGGTGTTCTGGCCCATCCTGGTGATGTACTTCATCATGCTTTTCTGCATCACCATGAAGAGGCAGATCAAGGTGAGCGCGGGCGGCACCGGGAGGTGCTGACGGAGGGCCCCGCCTGGGTCTTCTCTGTACACGAGTGTCCTGAAGCTTCGGCAGGTTTGCAGCAGGGACAGGGCACAGCCCCTTCGCATCAAGGTGGCCACACAGACCTGCCCCACAGTCTAGCTGTTAGCAGGCAGCTCTTCGGGGGCCGGTGGGAAAGGCCCTCAGTTCAGCCGCGCTGTCCTCTCCGGCGTGACGTCCCCGGGGGCTCGGAGCCCAGGCCCTGCTGGACAGTCACGGTGTGTCACGCTGACGGTACCTCAAACACATCCCAGGGCAGCCTGTCCCCCCGCGTCCCCACCCCCACCCCCGGGTGTGGGCAGGGTCCAGGCACCTCCCATCCTGGGGCCCCAGCCCAGCCCCAGCCCTTCCTGCATGTACGGGGTTTTAAAAACCTTTCCCCCACTCTCGGGATTTCCAGGGAGCTCGGTGGGCTCGGGGGGCCCGGCGGGGGCAGGAGAGTCTTGCCAGGTCGCTGTGGGGGAGGGGACTAGAGGCCTGTTGGGTGCTGGTTTCGTTGCCCTGTGTGTAGAGAAGAGCAGGATTCAGATTTGGAGAGGGCTCGTCGCGAACGAAGCCGTTGTAAACTGCACCTGTTTGTCCGCAGCACATGATAAAGTACCGGTACATCCCGTTCACGCACGGCAAGAGGACCTACAAGGGGAAGGAGGACGCGGGCAAGACGTTTGCGAGCTAGGTGCTCAGGCGGCCCCACCGGAGGCCCGGGACGGTTCTGCGCCGCCGTAGCCACGCCTTCTTCCGCCACATAAAGTAGTTGATTTCGAGGGAGTCGAATTTTCTTTTTAAAAAGGAGCTTCAATTATTTGTAACTGAAACATCAGGTTCTTGAAGAAACTGACATTTAAACCAAATTGCATTGATTTATTTTTCAGTGACATTCAGGTGTTCTAAAGGATGGAATTCTAGTAAACTGCAGGCTGGGGGGAGGGGAGGGGCAGGGAGTCGCGGTCGTGGTGCGGCCCTGGTGCGGCCCTGGAACAGACCTGCACGGGAGGAGCCAGCTCTCGCCCCCGCCGCCACGTCGCCCAGCCGGAGGATGAGGCTAACCTGATTCCTGCGCTTTGGAAGAACATTTGAAAGGTGACTTTCAAGGAACTCTGGGGTTCTAATGCCAGTTTCCCAGTTTCATCTCACCAGAGATGTTTGAAGTTGGTCTCTATCATAATGACTCAAAACTCTGTTCTTAACTACCGTGATTGCTTTTGAGGGCCTGGAATTATAAATATATATATTATATTTTAATTGTTTGGAATTATTTTGACACATTTCTTTGATACCTGAAGAGTTGTTTGTTTTTGATTAATTTAAAGTTGATCTCATGCAGCGGCCCCTTTATAGAAACAACTGGCGAGAGCAGACCAATTTGTGGGTTTTAACACACGGCTTCTCACTTTCTATGGGAAAACAGAACTCTGACCCGCATGTCAACTTTTTTGATGTGATAAAAACAATACTCGTAAACATTTTACTAAGTGACTTTTTAATTCCAACTTTATTAAAGACGGTGTCCCCTTTCTCGTGGCGTCTTTATCTGAACACTACAGCGAGCTGGTGCCAAGCAGGCCCGGCCGGGAGCCCCACGGCCGCTGCAGGGGTGAGCAGGGCGGTCCCGGGGGTGCGGGTGCTGGCGTGCAGACCTGCTTCCTGAGGTGCGGGTGCGCAGCTCTGGCCAGCGTCCCATCCATCGAGGGTTTCAGGCACTGATTGTGCTTATTGTCTGGCTTTTCTTTTGCCAATTTTTGGAGAGCTGAAATTGAGCTCCTCTTGATTCTGAGAGGCCAGATTAAGACCTTTTGTGTACATCGTCCGGTATTTTAATCTTGGTATTTAAGTGACTTTTCGAATCCGTACTTTTAACGTGACACTATAGCACCAGAGATGCTCAAACTCCAGATGCTTTCATTCTTCGTACTGTTTTCTAGCAAATGCTCAGGCTCCAAACAGGACAGGAAATTGTTTGCATTTGTTCAGAGCATCGGTAACGGGCCTCAGGGACTTTGGAGCCTCTCGGGCTCCTCCCCATCCAGGGGTCGCAGGGCCTGTTGTGGACCCACGTGTTCCCGAACAACCGTGTGCAGGCCGCTCTCAGAAGCCCACGATGTGAACTCGCACAGGGAACGCGACATCCTGACCGCAGGTTCTGACCCTTCATGGACCTGATTTCCGGTTCACCCTTCTGGCCTTAATTTTCCTACATTCTGCGGGGCTCGTTTCCTAAAGTTTATGGCAAAGTCTTAGCTCTGGCACAAATTAAATACTTTTGAAGGCCTAAAAGTAACAAAACTGTGGCAGGAAGCAGGTGTGAGCAGCCAGCGTGCCCAGCCTCGGGGAGGGCTGAGCTCCGGGCGCCTGTGAGTTAGGTGTTGAGCAGCAGAGAACTTCCCCGCAGCAGCCCTGCACCCGAACTGCAGGCCAACCTCCGCAGAGACACAGACTTCACCTTCTAGGATGGGAAACAAACGAGTGTGTGTGTTAAGGGTACGTGCTGACCTTGGGTAGAGCCTTTCTGCTCTGTGAACGGATGTGCCTGAGCCACAGGTAGCTGCCTCTGGTGACGAGGGCAAGGATTTGGGTCTTTGTGGCTGGTCGTTGAGCCATGTGCTCTGCTCTTCGCCACACTTGCCCGTTCGGGCCAAACCCTCACCACAGGCTCAACACAACCGTTCTCTCAGCACGTGAGCTGAGAAACGACCCGGCTATGCCACGGTGGCGGTGTGGCGTGGCTGGCCCCCCAGCGGGGCTCTGCTGGCCGCCAGCGCCGTGGGCTCGGGGTCCACAGAGCAGGTGGAACCCAAGCTTCAGACCGGCTGTGCCGCCGGCAGATCCAGCCTCTGTCTCCCCAGCTTCTGACAGAGTTGCTACGTGACACGAAGTAAAACTTGAGAATGTAATGTTTCTGTGCGGGTTAACCTCGGGAACGGATAGGGACTGTCCTGACACTGAGGCTCCTGGGCTCCTCTGTCCTCGGGCAGGTTAGCGATAGTGCCGCAGGTAGATGAGCTTCTGGGGAGGGAACTTCTCCCTGCAGAGAGGGCACTCCATCTGCAGGGGAAGCAGAAGGGTCATGCGGGCCGCGCGTGCTCCCACAGCAGGTCTCCTGCAGTGACACATGGCACGTGCACGCGTCTCTCTCAACTTCGGATTAAGATGATTTCAGGGGCACCCCAGGGGTTCCGTCGGTTGAGCGTCTGACTTTGGCTCAGGGCATGATCTCATAGTTTGTGGGTTTGAGTCCCGTGTCAGGCTCTGTGCTGACAGCTCAGAGCCTGGAGCCTGTTTTGGATTCTGTGTCTCCCTCTCTGACCCCCTCCTGCTCATGCTGTGTCTCTCAGAAGTAAAAATAAAAACATTAAAAAAAATTTTTAAAAGAAAAGACGATTTTAAAAACCCACTTTTCTCAGTAGTCACAAACCTGAAGAGAAGGCCTCAACCCTGGGGTAGCGGAGCTGGGGACACTGACCAGGCCAAGGAGACAGCCAGCCTGTCCCATGTGTTGACGGGCCGGGCGAGGGCACACCTGGCTGCCACAGAGGACTGGGTCGGAAGGGCGGCAGTAGCTGCGCTTCCAGAAATGAGTGAGCATGTCCTGTCCAGCTCAGTCCTTGCGGCCCCGCCCCTGAAGGACAGGTCGGATTCCCTTGTCCCCAGGAAGGTCCGCGGACCTCCTGCTAGGTGTCTCTGCCCGGGACCGACCCTGACCGAGACCGTACCTGTGTTCTCGGGGAATCCCTTGAATGGGAGCAGGGGCCCCAAAGTGGAGGCTATGGTACAATCCAGTGGGACCCGCCCAGTAAGGACACTTCACGGGGGGTGGTTCTGAGTCCGCTCCACCCAGGCTGTGAGGCCACGGCCACCGTGAGCCCCGTGCACAGGCTCTAAGCAATGCCCCTTGGCCGATCTGTGGAGGCAGATGTCTCCAGGTAGGAGGAGAACAGGTGTCTAACTGAGCATCACATCCCTTGTTTATCTCACCTGTGTGCGCACCCCCTCCCACCCCCAGGCCGTGGGGGCCCAGGAACCCAAGTCTTCCCTGGAGTCAGCCCAGAGGGAAGAGAGGACGCGGCATTCCCTGCTCTTGGCAGACCCAGACCTTGGCTGGGTAGACCCCACCACCCCGTGGTCTCGCGAGAGTGGGGCAGGCAGCTGTGCATCCTGGGGGCGCCCCCGTGGGCAGTAACAGCAGACATCCACCCACCGGGGAGGGCCGTCCAAGGGGCGTGCGGGGGGCGGGGGGGGGCGCTAGGAGCAGGACCTCGCGGCCCCACAGCTGCCCCGGCACCACCTCAGGCTGCACGGCCGCCGCACCTTGACTCCAGACAGGCCCCGCGTGCGGCGCATCTGGGAGCTTTAAAAGGCTCCCACCCTCTACCCCCCCGGGAGAGGAGGTTTCTGGGACAGGCTTCCTTCCGGATTCCCGGGTGGCCAGTGGCGCCTGCTTGTGGGGCCTGCCTCCCCACTCACGGCTGCGGACCCTGGCACACCCACCTTGGTGTCACACCACTGGGTGATGCACTCCCAGCAGAACAAGTGGCCGCAGGGCGTGGCTGTCGAGTGTCTGCGCTCCTCCAGGCACAGGGTACACAAGGAGTTTCTGGAAGGGGCTTTCTCTTCCACGTGGCTCCTGGGGACGTGGCAGGGAGAGACCGTAATTTAACCTCCAGGGTCCTTGCAGTGCCTGCCCTGATCCACCAGAACGCTAAGTCCCCGGCCACAGCCCTGTCCCGGGGACCGGCTCCCGCACCTGCGGTGAGACAGGGCGCGATGCAGCTTCCACTCCCGCCGCGCGCGCTGCCTCTGCCGGAAGCTGTAGAGCTGCAGGCCCACGGACAAGGCCAAGTGCAGCAAGGAGATGAATCCCAGCAGCCTGTAGCTTTCACGAGCCCTCAGGTCCTCTGCGGATGGGGAGTGCACGCGAAGCTGTCAAGGGTCAGAAAGAACAATCACGTGATCAGTAGACACAGCGCCAAGCCCCGTGGGGGCCAGGACACCCCCTGGCAATAGAGTGCCCAATGGGATGAGGCCAAACCCTGCCCTCCTGGCACACAATACGGGGGGGCCCTCTTGGCTGAGTGAGGAGGGCAGGGGTGCCTTGCAGGGGCTGAGGACCAGGTGGCAGACGATGCAGGAGAGCTCAACGCCTCACGCCCAGCGGGACCAAGCGCCGAGCAGGGCTCCCATATCTGCAGTCACTGGCTGCAGATGGGGATTTGGGGGGTGAAGGGGCACATCCGAGGACCCACACTGCAGAGAAAGCACTTGCAAAGCAGCCGGAGAAGAACCCCAGTGGGCAGGGAAAAGGCACACAGGCAGGTAGTGCTAACCAGCTCCTCTGTCATGTACGCGAAGTTTCCCGCTTTCGGGGAGACACCTGCCCCCTGTGGCCCTGCAGCTACCGATGGGGGCAACTTCCGGCCACACCCCTGAAAAGAAAGCCGGCTGCCCTCCACTCTGGTCTCCCTTCCCTCAGCTGAGAGCCCCCAAGCCAGGCCCCACGCACCCGGGCAGAGGAGAGCTGGGCAGCAGCGCCTGGGGCCCCAGGAGAGCAAAAGGCTTCTGTCTGGGCGGAGCCCGCGTCTCCAGGCGCTTCGCTAGGACTGCTCGGTACACACCCTGGCTGACGCTGGGGCGGTGAGCCATCAGCTCTCGCGAGTGAGCGCGGAGGGCTGAGGCTGGAGAGGAGAGAGCCAGGCACCCAGGGTAGTGTGGCCAAGGGAGGCGAGCAAGGGTGTGGCCAGGGGGCCTGAGGCGAGACTTTCTGGGTGAATCGGGAAACCACGGCACCAGGTAAGGAACAGGATGCGAGGTGGGGCTGACTGGAAGGCCTGGACCAGGGAAGACCCTGCCAGCAACAGGTGTCCCCGCACGTGACCCTCCACCGGGGCAGCTGGGAAGCAGCGGGCATGGACCCAGGAGCCTGGAGCCTCAGGTGGGCCTCAGATTTAACGCAGGGCGGCTCACAAGTGCTGCCTTCAGGGAGACAGATGTGTGCTTCCCTCAGGGCTTCTGGAAATTGGACTTCTAGGACCTTCTGGCAAAACACGACAGGATAAAACCTTGGCTTTTCAGTAGAGGACCTTGGCTCTGACGCTGTGGCTGTTAGCCCACAGAACCCGGGGTGCAAACGGTCCAGAGCACAACAAGCAGGACAGCACCGGCTACTTACGTAAGTGACTCCCGTGAGCCTCTTGGCCAGGTGGTAGAAGGCGCCGTGGATGTAGAACCAGGCAACATGGAGCCGCTGGAGGCAGGCGAGGCTCTGCCTGAGCGCCAGCACGGCCCGCAGGAGCACCCTCTTCTGCTGCTCAGTCAGGGCAGCCACGCGCCGCTGCACCCAGAGCCTCGCTCCGGACCGGCCACGGCCGCCGGATGCCAGGCTGCCCTGCGAGGGCCTGGCGCTGTCGGCATCGGCCTGCAGCTCATGCTCCAGGTGCAGCAGGGCCTTGTCCAGCACGTAGGGCAGGACGGTGTGCAGCGCGACCAGCACGCCACGGCGCAGCCTTGAGGGCACTCGGCTCTGGGACGGGTCCACCTGCACGATGCCAACGTACTCCTCCCCGAGGGTCTGGTAGCCTGCCGGGGTTGGGGGGTGGCGCTGACCCTCATGGGAAACTGAGGCTGGGGCCCGCCGTCCATTTCTCTCTCTCTGCACTGGATCTTGCTATCAGGTCCCTACCTTTCCTCTAAAGGATGGAGCTGCACTGGGGCCCCGCTGCCCTTGCTCTGTGATGGGGCTCAGTGCTGGGACCCCTGTCCGGCCACAGAACTCAGTCCCAAACAGTCCCAATGGCCGCTTGGACAAAGTCTAGGACGAAAGTCCCCAGAAACAAAGGCTGAGAGGACGGCACGGATGTGACCCTGGAACTTTGAGAGGCTCCAGCTGGGGCTCGGGGCCTGGCATCTCCTGCGTGGGAGGGCATCAGGGTCCCTTTCTCCCCTGAGACTGCATCGGGGCCAGGGCCACTGGGAAGCACCTCCGGGCGCTTCTTTGCTGGCAGCTCTGCGACCCCTGCCCCCAGGCTCGGTGTGTCGTGGGCCCCTTGGTCTCAAGGTCCCGCCTGGCCTGTTACCTGCAAGTGTGGTGAGGCCGAAGTAGGCGACGTCCGACAGCAGCTCGATCTCCCTCCTGCACTGCAGCCATCTCTTCGCACCTGAGAGGAGGTCGCGGGGGCGAGGTGGCAAAGTTCAAGTCCAATCCTTCCCGCTCCTCCTGCTGCCAAGGCCCAGCCCCCCCTCCCCAGGGCCGAGTCTGTCCTAAGCCACCGCCCTCCCTGTCCTGGCCTCCCCGCTACGCACTCAGCCCCGTGTCTCCTACCTCTGGGCCGCCGCGAATCCCGAGAACCTCCCGCGCCGGCCGCCGGCCGCTCTGGGACCCACGGGGCTTACTGTTCTCGAGCCCGGACGGGCCACAAGGACAGGCGGCGGAGCAGGGCAACTCAGAACACAAGCCGGGCCCGCCGTCCAGCATCAACCCCAGCCCCCCACGCTGCTGGCTGTGACCTCAGACAAGTTACAAGAAGTCTGTGGAACCCCAGTTTCCCTCTGGAGAAAGGGGAACACCGACCGAGTCCCGCCTGGAAACGGCGTTTAGAGAGCCAAACGGGTGGCGTTTGTGAAGCACCGAGAACGTTCCTCGACACAAGACATGTCAAAGTGAAGTGCCACCCGTTTCTTCCGCTCGCCCTCTCCCCTCCCAGAACCCCCGGCCGCGAATCTGCACTGGTGTCCGAGCGTCCCCCCTGGCGTCGCCCTCAGCCCGGGGCTCCCTCTCCCCAGAAGCTTGCGCCAGTGCCTGGGCCTCACCCCCGGCCCCAAGCAGGGCCTCACCCGCCAAGCTGTGCAGGGCGCCGCCCGCCGCGCTCCGCAGCCCGCCGCGGTAGTAGTCGTCCTTCTGCGCCGCGCGAACCACCTCCGGGGGGCCGGCGGCGGCAGGTGCCATGACCGCGGGACGCGCGGCTCTGGGGCCCCGCGTGGCCACGCCCACGCGGGCGGTGCCTGATGACGCAAGCGCGTGGCGCAGGCCTTTTGCGTCTAACGCGGAGGGCGGGGCTGACTGCTGCCCGGGCGCGTCGGAGCCGTGAGGGCGGCGTCGTGCGGATGCGGGAACGACGCTTGNTCGAGGTGAGGAGGACGAGACAGGCACCGCTCCGCCTCCGCCAAGCGCCGACCCTTGACCCTCGCCAGCCGCCCTGCTCACAGAGGGGACGGCGCTGGGAGAGCCCCAGCTGGACCCGGCTGCGGGAGGGGAAAGGGAGAGAGAGGCGGGGGAGGGGNGCCCGGCAGAAGAGGGCAGGGGGGCCGCTTGTCCTGTCGGCACTGAGGAGAGTGCCTGGCTCCGGGGCTGGGGAGCCACCAAGTTTAGTGACTTTGTCCTGGAGGGCGTGGGGCGGGCGGCCCTGCCCTCGCCTCTGCTCCTATCTCCAGGGCTACCGCCCACCGACCTGCAGCCGGGCTGCGGCGGGGCTGTGGCTCTGGGCCAGTCTCCGCGCTAACGGGGTTGGGGGGGCCCCAGCTGTGTGCAGGCCCTTCTTAGAAGGAAGGCGCGACCTGGGTGGTTCCCATAGTTCTTTCTGCTAGTGAAGCCCCGTGTCCTTCTGGAGCCGAGCCCCTGCCCGGGTCCCCGGGTCCCGGAGCCGGGCGCTGCCCGAGGCTTCGGCCGGCATCCCCGGTGGACCCGTCAGCAGAGGCCCGAGCGGAAGACCCTGCCTTCACGAAGTTCTGACCGGCTGCGGCTAACAGGCTGAACTGCTCGGCCCCTTCCTGGCCCCCACGACGCCCGGGCCTGTGGGTTTGCGCAGACGCACGCGGTGTCCACCCGCGGCACGCTGGGCCTGGGTTTGTCCCTCCCTGCTGCGCCCTGCCCACCAGCGGGCCCTGCTCACAACGCACTTTCCCTTTTTCTTTTGCTCAGCCCCACTGCTGGGCAGGGCGAGGCCAGAAACCGTGTGGCCGAGTGTGGGTTGTTCTGGGCAGGTGGGGGCCTAGGTCAACCCCGGTTCAGATCTCAGTTCACCCCCTGGTGCCTGCCCCCCCCCCAACCAAGAGGACTTCAGGTTGGGGTCAGACTGCGGAAGGCCGGCAGGTGGCGCCGTCGGCCCATCTGCTCTACCAGGTCAAGGGGCAGAATTTTAGGGGATTAGGGAGTTTCACCCCAAAGAGTGAACCTGGATCAGGATACAAAGATGTGGCAGAGTGGTCTCTGATCTCACCTTGGGAAGGAAGGTGAAGAGCAGTGTGGACTTCAGGGACGTGGCCGCCTGGGCCGGGCTTGAGGTGGTTGAGTCCAGCTGCCTGGAGGCGNTTTGTGTTCAGTGGAAGCTGAGGCCCGGGCCCCGCTGATCAGGAGCCTTGCTGGGCTGGTCTCTGACTCGACCTGCCGTGACTTCAGCAGGTCCCTGCTCACCTACAGAGAGCTTTCACACGCTTTCCGCCTTAACTGCCCAGGCCTCCATTTTCTAACTCTGTGAAATGGGAACACTGATAGAATTAGCTGGTATTTATTAAGAGCCCACTGTGCCAGTGCATGAGTCTCCTGGATCCCAGGCTGTCCTTTGAGCAGGAGTGTGATTCCCAGCCCTCAGCGTCCCGTGTCCCTCCTCCGGGGTGCTTGCCCTGGACCCTCTCTCTCCCATGTCCCTCCTCTGGGGTGCTCGCCCCAGCTCCTCTCTGAGCCCTGCTGCACACCTCAGCCCGCGTCTCCCCCCTCATCTCCCCCCCAGCACCACCCCGCAGCCCAGTGGGCAAGCCAGTGGTCAGCTGCCAGCTTGTCTGTGTCCCTCTGCTTCGTCCAGGAGGCTGGCCGCAGCTGGCATAGCCTTCCTGCTGGGGCGGCTGCTGTAGCATCCAGCCCGGCACCCGCGGGTGCTCAGGAAATCAGTGCCCGGAGGACGGGAGGAAGGAAAAACCAGGTGGGCTGGCTTATTGCTCCAATCCTAAGACGCTCTCACCATGTGACTCCCTCCCCTGAGTCCCCAGGGCTCAGGGTCCTCCCGTTGGTTGGATACCAGGTGGGGTGCACCCTGTCCTGGGATTGGAAAGGGGGCTATTCCTGGGCAGATGCCCACCCCGGGGACAGGAGGTTGGGGACACAGATGCCACACGCCTGGGTGCTGGGTCTGCGTCCCTGAGTGGGCAGGTGCCCTGGGGGTGGAGAGCAGAGGTGGGCGCTGCTGCTTTCGTGGGAGCGGTTCCCGGACGAACCCGGAGGGCAGGTTCCTCTACCCCGTGGCCGCCTGGAGGCCCAGGAATGCCCCTCCCTCCACCGGGAGCGTGGGTGTGCGGTGGACACAGGCAGAGTGGACGTGGGGTGGGGGCAGCCTGGGGAGGGGACGGGGGCCCAGGGTGCAGACCCCGCCAGGCCCTCGAGCGGAGACCTCCTTCAGCCACGTGGTGGTCCCAGAGCACTGGCCGCCAGGGGGCTCGTTACTGGGCTCCAGACGAGGGGCGGGAGTGCAGAGCCCGGGCTGGGGGGCTTGGGCTTAGTCTGGGAGGTCGCGTCAGGGGTTCCGGGGCCCGGGCGAGTGGCTGGGTGCTCGTGCGTCTCTGTGCTCTGGGACTGTCTGGGCAGAGCTGTGTGTCTGATGCAGTAGAGTCCATCCGGGGTCCTGGGCTTGGGCCCGTGGTTAGGGTTTTAAGGGAGCCAGGACACGAGTCTGCATTTGGGGGGCTGAGGAAGGTAGGGGCTACCACTCACGTGGCAGAGCTGAGATCAAAGCTCAGAGAGACTGTGCCTTGGTCAAAGCAGGCACCTGGGGAACCCCAGGTCTGTCTGGCCCCACATCTGTACACTAGTGGTTAGCGTGGCGGGTGCTCCCGTGGACGGAGGGCCTGAGTGTGTCCAGGTCCTCCCGCAGGTGGGGAGCAGGGGGGACCCCGGGCCCACTGGAGGCCAGTGGTCAGGAGCCGAGGCCCCAGCAACGGGTTCTGGGTATTTCTGCTCCTCTACACGCTCACTGTTGTGGCTCATTTATCAGACAGGTGTGACCTACCAAAACGTGTCACCAAAGGCCAGGGCCGAGTGGGGACCCAATGGGGTGCAAGTTGCCCATTGGATTTGGTAGCTCTGGGCATGTGGTGGGGATGTGCACCCTTAGAGGTCAGCGCCGCGTCCCAGCCTCACCGCCCCCTGCAGCTCCGGACTCTTCTCTCCCTGCTCCAGAGCCTTCAGAGGCTCCCCAGCACCCGGAGGAGAGAGTTCTAGGTCTGACCTCAGCCGTGGAGGTCCCTCCGAATGTTGCGAGCACCTTGAGACACGGGGGTGTGGGAACACAGGTGCCCTGTTGGGTGACCACCGGCCCCACCCGTGAGGCCGTCTGCAGGGACCGTCTTGTCCAGGACTGTCCTGTGACTCAGTCACAGTGTCACTCGTCTCCCACCGCACTCCATGTGTCTCCCCAGCCGTCATCCCTGTTCACGGTCTCTTATGACGGCCGGGGGACTGCTTTGCTGCCTGCTTCCGTACGACGTGAGCCGTGTGAGCGCGGCCCCCCCAGGGGTCAGTGCGCCGTTCCCCGTTCCAGAAGGGGCTTCACAGGTTTTCCTGAGCAAACACAGAAAGGGATGAATGACCCCCATTTCGGTGATGAGGGCAGGAGGGGTGCCCCCAAACAGCTGCCCTTGGGATGGAGGCCGGCAGGTCCCTGGAACCTTCTCCCGGGCCCTCCCGCCCCTTGCTCTGTGGCCGGGCCGCAGAGCAGACCTTCCCAGGCGGCATGGGGCGCCCTCCGGTGAAGAGGAGCCTGGTGGGCAGGACTCGCGAGGTCTCTGCTGGAGATGGTGCCCCAGGTGCCTGCGGAACAGCGCCGCCGTGTCCCCGGGCTGGCCGCGGGGGTGGCGGCCGTGGTGGGTGTGGGTGCAACTCCAGCCCCCTTGGCCCTGGGCCCCTGCCTGGGACCACCGGGCAGGGGAGGGGAGCCCCCTCCGGGCAGGGGAGGGGAGCTGGAGGGGCCTTCAGTGGAGGCGAGGCCGGGGGGCTCCAGACCTCCCACCGTCCTTACCCAGGCAGTCGCGCTTTGTGCTGGGGGCGCGGGTGGCCTGCGTGCAAGCCTCCAGCCCTGTCCCCTGGGTCGGTGTAGAACCCTATGGGCAGTGCTGAAAGCCTTGGGGACCCCAGGGGAGTGCAGCGCAGAGCACAGGGCGGGCCAGGGGATGGCCGGGGCCCCCAGCCTCGGGCAGGGCAGCTTCCCCCCTCCCCCCCCCAGCCTGTTTCCTCCCC
>NW_027530007.1:7982970-7994343 GCF_008692635.1 Crocuta crocuta | reverse complement strand
CCCCCCCCCCCCCCGCCAGCACAGAGCCCGCCACGGCCAGGCCCCATGGGGCCCCCTCTGCCCCCTTGCAGGCCGCCTGGCCTACGCCCCTACCCAGCCGGCCACCCCAGGTCCTGCTGGTTCCTGAGCGTGCTGTTGGCAGAGGCCTTGAACGGTGCCATCACGGCGGATGTTCAGGGCCTAAGGGCCCAGCAGAAGGTGACAGGACTGGTGTTGCTGGCTGTGTGCACCCAGCACTGGGATGTGAGAAGCCAGCCTCCCCGGGGGGTGAGGACAGTGAGGGGCAGCGGGAACAGGTGTCCCCAGCTGTGCTGGTGCCCGTCAGGTGACAAGTGCGCTCCCTCAGCTGCCCCAGGCTAATCCTGGGAGGAGGGTTAGGGGCTTCTGTCCCAGTCCTGTCCAGATTGGGACGTGGAGGTCTTAGCCAGCCCTGGGCCCATGGACAAGATGGCCCTTCCTGCCACAGGGCCTTTGCACATGCTGTCCCTGGTGTCTGACGTGTCCCCTCCTGCAGAGGGTCCTGTTCACAGCCTGGCCCTTCTGAGCCCTGTCATACCCTCCTCTACTCTGGGGCGTTGTGGCAGCTGGCTGGTTGGTGCAGAGTGGGGGGGCTGCAGAGACCCCACCTGCCTGCCTCAGGGTCTCTGGTCATTGGTCAGGAGCTCAGCCAGTGCTGAGTTAAGGACCCGGGAACATAGGACTGCGTCTCCTCCCTCCTCCTGCCCCAGCCTTGACTTACCTTTTTCTGTCAGCAGCCTCCTGCCTCCACCCGAAAGACTCAGCCTCTCATCTGGGCTGCGGGGGGCTGTCAGATGGAGACACTCCGGGCAGGGTCTCTGCTGTCCCCCGCGGGCCCTGGGCTGTATGCTCCGTTTTAATCCCCTTGCGCTGTGGCGTGGAGACCAAGCTACCGCCCTGAAGTTCTCACCCGGAGCTGCCTCTTGGGCCCAGGTGACACTCTCGAGTGCAGAAGGTGGGGTTCAGGCGGGGGAAGTGGCGCCCCAGTCTGCTGGCAGGTTGTGGGTTCTTCCTGGGACCATCTCTGTTTGTGGGGTGAAGCCCAGTTATTTTGGCCCTGCCCCCATGGGGTGTGCTCCTGGTATGAGATGGGAAGGGGTTCCTGGGAGCCGAGGAGGGAGGGGCCTGTGCCTGCCCGCCAGACCCCCGGCTGGTGGGCACCGCGCCTGCCGCCCCCGTGGGGCAGGGGGCACTCAGCACCCCGCTTTACAGGTGAGGAAACAGAGGCTCGGAGGGAAGCTTCTGGGCTACACGGGGCTGGCTTCAAGCCGAGTTCTGACCCTGAGACCCCCAGTTCCTCAGGAATCTCTTCTGCAGACCTCAGGTCAAGAGAGCAGTGGGGGCCCCCCCTCCCCCCGTCTTGACTCCTCTCTTGACTGATAATGGATTGTCATTTGCCCATCCGCCCCACCTTGGGTGCATCTTTTGGGGCTTGGGGTTTGTTTTTTTTTTTCTTTTTGGTATTTTTCAGCATGGATAGTGTTATTTTGCTGCGATTTTTAAAAATCCGTATTGGCGGTGCACAAGGTGGCCTCCGGACCCCTTTCCAACCTGAGCAGCTGTTGGGGACCCCAAAGTGTTTTGTGCAGTGGTGACTGAGCCGCTCACACCAGCTCACCTGTGAGGTGAGCTGTCAGGAGGCTGCTGACAGAAAAAGGCGGTTCACAGCCGCCTGTGAGGTCTCTGGTAATTCTGAGAGCTGGTTGTTACACACAGCCGTTACTAAAATCAAATTAAACTAATTAAATTATGTAAAACATAGAAATTATAAGAAAAGCAAGGTAATGAACAGCCACTCTTGCTTCCTGGTTATTCACATCTTGCTGTTATCTGCGCCCGTATCTTGGAGCTCAAGCCTGTGCCATCCGCCCAGTGGAGGTCCCGGGGGACCGGATGTGACCGCGGTTCCTCCCGGCTGGAAACTGCCTGCCGCGGGCGTATTTACGTGGAAATTGGCAAACACCGCCCATCAGGGCTTTCACCGCCACGGAAAATCCGGACCAGCACACCCCTGGTTATTAGGACTTGACATTTACTATGTTAGATATTAAAATTAATTATTAGAAACACTTTGTTGATGCAGGCTCACTAAATAACAATCAAGTAATTACGTGTGACTGTAAAGGATATTTTTTGTTTTTTATTGAAGTAGAGTTGACACGCGGTATTACATTACTTTTTCAGTTTCGGGTGTGAAACCGGCATGGCGACCAGGCCGTTCTGTACAGTACCCAGGGCTCGCCCCGTGTTATTACAGTCTCACTGGCTATAGTCTCTGTGCTGTCTCCACGCCTGTGACTTACTTATTTTGTGACTGGAAGTTTGTGCCTCTTACTCCTCTTTATCTGTTTTACCAATTACCCCACCCACCGCCCCCCTGACAACCACTAGTTCGTTCTCAGCACTTAAGAGTCTGTTTCTTTGTTCATTTGTTTTGATTTCAGATTCTGCACATGAGTGAAATCCTATGGCATTTGCGTTTGTGTGTCTGACTTATTTCACGTAGCGTAATGCACTGTGGCTCCATCCGTGTTGTTGCAGATGGCAAGATTTCATTCCTTTTACGGCTGAGTAATATTCCGCGTGCACTTTGCCCCTTCCTTCGCCGTTCACCTACGGGCGGACGCCAGAGGGCACTCGCAGCTCTTGGCTGTTGTGAACGGGGCTGCAGTAAACGTAGGGGAGCGTGAACCTTTTTGAATTAATGTTTTCGTGTCCTTTGGGTAAAGACCCAGTAGTGGAATTACTGGACCAAGTAGTGTTTCTGTTTATAATTTTGGAGGAACCTCCATATTGTTTTCCATAGGGGCTAGCACCAGCTTACATTAATATAAATAATATTTTATGAAAATAATTTTTTTTTCCTAAAACGAATTCCATGAGAAGGGTGGTATCGCTTTGCATTGTTGCGAGTGTCCATCACGGGGGCGGAGGGAGGGGGCCAGGCTGTGGATGCGCTGCTGCAGCGCCGTGGTGGCCGTCACTGCGTGTGCGAGACACCCGAGAGACCCTCCTCCTTGCATGTGGGTGTGTGCGTTCGTCATCGCTGCCGTGGCAAAGCCGCAGAGACGACGCTTCGCGGGGTGGGGGGGGTGATGAAAGCCCGAGCCTGGCAATGCCCATCTGGGGTTCTGTTACATGAACCCGTCGGTGGGTCTTTGGCTGTGAGTGGATTTCTACCTGGACACGATTTGGGGCATCTGGAAGCCACTGGCCAGTGAGCGTGGCAGAACTCCCGCATGTGGATGTGTCTCATGCTCGCTCGTGAATGTCGCCTCTGCTGCCGTGAGAAAAAGCCTCAAATATTTGGAAGCCGCCAGACTCGCAGTGGTGGATCACGTTCTCCAAAATGCTCATTTTTACTGAAGCTTGAATTTTATCACTGGCAACAGATCTTACCACTTGGTCGTCACTTTGCGTTTTAGGTGGCAGGCTTGCCGTCTGCGGTTTGGAGAAATCGGCTGCCAGATGTTGCACACGCCCGTGCCGCCCCACAGTCTGTCTGCAGTGGTGCCTTCCAGCAAAGACTGCTGCCCGTGCCTCCGGCCCGCAGGGCTGGCATCTGCCGCCGGAGCCCCGCCTCCTGAGAGCCTCCTCACTTCCCCCCGCAGGGCACTGGAAGGAGCTGAGGTTTCATGAAATTCACCGTTTGGAAGTTCTCAGGGCAACGGCTTCTGTATTTAAATCTGAGTGCATGGTGACAGGGGCCTGAAGGGACGGCCCGGTGCCGTTCGGAGCAGCCGCCTGGGTCTGTGCTGAGCGGTATCCACCGTTGTGCAAATGTGGGCACAGGGAGGAAGGGGATGGTTATGGAAATCGTGCAGACCGCCGGCCCCGGGGGTTCTGGGGACACGGCGGGCTCCGTGGGCCTCATGTTGGAGGCACCGCCCTCTGGCACGCCTCCCTCCCTCTGGTCTCTCTGCTCGGTACTGTGCTCTCGGGACGCTTCCTGTCCCCACGGCCCCCACGCTGCATGTTTATTCCACGTGTGCGACCCCACCGGTCAGGGCTGCTGTGAACATTTTCCCCCACTCCCTTGGGGGCCACTACCAAGCTGGCTGAGTGACCCCCACTCATACCTGGGTCTTGACCTTGACAAAAGCCCCTCCTTCGGGACCTAGCATGAGGGTTCAACTCCGTGAGACCAGCCCCTGCGCCAGCTCACTCCTGCCCACCTTCGTGAGCATGGGCCCGGGACACTGCGATTCCCACCACGGCCTCGGAGTCAGGGCTGCCGGCTTCTCTGTGCCACGTGTGGCCAGGCAGGCCCCGGCCTGGCTTTGGGCAGTTCAACAGCTTGGGCGAGTGCCCCCCACCCCACATCCTCTGTATTCTCATCTGCTAAGTCTAGGGTGGGAGAGGGAGGGCAACGCTGGGTAGAGGGTCCAGCCTCAGACTGGCCAGCCACGGGGGTGCCCTGCCCTGCCTCCCGTCGCTGGGGCCCCTCCACCTGAGGCTGTGCTGGAGAGGCAGGGGTGGGCGCCAGGGGGCGCTGGTGGGCAGCGAGGTGCCCCACCAGAGAGGAGACTCCTCAGGCAGCGCTAGGGGAGTAGGGGGGAGGGACGGCTGGAGTGGAGGACCCTGGCTGCTGGATCCCAAGACGAGGAAGGGGTTGGGGGGCAGGTAGTTCATCCCCTTGATTTCTAGGTACCTCATCATATGCGATTTTCAGGCCCTCAGACCAGGTGTCCAGCCCGGGTGGGGGGGAGTGGGCAGCGGGCCTAGAAAGAGTCAGGTGGGATGTCTGGGGTCTGGTGGCCGGTGGGGCCTGGGACTGGGGAGGAACAGATGCCCTATCCCTACACCCCCTCTCCAGAGGCTGGGGCTCCCACCTCGGCCTGGCTCCCACCCCTGGGTCTTTCTGAGCCAGGGGATGCAGGGGAGTAACGGGAAGAATGTCGGGAGCAGGCTGGGGCCCTCCGTGGCCCTCGGTGGCCAGCCTGCCACTCTGCAGGACACCACAAGGAGGCGCTGCGGACATCAGAGGAGAGTCATCGGGTGGGAAGCCACTGAGGGTCCGCGCCGGCCCTCCCTGTGGGCAGGGTACTACAGACTGACAAGCAGAGGCCGAATGGCAGCCACTGCACCCTCTGGGGCTTTGTGGGCGGGGGGCCTGGTCATTTTGTGGAGGTGGGTCCACCTCTGGGCGTGAGCACCACACCCTAGGGGCTGGGCTGCTCTCTGGCCTCTCTGGGCCTAGGCTACATGTCTTGATTAAACAGGCTGATGCTGGGGGACAGGGGTCAAGTGGGCCCAGCCTGGCACTGAACGATGTCATCCATGATTGGTCACCTTCGGGCAGTGGCCAGTTCCCAGGACTTGATGTTGGCGTCCGGGTGGGGGTCTGAGCAGGCTGAATGGCTGGCACCGGGGGGGGGGGCCTCCTTGGCCTGGGGCTCTGTGGGGACCAGCAGCCTGGCTGGGGACTGCCCCACGGAACCGTCAGCTGCGGCTCCTCCCACCCGCAGCCCCCCCCCCCAAGGCTGCTGACCCTGCTGCAGGCCCCCTTGACTGTAGGGGCCGGTGTGTCTGGGACTGAGGGGCCCTGGCGTGGTCTGGGGGGCAGGGGTGGGTGGTGAGGGGCTCAACTCACAGGGCAAGATGCAGCCGGGCCTGTGCCAACAGCTGACCTCATGGTCCTTTACGGCCTTGCCCCGGCTTGCGGTGTGGGGCTGTTGCCTAATTAGGTTCTACTGCGCCAGCCCCGCCGAGCCCCATGCCCAGCCCGCGCCTGCAGACGTGTTCAGGCACGGATCCTGGGCTCCCACTGCGGCAGGAAGCCGCGGTGCCTGCTCGGGAACCCGGCAGCTGCCGGCTGGGACGGTGGCTGGGACGGTGGCGGGAGCTCGCACTGGCCTCGTGGGCGGCACAACCCGGCTGCCTCGGTGAGCCTGGGCCTGGAGACCCCACACCTTCGGGTGAGCCTGGAGCCAGGGCGTCCGGAGGGGTGACCGGGAGCGGACGGAGGGCCCGTGAGAGGCTGTGGCAGGCGCAGCCAGGCTGGGGCTGGAGGGGGCCCGCGAGTCCTGGCGCCCTGGCCCCCGGGCTGCCTGGTGCCCGCGCCCTGTGCTCTTGGAGGTGTAGGAGCCCGGGGAGCTCCTGGCCAGCAGTTCTAGGTCAGCCGCTGGCGTTGGANAGACCTCTGGGGGGTCTGGGGGGTTTGGGGAAACCTTGGAGGCCTGGGCTTCAAGAGGGCCACCCGCTAAGCCTGACCCACAGGGACCCTGGGGGAGGGGGTGCTGCGGGGGCCCGGGCCTGCCGCTCAGTCCTTCTTCCTACTCGGGCAGGGTACGGCTCTGGGTGTCTGGAGGGGCCAGTACCCCGATCTCCACCTGGGGGCCAGGCCCAGAAGCTCTGTCCTGGGCCCAGTGGCCTCCCACCTCGGCCTCTGCAGCCTCTCGCTAACCCCCAGGGAGGAAGAAGTCTCTGGAAGGAGCTGGTCCGGGGTGTGAGGGGGAAGTGGACGGATGGAGTGGGGGTTCCGAGCAGGAGAGGAGCCTGCGCACAAGCCAGCAGGACTGAGACTTGGGGAGGGGGCACCAGGAGGCAGGCGGAGCCTGGGGTCCACTCAGGGCCTCCGATGCCAAAGTGGCTCCATCTGCTGCATAGACCCACACGTGGCCCAAAGGGGCTGAGCCCCCGCCTGGGGGTGACAGTGCCTGGGAGCCAAGGGCTGTGGAAAGGGCCTAGGGCAGCCTCCTCAGGCCACTCCTGTCTGTGGTCCGGGGCCCACCCGTCTGGGGCCCAGGGCTGGTGAGCCCCCCCAGCACCCTCGTGGCAGAAAGGGCTGGCTGATGGCTGCAAAATGATGCCTGGTTTGCCTTTGAGCTTCATCGAGTTCAGGAAAAGTCCCAGCACAGAGCAACAGTCACACTTTGGTGATGGAGCCATTGCTCCAGCCACCAGCACCCTGGCCTCACCCACTCCTCACCGGGGTGGCCGTTCATCTCTGAGAGGTAGTGAGCGGGGCTGGCATGCAGCAGTGCTCTGCAATGCCACCCTGGTGTCGGCCTGGATGCCTGGCCAGGCCTCACCCACCCGCCTGCTGCCCTGCTCTCTCTAGGTGTGTGATGAGCCACAGGCCCAGCCCCCACTCCGGAGGAGGACGCCAGGGGCCCCAGGGGCAGAGGGACCTCAGAGCAGTGTCTCTCTGTCCCCCAAAGGGGGCTGGCCCCAGCCGGTGACCCGGGCCAGCCACGCCTCCTGCCCGCTGCCCTCACCGCCCAGAGCCCTGCACTGGTCTGTGATGGCTCCCCCGCTGGAGGACCCGGGGCCCAATCTGGAGAGCGGACAGTCCTTCCTGAGCATCAATATTCTGCCTGTGGGTGAGTGAGGCCTCCGGCCAGACAGTGAAGTGGTTCTGAGTCCCAGTCCCCACCCGGGGAGGGAACTGTGCCTGCTCCCTCAGAACAAGAGGGCTGCCATGGGCGCCCCCCACCCCCACCCCGCGTGATGCCGAGTCGCCGGCAGGCACCCGTCCTCAGTGCATGAAGTTGACATGTCTTTGCTGGTCTCTTTCCAAGATGGGGGCTGAGGGGGCCCCACCCGAGGTCCCTGGCTTCCCCTAGTTGAACGGGGACTGTCGCACCTCTGGGGTGTCTAAGGGACGGCTCTCAGTGGCTTCAGGCAAAGACAAGACACAAGCTGGCCCCAGGGCTGGCGCTCAGGGTGGGAGACAGGGACCCGAGCAAGGTCGCTCCCCTAGTCCCTCCCCTCAAGGGCCAGGGCAAGGGCGGCCTTGCTTCGGACTGGCTTCCTTTTTAGGAAGACCCACTTTGAGGCTGCCGGCTTGCCACCAGCTCCGCCCACCTGTCAGACCCCTGGGAACCTGGGCCAATTCGCGGGTCCTCAGCACAGCTGCGCTGTGCACCCCAGGGAGGCACTGGCCTCTGGGCCAGGCGTCTCTGTGTCTGCCGGTGGCCTGTTGGCAGTGACATTTGTGGTCTCTGGAACGGGGTGCTGCTGCTTTGGGGCATTGTCTCTTCTGTCTCGGCTTCGGGAGGGATGGTGCACACACTGTAAAGTGCACACACTGTAAAGTGCTCGCGTGTTGGGTGCGTGGCCAGATAAGGTCCCGCAACGTGAACTGGCCCTGCGACCACCACCGGATACTCGTTTGCGGCGTTTCGGCTTCCGGCGTTTGCGTTTACACAGGTGCAGAGGCGTCCAGGTGAGGCCGGCGAGGTGTGCGTGCCCCTCGCCCGCAGGAAGCGTGGGGGCCCCCACAGGCTCGCCCCCGGGACTGGCTCCAGTCTCCCGCTGTGTAATTTGCTCCGTGCTCCGCAGCCGCCCACGTGGAATTACACACCACTTGGGTGTGCTCGGCTGCCGGGCCCAAACACTCGGGGAAGCGGGGGCTTCCCCTCTTCCGGCCCAGAACCGCTGGCCGCGGTGTCCTGAGTACCCAGGACGGGGTGGGGGGGCTGCGCTGAGGTCGCTGGCGAGTGTCCCCCTCCAGCCCCGGGCCTGGGCTCGGCTGCTCCACGGCTGCTCCACCCCGGGCTGCGGCTCCAGGGCAAGGGGGCAAGGGTGCGCCGGAGGCTGCTGGCGCCCACCCTGTGCGGCCGGCNGACCAGGCCCCGCTCTCCCAGGGGCCGCCTGCTGCTTGCCCTGGGGCTGCCCCTCGGGACGGGTGGTGGGAGCGAGCGTGGGCACGAACTGGCACGCACGCCCGTGGGGGCCTGCGCACGTGGAGTGGGCTGTGTGCGTGTGCTCTGTGCACCGCTGCGCCCTGAAGAGCCGGGCCCGGCCTGTTCTCCCACATTCCGCAGACACGCCTGGACGGGCCTCCTCCGCCGAGGGGCCATGCCTGCCCCGAGGCCCACCGCCCCTGCCCGGGCTCCGGGGCCCTGCTGCTCAGCTCAGTCTGGAANCCCCCACCTCATGCTCTCCGGCTCCTCCTCGCGCTCCCTGTCCCCTCCGTGCCCGACCTGTGCCCGACCTGCCGGGGCTGGTGTGCGGGACAACCCTGTGCTTGGTTCTGGGCCGAGGGCCGGGGTGGGGGTCCTTCCGGAAGGCTCTCCGAGGGAGCCTCACTGAGCAAAGGAGGCTTTCCAGCCAAGAGGGCAGATGGTCTCCAAGCCCGTGAAGCAGGTTGGTGTGTCCTGGAGGCCGCGGGCCGGTCAGCAGCTGCAGGTTGTCTCCCCGACGCTCAGGAGGCTCCTGCTGGCTCTGGACTGAAGGAGGCCAGGTTCCCATGAGCCGTAGCGCCTGCCGTGGCTGATGCCAGCTCTGTCCCAGAATGGGGCCCGGAGAGGCGGGGGGCGGGGTGGGGCAGGCCCAGGAGGGGTGTGCCTGGGTTGCTCTTAACCACCCTCACTCGGGCTCACAACCACTGTGCCCACGATGGGGTGCAGGCCCCCAAGTTCCAGTTCAGCCCCCTCTGGACGGGAGAAGACCTCACTCCCCGCTGGGGCTGGGGGGTGGGTGGGGTGGACCGTATAGAGCCCAAGCCCAGGACTGGAGACAGTGGGACAGTGTCAAGAAACGTGGCAGCCCCCACGGCAGATTGCTTACCCCACTTGTCGCGTATCCGTGGTAACGAGTTTTATTTAGAGCTGCTTAATCCCCTTCCACAGGTAAAGGGTTGGGGGAGAGCTATCGAGCTGCTCTCTGATGTTCTGAAGATGAGGGTGATGAGGGCTGGGGGTGCCGGGCACCGTGCCTGCTGCACCCAGAGACCCGGGGGGAGGTGGAGACCTGAGCTCCCCGGTTTGGGCTCCTCCCTGGTCCTGACAGCAAACGCACCAGGCTCTGCAAGGAGTCAGCCTCTCAATGCCTCCAGGGTCAGGAAGGGATAGAGCCAGGCCGGCAGATTCGGGCTGGACGGACACAAAGGGCGTGTCCTGTGAGGGAGCCTGGGCTCCTCCGGGGCTGAGTGGGAGTGGCCACCTGGGCACAGACTGGCACTCTCTGCAGGTTTTGGAGCCTGGGGTCTGTCCTTTGGGAGGTGCAAGGGCCCTGGGGGGCATCAGGTTCACCCATGTTCCCAGGTGGCATGAGCGCAGAGGAGAACCGCAAGGGGCTTCTCTAAAGCAGCCGGGGTGGTCGGGGCAGGCCTGATGCTAAGGGACATCCCGGGGACACTTGCCGACGTGGGGGGCTGTCATGGATACCTCCCCGCGTTGCTGAGCTGCCTGGCTGCACAGCACGTACAGCCAGGCGAGGAGGGGCTGTGGCGGCAGCTCCCTTCTCTTTTCAAGGGGAGGGGTCCCAAGCGCGACCTCCTTTCCCCGCCTGGTGCACAGGTGGGGCTGAGGTGGGGGCTTCCGGAGCGTCTGCCCGTTGTTCTGTGTGCTCTCGTGTCTGAGGACAAGCCACCTGCAGCGGCCGGGGCTTTGCTGGCAGAGCTACAGCCAGCAGCCCTGGGCTCCCGGGGAGTGGGGGTGGGGACGCTGGTTTGGGCTGCCCGGCTCAAGGCCCCACCCGGAGCCACTGGTCCCTCCTTTCAGGGGCCCCACCCGGCCTGGGGCCCTGGCCCGGGCCAGCCATGTGCTGAGGACCTGATGCAGCACAGTGATGCTCAGAGATGCTGTCACTAACTCAAGGTCACACAGCAAGATTTCCAGAGATAGGGCTCCTCCTCCTGGGGAGGATCTGCAGGAGGGCCAGGCCCCTGCGGGTGTACGAGTGTTGGACCCGACTGGCCAAGGGTCAGAGGTGGCCAGGCCCCTCGGGCTGGAGGGCGTGTGCACACCTGGAGCTGCAGGCCTCCTGGAGCGGGAGCTGCTGACCGCCCGGGTCCCCCAGGCCTTTGAGGGCCAGCCAGTCCTGCCAGGCACCTGTCTGAGTGGGCGGGGCCAGCAGCCAGGGCGCCCCCAGCGCATGGCCGGGGCTGCCCAGGCACAGTGGGGCTCGGAGCTGAGGCGTCCTGGTGCCCTCCTGTCCAGACTGTGTGTCCACGCCTGTGTCCTCACTGAGCTGGGGCTGGAGAGGCCGTGGCGGGTGGGGTGGGGGGTGCAGGGGAGTAAGCGTGCGTCCACAAGACAGGTGCAGGATGTGCGGACCCAGAGGCCTCCCCACTTGAAAATGTGTTCAGATCCATGCCCACCCCCAACCCCAGGATCTTCCACCAGCTCTGTGCTGGCAACCTTGGTTGTATTTCTTGTTTTTCTGAATATGAAAACAAGAAGCAAAACTTGGTCAGAGGAGATGATTTGGAAAATATTGAAAAACGTGGAGAAGAATGGGGCGCCTGGGTGGCTTAGTCAGTTAAGCGTCCGACTTTTGCTCAGGTCATGATCTCGCAGTTCGTGGGTTCGAGCCCCGCGTCGGGCTCTGTGCTGACTGCCAGCTCAGAGCCTGGAGCCTGTTTCAGTCTGTGACTCCCTCTCTCTCTGACCCTCCCCTGCTCAC
>NW_027530007.1:7977056-7981743 GCF_008692635.1 Crocuta crocuta | reverse complement strand
AAAAAAAAAATAAAGAAAAACATGGAGAAGAAGCGGGATCTGTCACCCCTGCTGTCACCTTCCTCGGAGGCTCTGCGTGCTTCGGTCCCTGAGCTCCGGGCACTGCACTGAGTCCGAGGAGCCCTTCCCTGGGGCGTGGACGCCTCCAAACCCTTGCATTTTCCTCTGGAGCCTGATTTTTTTTTAAATAATTTTTTAAATGCTTATTTATATTTGAGAGACAGAGAGAGACAGACCGTGAGCAGGGGAGGGGCAGAGAGAGGGGGAGACACAGAATCCGAAGCAGCTCCAGGCTCCGAGCTGTCAGCACAGATCCCGACGCAGGGCCTGAGCCCACGAACCGTGAGATCATGACCTGAGCCGAAGTCAGATGCTCGACCTACTGAGCCCCCAGCTGCCCCTGAGCCTGATTTTAAATGACTGCCTCACAGTCCGGCTGCAAGTGTCTAGGAAACCCGTGAGCGCTCGCTGTTATAAATAATGTCGCAGGCAAGCCTCCCGCGCACGCGCGTCTGGGTCTGTGCCCCGGGCCGTTTCCTTGGAGGCGCGTGTCTCTCCCACTGCGAGCAGTGGCATCTGACATGCGCGCCAAACTCTTTGAAGCTCCCGCCTTCAGCCTGGGGCTGCAGCCTGGAGGAGGTGCCTGGCTGCGTGCGGAGGGCAGGACAGGACACCGTGGCCTCCCCTCGCGCTGCCTTTCCGGAATCAGCCCTGCCTGGAGGGCAGGAGGGAGGATTTCCCTGGCAAGCGGGACTCGCACTCGCCTTCAGGCCCATCTGGGGCTGAGAGAAGCGGCTCAGCTCCGGGGACAGTGACAGCTCTGGGCTCCTTACTCCCTGGGCCGGAGACACGTCCCCTCAGGCAGTCTCGTAACCAGAGAGCAGCCAGTTGGGAGCAGAATCGTGCCCTGCGCCTGGGTCGCCTGGGTCGTCGGGACGGAGTGACGGGTGCCTGAGTCCCAAGCACTTGGAGCACATTTGCTTCTCTCCGGGGCCCGGTCACTCGCCACCCGCAGTTGTCCTCGGGCCAGTGTGAATCTCGTCTGGGGAGAGCGTGGGAAGGGGCTTTCCTCCCCAGTAAGGGGACACACAGGAGGCTTCTGGGTTTCCTAGAACAGGCTCCTAGAGCCTTGCTGGTTGTGTCCCCTCTCCCTGGCGCCCTGTGCGCTGATGCTTCTTGTCACGAGTCCTGGCCAGGTGGGGTGAACACAGCCATGAGTTGTCGTGTCCTCGGGCGCCCACCCTGTGCCTGGCCCGCCGGGGAGGCCTGAGGCTCGGCTCCATGGTAGCCGTCCCTGGAAGCAGGTTCCCTAAAGCCCAAAGCTGACTGCGGGGAGTGGGTCATTTTGATGAGTGTGGGGCTGTTGGCCCCCAACTCTCCACAGGCCGCGAGCCTGGCATGTGCCAGGGCTGTGCTGGGCCCTGGGATAGAGACCTGGCTTTGCTGGCAGACGCACTGAAACCTTCCTGCCCCGTCTGCAGGGAAGTGAGTGGTCCAGAGCTGGGCCAGGAAGGGGGGCTCCGCATCAGGAGGAAGGGAAGGGGTCCCTGCCCTGGGCGTGGCCCACAGGCTGTCTGGAAGCCAGTGGCCAGGCTGTGTTGGGCGGGGAGGGGCTGTGCCTGGACTTGGGCACGTCCTCAGTGAGGCCTGGGGAGCCCACAGCCTGATGCTCTGGGCCTGGGACTCCTTGGGCTGGGGGCTGGCTCTTTGACCACCCTGGCAGGCCGCAGGGAGCCAGACTGGACACTGGGCAGGTGTTCGTAAGGTGGGGGGCACTCTGCGGGGACTGGGGAGGGCCCCAGCTTGTGCTCTGGGAGCCTGGGGAGGGCAGTGGTGGGAGCAGCTCCCTCACTGTGGGGCTTGAGGGCAAGGTGGCTCTGCATCCCCTGATTCCAGGATGGAGGCCCAACCTGGGGGGTCGGCTCTGCCCAGTGAGGGCTTGAATTTACTGCCTGCTGGGCTCAGAGGGGAAAAGGTGAGGGTCCCTCCTTCCCCCCTTCCCCCAGGGCCAGAGGACCATCCCAGCCCTGTCCCTGCAGGCTGAGGCAGGCGTGGGGGGTGGGCCTGGCTGGCCCCTGGAGGACCCGCCCAGAGCCCGAGGGCGGGGCAGCCCCGTCGGCTGGCACCTGGCCGGCACTGGCATGCGCTGGCAAAGGCCTCCATGCCCAAAGCAGTCGGAGGGAACAGCGAGCCCGGTCCCGGCCCGTGGGATGAAAGGGTCTTCCGGGTCTTTCTTCCCAGCCAGCCCGGAAAGAGGAGACAGGCAGCAGCCAGGCATCACGGCCCCCGGCGGGGCAGGCGTGTTCTCGGAGCATGGCCCCTGGCCCCAGAGACGGGGGTCCTCTCCCACCTGGGGGCAGCCCCCCTTCACGGCATCCAGACCCCACTCCTTCCAAGCTCACCTGGGACTCCCTGCGGCCTGCCGACTGCAGGGCTCAGGGCCACTTTCTCTTCAGCTGGCCTGGGGAGCAGCCCCCAGCCCCTGGGCGCTCACCCAGCTTACGGGCCCTTCCCTGGCCCACCAGAGTTAGATGGAGACACCCACCCTCATCCAATGAGAGAGGCCCTGTGGGGGCAGGAGCCTGGGGCAGGTGCCTTCTCTCTGTGCCTCTGTGTCCCCTCACAGGAA
This sequence comes from Crocuta crocuta, assembly GCF_008692635.1. Taxonomy (NCBI): domain Eukaryota; kingdom Metazoa; phylum Chordata; class Mammalia; order Carnivora; family Hyaenidae; genus Crocuta; species Crocuta crocuta. The sequence goes on along the minus strand of NW_027530007.1, from coordinate 7,979,114 downwards.
AGGTGGTGCTGGGAGGCAATGATCCCCGAGGGCTGGCAGTGCCTTTCAAGACCTCTGGCTCATCAGAGATGGGTCCTCACCCCTCCTCTGGTGGGCACCCCCTAAGCAGCAAAATGCCTGGGGGGTCTTGGGGCAGGTGGAGCAGCCCCGACCTGTGCTGGGGGCCAGGCTGCCCACACCTCCCTGAGCCTGCGGGAGGCTCCAGGCGTGTTCCCTGGGAAGCAGGAGCCGGCGGCGGAGGTCTGATCCCTGTGTGCTGTCCTGAGTTCTGATTGAGACTGAGAACGCCGCGTCTTAAGACCAGATGCTGCTGAAACATGAAACACACACTTTCTAAATTTAGCCGGCCGAGAATTGCACATTTACCTAATTAGGCTTATTGATTCGGCGGGTGTGCGCCTGCTCCCCGGCCCGCTTGCGAGCCACCGGCCCCCTCCTCGCACGCCTCTCCGGGCCTGTGTCCTTGCTGTCACCCGGCACCTGGTACTCCCGGAGCTGGGCAGCGCCGCTCCTGGGGCAGTCAGTGTGCACGGGGCAGCTGGGCAGTCTGGCCGGACTCCTCTCCGCCAAGGCCAAGTGGACACGCTCCTGAGGCTGCCGACGCTGGGCCCAGCCGGTGTGTGGGAGAGCAGTGGGCTCCTGGTGCCCTCTGCTAGCGGGGACCTCACAATCTTCCTGGGCAGCTAGACTCAAAACAAGGGCAAGGCCCTTGTGACACTGCGTGTGAGGTTCTCTGGCTTAGACCGTGGATGCTGCAGTCTCAGCATCGAGGCTCAGGGCAAGCAGGGAAGGCTTCCTGAAAGAGGCACCTTGCTCTAGGTCCTGGAAACCAGGCAGTTGGGCCCCCTGGGTGCCAGGCTGAAGGGTCTGATGTTGCAAGACCCGAAAGTGGAGTCCTTGAAGGTCTGGAGCCAGGAGCGTCTGGCCAGGCCTGTGTCCCGGCAGCACGGGTGGGGTGAGAAGACCGGGGGCCAGAGTGGGTCTGGGAGACGGGAAAGGACGACTGGCTAGGGCTGCGCTCAGTGGGGGCGATGGCGGGCTAAGGGGGCAGGCAGGCCGTCCCGGCTGCTGGAGTCGCTTCCAGGGGAACTTGTGGTCACGGTGGGTGCGTGCGCACCGCCCGCCGTGTGCAGAGGCCTCTCTCTGTCGCAGGGCTGGCCAGCCCAGAGGCCCTGAGCACCACCTGCCCAGACGGCCCTCGCCCTCCTTCGTGAAACGCGTGCCGTCTCTGGCTCCAGATGGAGGTTCCTTTCCTGGTGGTTTCCAACCTGCGTCTCAATGTTGGCTCCGAGCGAGGGGAGCCCGGGGAAGAGCGAAGTGCAGGGGGAGGCCCCGGGCCCTGCCCGGCCAGGCCACTGCGGTGATGTCTCTGAGGCCAAGGAGTGTTGGTACCACGGTGTGATCACAGATCACAGGTCATGGGGTCACGGGGCCCTAAGCAGGAGTCTCGTCCTGGCCTGAGTGTGGCTCCTGCAGGCTCCAGGCATGTTCTAGAAGCTCTGCAACACATCCACCTGATGTGTGTCTGCCCTCTCACTCAGCCCAGGGCCCTGGGCCAGCTCTTGCCTTTAGGGGCGGGGGTGGGGATGAGACAGGAGCAGTGGCCCCTAGCCTGGGGTGGTGGTGGGCGGTGTAGGAACCCGAGAAACCAGGCCCTGGGGCACCTGGGTGGCTCAGTCAGTTAGGCGTCCGACTTCGGCTCAGGACATGACCTCACAGTTTGTGGGTTCGAGCCCCGCATCGGGCTCTGTGCGGACAGCTGAGTCTGGAGCTGCTTCGGATTCTGTGTCTCCCTCTCTCTGCCCCTCCCCCGCTCATGCTCTGTCTGAAGGTCCAATACCAGGGACACTGAAGCCCAGAGAAGGGAGGGGCTGACTGGGGGTCTGCGGGGCTGGGGAGGCTGGGCGGAACCTCCATCTTGTCTCCTGCTGTGGGCAGCGCAGGGCCAGCTTCTGGGACTTGGCCTCTCTGCACACCATTGCCCAGCTGGACACGAGCTCTTGACCTGCCTCCCCCTCCTCTACTGCCACCTGCTGCCGGAGGGGTGGGGGTGGGGGC
>NW_027530007.1:7976427-7976948 GCF_008692635.1 Crocuta crocuta | reverse complement strand
ACCTGGTCCTATGGGGAGGTCCCATGAGGGAGGTCCTGGGCAGTTGGGGTTTGTCTGTGTTGCTGCTTTGGGGCCCTGCACCACCTGGAGCCGTGTGAGGCGGACATACATTGAGGTCGGCCAGCCCCCACTTTGCCCTGGGTCCTCTTTCTAGCATGGGGGGGGGGGGTCACATTTCCAAGACAGTGCTAAGTGCCCCTCCCCCACGAGGGCGCCGGCGCTGGTGTGAACTAAGGGGCGCCTGTGCCCCGCGACGATCTGCCCACCGCGTCCAGATACTTATGCAGGTTTCTGCACTTGCCACCCTACGTCTTGGGGGAGGGGGGGCGCCTGGCACAAACCCGGTATCGCTGCTGCGCTGAGCCAGGGCTCCGCAAGCGCCCAGCCCCTGCCAGGGGAAGCGGCTCTCGGCCCGGTCCGCCCCCTTCCCAGTCCCCCCGCCTGGGGCCAAGCAGAAAGGCGCGCAGGGGGAGGCAGGGGGAGCGGGGAGGCCGCAGCTCTGCGGGGAGAGCCTGCCGGCC
>NW_027530007.1:7973689-7976382 GCF_008692635.1 Crocuta crocuta | reverse complement strand
CCCGCGGTGGAGCGAGGGGCCTCGGAGGTCCAGACCCGGGAGGGAGGGTTCCGATCTTGGAGGGCGCGGGCGGGGGTGTGGGTGTGGGATCGCAGGGGCAGGTGAGGGGTCCTGGGCTCTCCCGGAGGCCGCAGGTGCAGGGGCATCTACCTCCCTGAGAACTTTCCTCCCCAGGTTTAGGGTGGATACCTCACTGGGGCTGTGACCCTGTGCTCAGACAGCCCTGCTGAGCCGGGATAGGGCGCCCCTTCCCCACACTGGATGTGGCTGGAGGGGCCGGAGCGCCCCCAGACATGTGGGTCTGTGGTGAGGTTCTAGGTGGGATGCGGCCTCGGGTGGAATGGGCAGTCTGCTTGGCTGCAGGTGACGCTCTGGCACCTGACCAGCAGGGGCTGGGGGTGCGGGGGACCTGCCCCCCCCAGGGGACCCAGCTAGGCTCTGGGGTGGCCCTACCCAGGCTGTGTGTAGGGTGCTGGCACTGGTGCTGGGGATGCAGTACTTCCTCTGAAGTTCGGGGCCTGCTGGCAGAGCACTGGGCGTTTCTTAGGGGAGGTGGGGGTTTCGGGGGGCTGGCAGAGGGAAGGGGCCAGGGGCCAGGAGCACCCCCCAGTGACCCTGAGTCAGACAGAATGACCACCGCCTCCCCACCCTGGTGGCCCTTCTCCCATGGCCGTCTCCACCCCTCACCCCTGGAACTGAACCTCGTTTGTGACCTCCCTGTGCCCTGTGCCCTGATCTCCAAGAGGTGGCCCTCAGCTCGCCCAGCACCTGGGCCGCTGTGTGGAAGCGCCTCTGTCATGAGGCGCCCATTCGAGTCCTGCCAGGGTCCTCGGAGCCCAGAGACTCAACCAGGGAGCTGCAGCCACGGAGGGGTGTTCAGGTGCCACAGACTGGGGGGGCAGGTCAGAAGTGGGGGCGGGAACCTGCCTGTCTGCCCCAGGACCCAGCCGTGGTCTGCCAGGGAGCCCCCAGCGGCCCGCACGTCTGTACTTAACCCAGTGCCACGTCCTCTGCGGGGCTCTATGGAGAGAGTTCGGGGGTTTGAGAAAGGAGGCCAGTGTGTGGCAGGTGGAGTGCGTGCTGTTGTGACCGGGGGGCCCGTACAGTCCCCTTCCCCGAGGTCGAGCATGTCAGCAGCCCTGTCCTGGCCAAAAGCTGTGGCTCAGCCCCCCGGAGGCAAGAGAGCTGATACTACTCGGGGTTGGGGCGGGGGGGCTCAGCGTGAGCACGTGTGCGCACACCCACTGTGCCTGGGGCTTCCCAGGGGGTGGCCTGGTGGCTGTGACATCTTGGACCCCGGCCCACCTGAGCTACGAAGTGAGCCCGGAGCTGGGGTGGGGTCTGTCATTAAGCCGCCGCAGAACGAACAGGACTGCTGTCAGGGGCAGTCAGGAGCACGGGAGGCTGTCCAGCGAGCTGGCCGTGCCCCCCCCAAAGGTAACCGGGCGGGGACCTCCCCTCTGCTGGTGCCTGAGCCAGGTCTGTGGGGCCGCACGGGTGCCAGGGGGGCTTCTGACCCCCCGCAGACCCCCCTGGTGGGGCCGGGGGCCCGGTCTCGCCCGGGCCCTCCCTCCCTGACGCTGGGAGTTCAGGTTACATAACCTCCCCCCACTCCACACACACGGATTGTTTGAAGTGGCAGGAGCCAGGTTTGACAATGGGAGTTGTAATTGGATTTTAATTTTTAATGTTTGCGGTAGATGAAGAGCTACGGGCCATTTGTACATATTCTGTTTCACCACTTCATTAGCCGGGGCCTGTGGCACCCGCCCCGTCGCCTGCTCCCCGAGGGAGGGGTCAGGCCCAGACTGACAGGTCGCCTGCCAGCTGCTCCAGCGAAGGGCAGGGCAGGGGCTGGGCCGCCGGTGGGCACCCCTGCCCCTCCCTATTCGGCTTTCGTGTCCACCAAAGCCCCTCCCCTCCCCAGGCCCCACGTGCCGGGAAGGGGCAGCCATCGGGGGCTCGCGGTCACACGCGCTGGAAATCCAGCTTCTGCTGCAGGCCTGGTCGGGCCTTTTGACCCCAAGGGCCGCTGGGTACAGACAGCCCTGGGCCTTTGGGACCCGGCCAGTCCCTGGGCGCAGGACCCTGTGTGCACTCCGGTCTCCCAAGTGCTGGCGGTGGGTGCCACCCCGGGTGTCCCTCGTACCTCCAGATGGGCTCAGGCTCTGGGCAGAGGCAGAACCCCCCACCCCCCGGCTTGAGGGGTCCCGGGAGGCAGGACAGCTCTGTCCCCCTGCACTGCCGCCCTCTGGATTATTCTTAGGTCTGTTGTGTAACAGACACAGGGAGGAAGGGCTCCTGGGAGCTGTCTCCAGTGGCAGCAGCCAGCCAGCGAGGAATGCAGCTTTCTGTCCCTTCCGCCTGCCAGGCACAGGGGACAAAGGAGGCTGCCTGGTCACCTAGCTCAGCAGAGAACCGGCCACCTGGGCTGTGGAGAGGGGCCCGAGCTCAGCAGAGCTGCTGGGCTCCCGGGGCCGAAGCTGGCACGGGCCCCTGTGTGTGTCCGGCCAGGCTCCGTGGTCTGGGGAGGGTGCCCACCCCTGTCCGGCCGGCCCCTCACGGCTCTTCTTCCTGCCTCTTTCCACCCCCTCTGTTTTCCCAGCAGCCTCTGGGGCATCGACGCTGGGGTCTCCACCCCCACAGAGCAGGCTCCTCACCTGTCTTCTCAGCTCTGCTATTCATCAGACCCT
>NW_027530007.1:7973362-7973624 GCF_008692635.1 Crocuta crocuta | reverse complement strand
AACAAGCTCAGTCTGAGAAGGCCTGGGGCAGGGCTGTCCGACCAGCCCAGCATCTGCGTGGGAAAGGCCCCGAACACTCGACTCGCCTGTACCCTGTGGGGTCAGCACCCACTGCACCACCTCCCCCTGCCCCCGCTGACCCGTGTGTGCCCTGGCGCTCCCACACCTGTGCACGTACACACTGGGTCCCGGGCTGCCCAGTGGAAGGCGGGGGCTGGCCGGCGCGTCGAGTCCTAAGACCCTTCCCGCCAGCTGATGGGGC
>NW_027530007.1:7934663-7973332 GCF_008692635.1 Crocuta crocuta | reverse complement strand
ATGGGGAGGGGAGCCAGGGACGGCGTGGGCCTGAGCTGCCGACCTGGGGGAGACAGAAAGCAGGGAAGTGGGGGTGCGCAATCTGAAATATCCCTCTGGTCTGTCTCACAGGAAGAGCCCAGGGAGGCCTCTGACCCAGGCTAGGCACCTGGTACCCCCGGCTCGCCCCCCCCCTGCTCCCCTGACCGGCGGGCACCTAACCGGCTCTTCCCCCGCGTCCTCCCCCAAGGAGCTTGGGGTTCCGACCAAGTCACTCATGCAGAGCTCGGGGTTCCCTGCCGGCGCTGGGGGCTGTGGGGCCCGAGGCGGTAGTGGGCCTTGTCCGGGTGCCCCCCAGGCAGCTAGACCAGCAGAGGCACCCACCTTGTCAGAAAGGCTGCTTTCTCCACGAACCCCGTGTGAGATGCCCCTCCAGCTTCCTTCCTGGTCTGGAGGCTGGGAGCCCCACACCAAGGTGCCCAGGGCTGCCCTCCTCCCGAGACCTAAGGGGGCAGCCCTTCCTGCCTGCTCCAGACCCTGGCAGTGCCAGGCGGCCCTGGGCTTGTGGCCGCACCCCTCCAGCCTCTGCCTCTGTCTTCACGTGGCTCAGCCCCTGCGTGTCCTCCCCTTTTCTTCTGAAGACCCTCGTCATTGGATTTAAGACCCACCTGGAGTGACCCAGAGTGAGCTCATCTCAAGATGCTTAACTTGGTGACACTTGCAAAGACATTTTCTGCATAAGTTCTGGGACGCGGCTGTGTCTTCTGGGGGCCACCCTCAGCCTCCACGCCCTACCCCCTGCCCACACGCCCGCAGGCCAGGGGCCCGGATCTCACAGCCCTGCGCCCCAGGGGCTGAGGATGTGCAGAGTGTGTGAGCAGAGCTGCTCTCCCCAGAGCCCCTGACTGGCCTGCCTCCTGGGTCCCCATCACCCCAAGCTCTCCTTGAGCACGGGCTCCGGAGGCTCCTGGGGGAAGGGGGGGGCTGGAGGTCCAGAGGGAGCTCCACATCCCTCTGGAGGCCAGATGGGTCCTGGGTGGGCCCTCCTTTGGTGAATGGCTGCTCCCGGGTCCTGCCAGCCACTAGTCCTGGCCACCCCGAGGGGTGGGATCTCCCAAATGCCCCTTTCACCAAGACTGGCTACTTTGCTGGGGAGGGAAGGGGAGGGGAGGGGAGGGGCCGGGAGGGGCCGGGAGGGCCGGGCCGGCTTCGGTGGGCTGAGGCCTGCTGCCTACAGTCTTGGGGCCTCAAGTTCATCTCTGTACCAGAGTGGACCTGACAGCCCCCTGGGCACCCGCAAGCTGCTCCGAGGAGGTGCCCCAGGCCTCGGCGTGGCCCTGTGCGGCCCTCGAGTCTCGTGGGCTCTAAGTGTGGCCCGGGAGCCTGGAAAGTGCAGACTTGAGAGGGGCTGGGGCACTTCCGTAGACGGGGGCTGTTCACACAGGCTCCCGGGTGACTCTGCTGCCGGGAGAACCACACTCGGGCAAACTCAGGGTCGGGGTGCGTGGGGAGTGGAGATCAGGTCTGTGAGGGGCCCCACTCTTGCAGGCTGGCCTTGGCCGGCCGCCGGCGCCCCGGCCCGTCCAGGGCAGGCCCGGGGCTGGGAGGACGCCCAGAGCAGGGCCCCCTGTGGGGCCTTGGGCAGGGGACCCAGCCTGAACGCCTTCACCTGTGCAATGGGCCAGTAGTAGTGTGCCGTGGGCAGCACGTGGGTGGTCTGGCCCCTGCTGCCCGCCCCCTCCCCACTCCCCGGGCAGCGGCCGAAGAGGCTGGGCCTCCCCCGTCTCCCTGCTGCTCCCTGGAGAGCCAGCGGCCTCCGCTTCTCCCCTCCCGCTTGGACGGCCCAGAGCTGAGGGCGGCCGCCGGCGGCTTTCACAGGCAGTCACGAGGCTGGCATGGCCTCTGGCGTGGTGGGCCTCAGTTTCCCTGGGCTGATGCTCCTTGGGACAGAGCGAGCAGGGCCACTTGTCTGCACCCAGAGCCTCAGGGACTCGGCCGAGCTTTCCCGAGAGAAGCTGGGGGGCCCACGGCGCCCTTGCACCCCAAGGTTCATGGGGGCCAGCGGGCCAAGGGGGCGCCGAGCCTGGAGGCCGTGCACAGCAGTGGTATCGAGAGCCCTCCCACACAGGGTGGTGGCCCCCAGGGCACCTCCTGCACCAATCACAAAGTGCCCCAGTGCTCTCGGAGCCTCTGATTGCCCCCGTGAGCACAGCCAAGACACGCATCTTCTGGAATGCACCTGCACCTTCCAGAGAAGAGGAAGGGGGCTAGTGCCCGAGCCTGGTGTTGCCCCAGGCCTTCCACTCCCACCTGGCTCCCCCAGGGGCCCACTAGAGGCCCAGAGTGGGGCTGAGGCCTGATGCAAACCCCTGCCGCTCCCTGGGCCGTGGCCCCCGGGCCAGATGGTGGCCTCGTCACCATGGGGAATGTGCGGGACGTGTCAGCTGCGTTTGCTCTGCCATGATGGGGACTTCCCACCAGCTCCCAGGAGGTGGCCATCTGGAAGCAGGACTGGGGTGTAGCTTAGGACGGCCCAGGCGGGCCTGGCCGTGGGCCCCGTGTACCAGGGGCAAGGCCAGGGCTCCGCCACACTCCCCAGGTCCCACTGCCGCAGGTGAGGGCGAGGTGGGGGTCCACGGCATGAGGCCTGGCGCCCAGAGCTGTGCGCTGCTCCGTGGTGCCTCCCCAGCCCCGGTGGGCTTCCCTAGCTCTTTTGGGTCTTGTCACCAAGGACGCCACTTGCAGTGACAGGCCAGAAACCGTCAGGGAGAACGTGGTTAATAAAGATGGATCTCGGGAGGCCCAGTTAACTCTGGGAGGTGGAGGGGAACTCACGTGGACCCTGCTTCCCACGAGGCCTCCTTCCCCGTATTTCTGTGCTGAGGTGGGCATCCCTACGGGGGGACCCTGGCAGGCCAGGACCCCCGCCCAGGGGCAGGGCCCCCCTCACTGCACGGCTCTGAAAGGGCCAGTTGCCCTGTGGGAGCAGGGGTATTGGGCCAGTAACTACCGGTCAGTCCCTTCCCTGGGAGACTGGGCCAGCACATCACAGAGGGGGAAGGTCAGGCCAGAGGTGTCCCACTGTCCCACCGTCCTACAGGCCAGACCAAGGCGGGATCTGGGCCCCCAGCTCTGTCCCCTGCCCGCGCCGGCAGCCGGAGCTGTTGGGGGGGGTGCTGTGAGCCGGCACGCTGGTGCGGAAGTGTCTGTTCTCACAACACCCGGCATCTGTGTCATCTTCAGAAATGCCAAGCTTGAAAAGTGGGGTTTGTGCTCTGCCTCCGGCCTGTGGCAGGCAGGTGAGCAGGGCCTGGGCTGGGCCTCACGCCTCCGGCGCCCGGGAAGGACCGCTGGCCTGCAGCCTCCCCGCCGGGCCCCGGGGTCCCCTGTCCTGCCTCACGGGAGCCACCCAGGCTGCAGGAGGCGGGGCTGAGACCGGGGACTGGTCTTGCCTGCAGGAGAGCAGCTGGCGGAAATGTTTCATCTTGGCTCGAATGCAGTGGCCACTGGCCGAGAGTGAGCCCACGGGAGAGGGGCTGCTCAGGACGGGGAGCCCTTGGTGCTGCCCTCTGCCTGCCCCAGGCCTCCAGAGCGGCCACCGCGAGCAGTGGGGGGCTGGGCAGGGTTCACCCCCTTCTCCAGAGCTTATAGGTCACTCACCCGCCCCTTTCTGCCTAGGAGAGCAGGCAGGCCAGGGGAGGTACCCAAACGGTCCCCAGGCAGTGTGGATAGAGGCTTGCCCAGGGCTCCTGGCCGGGAGCAGGTGCAAGCCTCCGTCGGCCTGGTCTTGGGGGACCCCTTTGCCTGTTATTTCCAGCCTTCCCAGTGTTATCACCCCATTTTAAGTATGAGGACGTTGAGGCTGGGGGCGCTGACCTGCCAGGCAGGCAGCGGAGCAGGTGACAGCCTGTGCTGTCTGGTTACACGGGAGCGTCTGCGCGCAGAGCAGGCGGGCGCTCTCCTGGAGCGGGTCCCTGCTTCCCTCTTGGACGGGGTCGTGGGGCCCGAGCACGCTGGGCAGGCCACCTTTCATCTGAGCACCGGGACGTGGACAGCTCCCAGCCTGTGTCCGTGGCCCCAGGCCCTGCTGCCTGCACAGGAGAGCCACGCCCAGCATCCACGTGCCACTGACCCTGTCCGCGGTCCTGCTGCCCTTGCGTGGTCCCCGGGGATGCCCTGTCCATGCTCCGGCTGACCCCAGCAGTGGGGCCACCTGGACACGCGTCCCCCATGCTCCCCGCTGCAGTGGCTCCGTGTGTCCCCAGGATTGTGCCGACATCAAGGCGGCAGCCGGCGGAAAAGCCCCGCCTGCGTTCCTCAGCGCAGGGGGCCTTTGAGAGCCCGGACATCAAACACCTCCTTACCCAGCACCGTGTCTGAGCCTCGCTGGGTGTGGGCAGGGGGTCTGGGCTGCCCGGGGGGGTGGTCCCCAGGTCCGGGCGGCAGTGCTCCCTGAGGACGCCGCTGTCCACGGCCCCCTGCTCGGAGCCGCTCTCCGCAGGCTGCCTGCTGCAGAGATAGATCCCGTGACCGCCAGAGCCAGTTTCTGAGCAACCAGGCTGTGGCCCACTTCCTTCATGCTGCAGGGGCTGTGGCTGCAGCAGCAGGCAGTGAAGGGGGTCCCTGGCCTCTGCTTGCCTTGATGGACTTGGGGGTGACGGGGGGCAGGTCGGGGGGGTCAGCTTCCCAGAATAAAAGTAGCCTGTGCTCCTCTGGGCAGAGCTTTGTCCTGAGGGGCTGAGCAGACTGTCCATGTCACTTTCAGTGGCCTCTTCTCATCACCTTCACCCATCCAACCCTCCCTTCAGCCTGGCGAGGTGTGGCCTGGCGCCATGTGGCCTGGAGCTGTGTGCCCTGGCATAGTGTGGCCTGTCATGGTGTGGCTTGGAGAGGAGCAGCCTGGAGAGGTGTGGCCTGGCGTGGCTGCCTCCCGGGTGGGTGAGCAGTGGAGGATCTGCTTAGCACCCACGTCATTCCGTGGAGGCCGGCTGTCCAGGGCCACGGGTCTCCCAGTCTGTGGGGCTGGACCAGCAGTGCCCTGTGTGGACACAGTCCCTTTACTGGAAGGCGGTGGCCTGATGCCGACCTCAGCCCTTCTGACCAGGGTCCTGGGGTGTCGGCCCTGGTCTGGCCCTTGGCGCTGTCCTCGTGGATGAGGCTCCTGAGCGTGGAGGGCGGGTGTGGGCGCCTGTGGGTCGGCCTCTGCAGGAAGTGAGCCCCTGGTGCCCTGAGGTTCGGAGAGCCAGCCCGTTCCCAGGCCCTGTGCTGCGGCGGCCGGGACTCAGGCCCCGGGCACTGGGTGCTGGCTGCTCCTGGCTGGGGGTGCAGATGCCCAGTGCCCCCCCTCAAGCCCCAAGAGGACTGGGCTGGCCTCCCTGTAGGCCCACGTTTGCCCCGTCTGGCAGGTCCCCACAACACGGTGGTCCATCCACTGTCCCCAGTGTGGGTGGGGAGCCCAGGAGAGGGGGCAGGGACGGGTAGAGGCCTGGGCGGCCCCACTTTCCTGCAGGCCCAGCACTGGGCAAGACCAGGGGGAAGCAGGCGTCCGCGTGGTCTCGGGGCAGGGCTGGGGGGGTGCTGGCAGGGCTGGGGGGCTCCCAGGGGGCTCGCCGAACAGTGAGGGAGGCAGAGGGCCTGCCGTCCTGAGAGCACTTTTGGGGAGCCCGTCCACCCCTCCACCCTGCCTGTCGCCCGGGGCTCCCATCAGCCGCAGGTGCAGGGCATGGCCCCCCCAGTGTGCCCCCACCTTTACCCCCTACCTGTGGAGGCGCCGTGGGCGGAGGCGGGTGCACGCGTGTTTGTGCATTTTGTGTATTTTTAAAGCGACTCTACAGCTGTGCTTGACTCAGTTACGTTCTCCTGTGGGAGCTCGGCACGCGGCGCATTGTGGGGTTATTTTGGGCTTGGCATTATTGGGGATTGTTATATTCTGTGTCTGTAAGGGACTGGCACCGCCACACGGGATCATCAGGCGGAGGTGGGGGGGTTCCGGGATGTGGTTCGGGACGCGGGGCCCAGAGCGAGGCGGGGGCTGACTACGGAAGGCCCTGGCCGCCCCGAGGCAGGACGGGCACCTCCTGGTGGCCGCTCCACGCTGCCTGTCCCCCTCCCCCACCCTCGGCTNGGGGGCTCCGGGGGGGGGGGGGCTGTTCTCGGGAAAGCAGACACAGGCAGGTGGGTGGGAGGGGACAAAGGCCCGGAGCCTCCCTGCCCGCACCCCCGGGCTCCTGGGCACAATTGGGGTCTTCAAGCCTCCAGCACCAGAGCTCAGGACAGCCAGCCTCCCCGCACCCAGCTCCCAGCGGTGATCCACGCGCCTCTCCTCTGGCTGCTTCCTGAGACAGGAGGCCGGGATGGGGCCGGGACCGCAGGCCTTCCCTCCTGGGAAGTCCCTCGAAGGGCCACAGCCCCCTCATGGAGATGACACCCCTGGCCGTACAGCAGGTCAGGCCCACCCCAGGCCAGCGGGCAGAGGCCCACACACGTCCCACGTCCGGGGCACCTGGCTCTTGCCCGCCGCCGCCCCCGAGCCCCTCCTGCTGCGGCTCGCAGCCCCCCACCGTCCAGGGCCCGGAGGGCGTCGCCCTGGTGGGCGCGCGGCTCCTTGCTCGGCTCTGACCTGGTGTTCTCTACCACACGCTGTCCTGTCTTGTCAAGAAGACCTAAATTGCCCCCTTGTGCTCGGCTGTGCCTTAAAAAGACCCGGGCGGTGACTCAGCTGTCACCACTGGGCGCTGCTCCTGGAGACACGGAGGTCGCCGGAGCGGTTCTGTCTTGAAACCCCCGGGCCAGACTTGCCCCCACAGCAGGGACACAGCCGGGCGGACGCACTTCCTCTCCACCTTCAGTGCAGGCCCTCCTCGTCCAGCCTGGGACGCGGGCCCCTTTCCTCAGAGCAGGGAGCCGTCCCCAGAACCCCTGGGTCTGGCCTCTCCAGCCCTCAGGTGCCCCTGTCTGGCCACAGCGGCTTCTCCGTCCTGCCTCGATGCTCATCATGCTGGCCAGCCCTTACCTAGGGGGGCACTGCGGGCTCCCAGGGTGGCCAAGCCATGCTGTGCCACTGATCAGCTGGAGGCTCCATCCTGTTGGGGAGGAATGAGAGCTGGCTTTGTGTGGCATTCGGGACTCCCAGCTGCTCCTGCCTTCTCGGGGGTGGGGGGCTAGCCTGGCCACAGAGGGGGGCTGCGAGGGACTAGAGGTCTTGGGGACTCTGCCCCTCAGCAGCCTCATGGGCTGTGATACAGGGTCACCCTCTGCCCTGGTTTCCTTCTGACAGTGGCTACTCCCTGTGCTGCTGACTCTCCTGATTGGTCACCACGAAATGAATGAGGTGGCTCACGTGCCCCCCAGACAGACCAGATCTGCCGACAGGGGAGCCCCTTCTCCCAGGGGTGTGGCGGGGCCCAAACCTGCTGGACCGCTGCCCGCTCCTGAAGGGCATAGAGGGACAGGTGGTCAGCGAGGACCTCCTGAAGGAGTGGCTTTCCTTGGAGCACTGGCCGCAGGAGACTGACATTCCTGGGGGCCGGCCGGCGCCCCCTGCACTTTGGGAGGGGTGGGAGCAGTTCCGGCCCTGCCCATGGGGGTGCTGGGGCTGCGCCGTCTGCCGTTCGCTTGAACATCCCTAGTGACTCACCCTCCGGATAAGCCACCCTTCTTCTTTCTTGTCTTTTCTTTTTTTTGCTCTATAGAAAAAAATAAACATTTGTGTGCGTAGCACTTGGTGGCTGCCGGGGCCCACGCAGTCCGTAGGCAGGAGACCGGGGCGGGGGGGCGCGGAGAGGGCAAGGAGAGGGGCAGGCAGGCCAGGGACGTGCTGCCCCCAGGGCCCTGCACTGTGTCCGCCTGTGGCTTGCCTCCCCCCAGGCTGTGGGAGAGGGTGTGTGTTGGGGGTGCAGTTACCGTGTGGCAGGGAGTGTCCCCTGTTGCCCCTCAGGTCGTCTGTGGTCCTTGAGGGCCCTGAAAGCAACGTCCTGATGACTGGGTGGGGCTGAGGACGTCAGGGCAGCGGAGCGGGGGGCTCGTGGAGACAAGAAGCCCAGGACTGACCACCCTGTGGGCAGCGCCCGCTGCCTGTGGTTCTGGGCCCACTGTCCTGCGTGCTAGATCGGGACCGCTGTGGGGGGGGCCTCCCGCCCACTTCCCAGCGGGCCGTGAAGACTGTCAGCTGTCTGGTGGGCACACACCTGGGTCAGTAGGATCTCGGGGCCTCTTTCTGGGCTTGAAGGAAAATGTGTCTCCCAGGTATCCCGACCTTGAGTTACCTGTTCACACTCTGACCCCAGGCTGTGTGTTCACACCCCAGCCTCCCCCTCTGAGCAGTGTGTTCACACCCCAGCCTCCCCCCGAGCAGTGTGTTCACACCTCAGCCTCCCGCTCTGAGCGGTGTGTTCACACCCCAGCCTCCCCCTGAGCTGTGTGTTCACACCCCAGCCTCCCCCCGAGCAGTGTGTTCACACCCCAGCCTCCCCTCCCTGAGCTGTGTGTTCACACCCCAGCCTCCCCTTCCTGAGCAGTGTGTTCACACCCCAGCCTCCCCTCCCTGAGCTGTGTGTTCACACCCCAGCCTCCCCTCCCTGAGCTTTGTGTTCAAACCCCAGCCTCCCCTCCCTGAGCTGTGTGTTCACACCCCAGCCTCCCCTCCCTGAGCAGTGTGTTCACACCCCAGACTCCCCTCCCTGAGCTGTGTGTTCACACCCCCAGCATCTTGAGCTGTGTGTTCACACCTCTTCTCTGAGCTGTGTCAGCCTCCCTGAGACTTTGCCCTCTGCCTGCTATTTGATCAAGGCATTGCCCATCTTAGAAGGTGAATGGAATCCCAGCTCTGACCGCAGTGCCCTGGGGGTTAGAGGGACAGTCACTCTGAGTGGGAAGCTGGCTGAGGCACCCTGGGCACACCCTGTGTTCTTATGGTTGCTCTTGGCAGAGCAGCAGCTGAATCTCCCAGTGCTGCTGGGCACTGCCCCCGCCCCCCGCCAGCCTGCCCCTTCCTGCTGCTTGGGTGTGTATTTGGGGAGGCTACTCAATAAATGCCTGGCAAGAAGTTGTGTGCTGGGCATGGCTCTGGACACCGGGGTTAGCAGTGGGCGGCACAGCCCTGCCCCCAGGGAGACCCCCAGCCCAGACCCGCTTCCTATGTGGGTGCCTCCCCCACATAGACCTGTTACCATGCAGCTGGTCTTGAGGCCAAGTTTCACTCCCTGGGCAGCCTCCTGTGTTCCCAGCCTCACTGGCATTTAATATGTGCGGTGACGCGACCATTGCTCCTCTGGTGCAAAGGGTGACTTGACCTGGGGCTATTGCAGTGTGTGTGGTGACTCGGGTGGGTCCCTGCACTGGGGCAGCCCTCGGGTTATTTGGCGAGATCACATGACACCCAGGGTATTCCAGGTGCCCGTGGACCCAGAGCCCCCCCTCTGTAAAGAGTCAGCCCAGAAGCCCCTCCCAGACCCCAGGCACTGGTCCCCATTTGGGGGTGGGGCTCCCAGAACTCGCAGGTGCCAGGCAGTGAGCGGCTCTCTCCGCGTGAGCCGCAGCCTCCCAGGGCCACCTCGCCTTCCCCCGGGGGAGACATCAGGACAAATTCTGCACTAACCACAGCCCCCTCCAAGGTGTCTATTTAGTTTTGCTGTTGGAGATGCATGCGCTACCACCCAGGATTCTTCAGTGGTTTCCATTCTGCCAATGAACCCTCCACAAATGGGCATCTGAATGTGGTGATGGAGCCAATCCAGCTGCAATTTATGCACAACAGAGCATNGCCCGCCCGGGGGGGGGGGGGGGGCAGCATTCAGAGGATGCTCTCAGGAGCGTGCCCTGTGATGGGGCTGTCCATCCTGCGCACAGTGTGACGACTGGGTGCTGATGGCCAGCGAGGGGGCCATCAGGCAGCCGCCTGCCGCTCCTTCTCCTCCGTACCCCAAGCCGGGTGCTGGGCTAAGAGCCCTGTGCTCACGGCACCCCAGCCGGCAGACTCTGGCCCCCGCCCCACCCCCTTCATGCCCCTGGCTCCCTCACCGCCCGCGCTGGGTCGAGCCAGAGAAGTAGCTCGTCTCTGGCCGGAGCACCCCATGCCCCAGGGGCTCCTGCTCTGCAGTGAAGTGGCCTGAGCTTCTCTGGGCTTCATGTACAGCACTTGGGGGGGGCTTCTCTGCACCCCCACCACCCAGGGCTGTCCCGGGAAGCTGGGCCCATTCTTACCACTCTGTCTTTCTCTGAGGGTGGAGGCTGCTTCTGGTTTGCTCCCTACTTCCTTCCTGGCCCCCAGTGCGAGCCTGACGCACGGCAGGTGCTTAACAGACACAGACTGACAGCTGGGGGCGCAGACAGGCAGGAGGGAGAAGGGCAAGGAAGGGTGGTGGGGTGCACACGGGCGGCTCCAGCCTGAATGGCCCCCACCGGCCCAGAAACGTGCCCTCTGCGCGTAGGCCTAGTAGCGAGAGACAGGGGCTGATTTGCATATATTTGCATCTGCACGTACATGCCTCCAATTTCGAGGATTTTTGTGTTTTTAATCAATGCAAGTGGCCAAGAGGCTTCCCATCCCCGGGCCCAGGGTGGCACGCGGTGCAGAGGCACAGGGCACAGCTCACGGGCAGGTGTGGCCGATGTAGATGTTTCCAGGCTCTGGGGGCTGCCCGGGGGGGTGGGCCATGGCTGTGGGCGGGGATGGGGGTGGGGAAGGGCAGCTCCTGACAGAACTCTCCAGGGACACCGGGGGACTGGATGGGCTGGGCCGGTGGCCTCGCGGCTGTTTGCCCTGGAATCCGGCCGTCTTGTCTTCACGCCAGGCTGGCTGTGGCTCTGCCCGGCCGCTGCTTGCAGGCACGGAATCTAGGTCAGGCTGGTGCAGAGAGGCAGGGCCGTCCAGTGGGGCCACAGCGGCCCAGGGCAGGGCCTGACCTGATGACCTCAGTGGCGGGGGAGGGGCTGAAGGCATGGGAGTGGGGGGTGCTTCTGTCCTGGGGGCAAGGAGGGCTGCGAGTGGAGAGGTGTTGTGGCTGGGGGTGCCGCACTGGGGGTGGGGGGGCAAATGCAGTGTGTGCGGTGGGGCCAAGGCCCCTGGGGGCCAGGACATGTGGGCGTGGCTGTGGCTCTTCAGGCAGAGCCTTCCGGAAGCCCCTATCCCTCCGGCTGTCTGTGGCCCGCGTTTCCTGCCAGCCCACCCCTTCATTGGCGAATCACCCCATTCTCCCCGCCTCCTCCCACGGTCTGTCCGGGCCCCAGGGCTCTGGCTGCATTCTGCTTCACACGTGGACCGGAGCCCATCTCCCCTCCTGCCCCGGCAGCCCTGGGGGATGCTGTGTGGATGTGACCACCATGAGGGTCACCCGAGGGGCTCCGCCCTCCCCGCTGCCCCCATCTCCACGGACACCAAGTCCATCAGGCCTTCCTGTTGTGCTGTATCTGTGTGTTCTGTTCTCCTGCCTGGGGATTTGGTGCTGTTTCTTTCGGAGCTGTTTGCTGGCACAGCTGGGCTTGGGGGGACCGTGAGGCAGACGCGTGCCCTGGTTTGGGGCCGGTGCTGGGGGTGCTGGGGGCAGTAGGAACGCTAGGTTTTGAGCAGCAGCCCCTGCCACTCAGGGTCCCGGTGCTTGGGGTTTATCTGCGTCTGGGGTCTGCGTGGGCCCACTTTTTCCAGCCATCTTCCCAAATGCCCCCTCTGGGACTCATTCCGGGGTCAGGGCCTGAGTCCTGGTCTTGGCTCTGCCTCCGCTTGGCTACGAACCGTCTGCCTCAGTTTCCCTATCTTCAAAGCAAACAGGTTGGACGCGGTGGCCTCCGGAGGCCCTTCTGACTCAGGCTCCGAGGAGCAGAGAGGACAGGCCGAGGCCCCCTGTGTCCCTGGGTCTCCCGTGCAGGGGGGCTCGAGGCAGAGCACGCCTGCCCCTGGACTGGTTTACCGCAGCGGGTCATCGGGGAAGCGTTTCCTTGGAGATTTATGTAGGACACACGTCCGGATGCGAAATCCAAGGTGCCCCGTGGAGGTTTCTGCAGCTGCGAATCTGCTGTCCTGCGCTCGTGGGGAGGGATCGCTCACAGCCTCTTGCTCCTGGAGGCTGCTGCCCAGGCACTGTCAGGGCCTGTGACCCCGAGAATAGCGAGGCAGTGCCCTTGGGCCCCTCGTCACACAGCGGCGAGCGCCAAAGGGAACATTGCATTGGGATCTTTAGTCCAGGAAGGCCTGGCCCCAGGTATGCCCCCTGTGCCTCCTCACCCTTACTGCCCTCCAGACCTTTCTCCTTGACCTCTACTAGAGGCTCTGGGCTGTCCAGGCCCCTCACTGGGAAACACAGGCCAGAGGGGGCGTGGATTTCCATGGGTCACACAGAGGAGGGACAGAGCAGGACTCGAACGGGGGTCTCCCGACACCTGGCCGGGGCACTGCCCTGCGTGTGCCTCCTCCCATCTCCGTGGTCTTCATGGCCCCTCCCGGGGCACGGCGCTTCCTGGGACACGCTCAGGTCAGCCTAGGGCACACGGTGCTGGGCTCACGCGAGCCGGGTTTTGCTGTCCCCGGGCGGCTGCCCTGACTGGAGGGGGGTGCCGCAGGAGGGGTGGCCAGGGAGTGAGCAGGGCAGCACTTCTCTTTCCTGCCTCTGCTCTTCCCGTGCCCGGGCCACCCCCCGTGTCTCTGGGCTCCACCAGGGGCTCTTCTGTCCCCGTCTCTCCTCAGGGCTATTTTCCTTTACAAATATCGTTTGGTTCATCCCGACACAGAATGTGTGCTCCCACCAGCCCCTGGGCACACGCACGTGTACACGCAGGCCCCTGGGGGTCCCCGCACGCCAGGAGGAGCCCTGGTCAGTGCACACCGCCCTGTGACAGGGGCGGCCCAAACAGTGCTTTTGGGAGGTCAAAGATGTAGGAAAGTCCCTTGAGAGATGACCAGGGTCTCGGCTGCGTCCCAGCGTCCCAGGGAACCGCAGGACTCCCAGCGCGAGAGCACGGGCAGTGCAGGCTGGGAGACGGTTGGACCTGCCTTCTGTCCACCCCCCCCCAGCAAGGCACAGCTAGATGGACACGCTGAAGGGTCTGGGGTGCACAGTGCACATGAGGCAAACTCCCGGAACATGTGTGGGCCCTCAGGGTCAGCTCGGGTGGGGGAAGCTCAGCACCGTGAGGTGGGGAGGGCTTGGCAGACCCTGATGTGTCTGAAGCTGTCAGGGCCAGATTGTGGCTGTCTACCTGTGGAGAGCCCAGTCCTGGGAACATGAGTACAGATGAGGAAATTGAGGCACGGAGGGGACGAGGTCTGCCCACCTACAGGACTGACTGGGAACCCAGGGACTCCGGGCCCAAGGTTCAGGCTGCACTGCCCTCCCCCCTCCAGTGTGTTAGGGCCTAGAGTGGCCTCCTCCTGGCCATGCTGGAGATCAAGGGATGGGCCCGGCTGGAGCCCCTGCCTGATGGTTTAAGATCTTGGAAGTTCCAGAGGGTGGGGGTAGGCGGATGGCAGCCCTGGGCCCGACAGGCAAGCCCCCTGTGCCGGCATCTGGGCCCAGGTTCTGTCCCCAGGGGTGAGGAGGCCCTGCCCTTGCAACCCCAGCTTCCTCTGCATGACCCCTCAGTTCCAGGCAGGAAGTGGGGCTGGGGCTGATCTGGATGTCCCTGCGAGGCTGGCAGGTAGCAGGGAGTGGGGAGGGGGAGGCAGTGGGCCTGGGAGGGCAGGATAGAGGCTCTAGAGCATGATCTCCTCCCCTCAAAGAGAGAAGGGCTCGGGCGGGGGCCCCAGGCTCACGCCCCACCCCCTCCCGTCAGGATTTGTTTATTCCGGTCTCCCTCTTCAAACAAGAAGAAAATTAGACTCCTGGGGGCCTTCAGGCCCTTCTTCCAGACGTGCATCCCCACCCACTGCCAGCCAGGCCAAATGCTCTCAAAGACAGAATTTTGCTTAAATGCCCAGAAAGGAGATTTAGGAGATCAGAATCTTAAGCAAATTAACATGTGCGGCAGGCGGCTTTTAATCACCGCGGTAATCACCAGCCCGCCCCGCCCCTTGAGGAAAATCAGCTCCGGACTGCGCTGTGCGGGGGAGGGGGAGGCCTGGCCCTGCTATGGATTATTCATCAGAACCTGAACTTGAACCAGAACCTCATTTTGTCCACTCCAGGGAGCTGGCCCCTCTCCGGGGAGCCTGTGTCTGCCTGCCCCCCTGCACCACCCAGTCCCTTCTTCCTTGGGTTTTGCCTGTCTTCTCTTCCTGCCTCAGTTTCCCCTCTTCTTGGACTTTGGGGTTGCTGGCACTTTCCCAGCGGGGACTGTGTGAGGGGACTTGCAAAGCCCAGGTTGGGGGTGTCGGGGGGCCCCTCTCCCCTCTGCTCCCGGCCACGGTGTCTCTTGCACATTTGCACTGGGGCCATTGCTTGGCCTGGTTCCCTCCTCTCAGGCCTCCACTCAGCTGTAGGACCCCTCCCGGGGCGGCCAGCAGAGAACCTCAGCCACACCTGGTGCTGGAGGGAGGGTGTGCCAGTGCCGTGCGCACAGGCCCGGGGCCCCTGACCCTGCTCCGGGCACGCGTGGCCACTGCGACAGAAGGGTCACAGGGTGAAGCTCACGAGGGCAGATCCCCAGGGACTGAAGGGCTTGGGTTCCACCAGTGGCAGCAAAGGGAGGTGGCTGCCCCTTTAAGGGAGCCAGGCAGCAGCCCTGTGGCCTTCCTTGGGCAGGACCCAGGTGGTGGTGGTGGCAGGCTCAGGTGTCTCACTCCCTCCGCACCTGGGGGCCTGGCCTGGCAGGAGGCAGTCACACCCTGGGGTGGCGGCAGCTCCCGCGGAGCCCCAGGTCCCGCTCTGGGCTGCCTGCCTGCCGCCTCAGCCCCAGGCTCCCACATGTCCTCCGTCACCTCCCAGTCCGCCCTCAGGGCTGTGGACAGGAGGGGCGGCTTTCAAAACAGCATCTGAGGCCCGAGGGGCGGCTCAGGGCAACCAGTCTCTTTGGCTGATGTGGGGAAAGTTATTTCTCTTGGATTCTGGATGCATCAGGTTGAACCAGAACACACCCCAGGAAGAGGCAGGCGGTGCTGGAGCAAGAGTGGGCACTGCTCCGCACACACCCCGCCCCCAGGCTGCTCCCTGCTCGGCCCAGACAGGACCCCAGACCCCAGGATCTTCTTCAGGACTCTCACTGAGGGATATTTGGGGGGGGGGCAGAGAGGGGCATAGGCGGGATTCGGGTGCCAGGGGGCTGGGACTGCCTCCTGTCATCCTGCACACACCCCTGACCAGGCAGCCAGTGAAATGTCACTCTAGCCATCCTGGAAGCACTGGGCGTTTTGGGGGGACCCTCCTGGTGGGGGTGACTTGTCCTAGAACAAGCCCACAGGGTCGGGGGAAGGCCGCATGTAATGATCAGAGGGACCCCGTGGTCCTGGGGGGCAGCCAGCTGGAGGGCATTTCATTCCTGGGGGGCGCTGGCCTGGAGGGAGGGAGGTCAGAGCCAGCGGAGGGTGGCCTGGGGAGCCGTGTGGGAGGAGCAGGCGCGCCCTGCTGAGACCCCACCCCCACCCCAGCGCGCGCCTCCTCCCCAGCCCAATGCGGGCCTGGGCCGGGAAGGGTTAAGGCGGGCGGGGCTCTGGCGGGAGGGGCGGTCCCGGCAGCGGCGGGCTGAGCACTCGGTGATCGGCCATGGGCCCGCGCTCAGTCGCAGAGACCACGCGGGGCCGGCACACCGCCCGGGCCCCCTTGGGCCACGCCGGTAGCCGTGGGGGTGGTACCCGTGGGCCATGGAAGAGCCCGGGGACCCCGGTGGGCTCAGCCTGGACGAAGGTAAGAGGGAACAGAAGGGGCTCAAGGAAGAGGCTGTAACTGCCCTGCAGGGAGCTGGGGTCAGACGCTGAACTGCCCATCGGTGACCCACTGAGCCCACCTGGGCAGGGCTTGACCCCCTCCCCCAGGGGTCTCTGGGGTGACCCCATTCCCCCAACACCTGCACATCCCAGTCCCCTCCATCATCTCCCACTGTGCTGGCATTTCCCTGCAAAAAGTGGAGAATCCCGACGGGCGGGGGGAGGAGGTGCCCCATTCGAGCTGACGGACTCCTGACCTCCAGTCTGCTCCCATGGGGCACCAGCCTCAGTGTGGGGGATTAGATCTGGGGTATCCTGACCTGTGGGACCCTGGGGGCTCGCCTGGCCCGGCCCCTTCCTGCCCCCATCAGCCAGGGCAGCGCGGGCGCCCTGAGCCTCATCAGCACCATGGACAGGGCAGCAGCAAGTAGCTGCCTTTCCCTGAGGGGCCTGCGGTGGTTTGCGGAGCCCTCGGGGTTCCGCCAGGTGCCCCCATGGGAGATTTCTTGCTCAGATCTGCCACTCTGTCCTGACCTGCAGCCGCGGGCTCTGCCCTGGGCAGACAGCATAGATCAACAGGGGTGGCAGGAGCCCTTCAATGCTGCCCAGGGCTGCCCAGAACCAAGGAGCTTAGGTGCAGGGTGTCAGGGCCTGTCCCCGCAGGGGCCAGATGGGGCAGCACTTCTCAGAGGCAGCATTCGCTGCCAGCCAGGAGTGGGGAGAAGGGCCAGGGCCACGACGGCTGTAGCTGGGGGGGCCGGAGCCTGGCAGCAGAACTTCCTGATTGAGGGCTGGGACCCCAAGGAGGGTTGAGCTTGCCTTCTGGAAATTTGTCTGGATCCCAGTTGTTCTGGACTTAATTAGTTCTTCCTTCTGGTTGGTGTGGACACAGGAGGGACTGTGGAGAGTAGGTGGGGGAGCGGGGACGCCACTGCCAGGGAGACTGAGGGCGAGACCCGGGCGGTGCCTTTGATGAGCTGTGTGATCACAGGCAAGACATCAACCCTCTCTGGGTCTCCCGCGGAAGGACAGGGACAGTATGGAGTCGTCTTGCTAGAGTGTCTGTGAGCAGAGCGTGCCTGTCTGCGTGCACGGTCCAGGAATGCCCGGCCCCCTCCCACCTCCCCTTCCTTGCCGAGATGCCCTTTATGAATGGAGGACAGCATGGCAGGCGAAGGTGGGGCTGGCGGTGCAGACACTCCTGGCTTGGCTGTGTGCTTGGGCCACTCGTGGGTACACCCCCTTGATGACCACAGCCCCCATGCCAGTGTGGCAAGAGCCTGGCCCGGCACACCACCCCTGCCTATCTGGCCTGCAGAGAGCTCTGTGGAATCAGCAGACAGCCTTGGTCAGAATCAAGGGCTCTGGGGTGCAGGACACCTGCCTATGAACCAAGGAGGGACTGGCTGCCCCCAGGGTCCGGGGAGGCCTGACACACCTGGGCTCTGCAGCCAGCAAGGGAAGAGCCCTGGTCCTAGGCGGGGAGAGGGGGACAGCCCCAGGACCTGATGTGAGCCCACCCTTCGTGCCCCCATTGCCTGGGTCAGGGTCTCAGCCAGCCTCGAGGGGGAGACACGTGGCCTGGCCCTTGTCTGCTGGGATGAGTGTGCTGCTCCCCTCCCCCCACCCACCCCGGGAGAGAACAGTCTCAAATGTGCAGCTGAGGACGGAGCAGATGGGCTGGAGTCTTGAGTCCGGCCCTCCATCTGCACAGCTAATGAGCTGAGGCCATGGCTTCCAAGCTCTTGGCACCTTTCTCCTGGAAAGCCGGGGTGGGGGGGACGGGGAGGGCGCGAGTGAGGGGGTGCAGGGGCCAGGTCCGTGCTCCTTGCGGGCTGTTGGGGGGTAGAGGCATCAAGGAGGGGATGAGTAATCAGAAGTGCCTGTTTCTTCTGGGACTTTGCTTCCAGCACAGCTTACGTGGGCTTCCGCTGGCTGGACAGACTTCCTGTGTGGGAAAGGCCCCTCGGGCAGGGTGATGGACACTCTTTCCTGGATGGAATGTTGTGTCTAGCTCTTGAAAGCTGGAGGGAGAGGGAGCTGCCCACCTGGACAGCCCCCAAACGGGCTTGCACACCAGCCGGGGGAAGCATGCCCTTGAAGACCCCAGGCTGGGGCCTCGGGTGCTAGACGGTTGGGTGAAGAGAGGAGGAAGCTGTTTTCAGAGTCCAAGTAACTCATGGTGGTCTTGGGTTCACAGTGATCGAAAGTCATCCTGGCTCTGGCAGGCCCCAGCCCCGGTCAGCTGAGCTGCTGACCTTTGGGAACTCCCCGTTGTTCAGGCCCCTGTGGTGGTGCTGACCAAGGACCGGGTGTGGGCGGCCCCTGGTGAGCCCCCTCCCGGGTCCATGGTGGGCATGTGGGGGGATGGCACTGAGGGAAGTCAGGGTGATGCTCAGAGAAGGGCCCCCCCCCGCCAGCCACACAGGGGACAAGATAGAGGGGACTTTAGGAAGTCAAGTTGGGAGAGCCCAGCTGCTTCGCAGAGTCCTCAAGGTGCCTGAGGCCCCAGGGCTCTCGAGGAAGCTGGCCTGACCGGGAGGAACGGCTGGGCCCAGGGACCAGTCCCGGGGCTCAGCCTTCTTCTGTTTCCTGTTGCCTCCGCGGCTCTGTGCCCACTCTGCCGGCCGCCTCCTGCGCAGGCCCAGGTGGGTGTGGGGTGGGGACGGCCGGTTCCTCCAGTGAAGGGAGGACCCCCCACGCCCCCCTCCACCTGCGGGAGTTTCCTCTCCTCCCAGCAGGCAGGCCCAGCTCCATCTGGTGACTTTTCAGGAACATGCCCCCACCCCCAGAGCCGCTGGAAGTCTCTCTCTCTGCTTCGGCAGCCACTCCAGGGCTCGCTGGGGTAGGTCCGTCAGACAAAGCCGACAAAGCTGGGTCCCTGCCTCCAGGGAGCCCAGGCTGACATGGCTGCATGATGGCCGTCCTGCTCCGTCCCAGCCTCTGCTCAGCCAGTGCCTGGGAGGTGAGGGCTGGGGTCTGGGACAGGAGCCCCCAGACACATGACCCAGGGCACCTGTGAGGGCAGGCTATTCACAGAGTCCTCTCCCCACACGACTGTCCAGTGGGGTTATTGCCAGTGCCGTGGCTGGGCTGGGGGCCACCAAGACGGGACGGGGGGGAAAGACCCTCACGGAGGCTGGTGTGAGCGGCCCTGGGCTCTGCTGGGCCAGCAGAGGGAAGCAGGAGACTGGGGCCCCCGCTGTGCCTGGGGCTCCGGGTCCCCGTGGTGCTCATCGGCCTCAGTGACAGTGTGGGGGCCCGCTGCACGGGAAGGGTCCTGTGTTACCAGCTAGGAATGGGCCAAGCTGCTGCTGTCCCCTCCCCAGAAGCGCAGGCACCCAGGGCCTCCGTGGGTGGAAGGTGCAGGCCCGGGGCCTGGGCGGGTCAGTCGGCATGGGGGGTGGGACATTGCTGGGGGCCAGAGCCTGTCCCGCCCAAGGGCACTTCTGTTCCCCGGGCTCCCTGGCAGCACAGGCCATGAAAGGGTGGGGTGGCCAGAAGCAGCCCAAAGGGGCAGAGCAAAGTCTGGCTGGTCGATGCCCTCGGGCCCTCCTTGCTTCTGAGCCGGGTGATGCCGCCGGGCCAGGCCCCCTGCCCACAAAACTCTCTTGTGGCTCTTGCTAGAAGGCTGAGCCTCCTGCCCCACAGGGAAGATGCTGCAGGAAAGGCCCATCCTGGCTGGCAGAGGCCCAGCACAGATCTCCATCCCCGGCCGCTCCCCTGGCCCCTGGCCCTCCCCCAGTCTTGTCTGGGGCCAGGCCTGGGCCTCGCTGACCTGGCCAGCCACCCCCCAGGGTCTACTGCCCTCGTACAGACCCTCAGGCCCGTCCTGGCTCCTGTCCCCCCTGGGCACAGTCACCTTGGACCCTGCCTGGGGCCGGGAGGGGGCTTGAGGGAGCCGACTCACACTCCCTGATAAAATAAAAATAGTTGGGAGGAGGCGCCCAGACGGACAGGGGGAGGGGGGCGCGAGCTGCTTCTCAGACGTTTAAATAATCTCCGCCATATGTGTGTGGGCCTGTCCCTCCCTCCTGTGAGGCGCTGGCCAGGGGCCGGGCCGATCCCCCGTGGGTGCGCGCGGGAGGCCAGCGCGGCAGCCGGGGCCTGCTGACCCCTTCCCTGCTCAGGGCCCTCTGCGTGCGGAACCGGCCCTGATGGAGAGCCCAGATGCAGCTCCGGCGACAGGCGGGGGGCTGAGGACTCGCGAGGGCTGTGGCAGGGACGGGCCGGGGTCCGGGCCAGGAGCCCTGGGCTCCGCATGTCCTGCTGCTGCTGCCTGTCCGAGTAAAGTGGACACAGGAAGGGCCCCTCAAAGGTCCTTCGAAAAGGCAGAGAAATGTTGGAGAGAAGAGGGGCTGGGGGGCGGGGGGGGCGGGGGCTGGCCAGCCTGGATTCCAGGGCCGGTGCCCTCAGGGAGGGGGAGGCACGCGCCCACGGCCCCTGCGATCAGTGGAGGGGTGAGGGCCTGGACCTGCGCGCACACCCCATGTGGATGGGGACCCGTGAGCCCTCAAGAGAGCCGGTGAGTGCGCGTGCTCATGCAGGGGAGCCTTTGGGCGGGATTTGTGGGTTTTGTTGGAAGAGTAACAAAGTTTTCCAGCCCTCCCGGGGAGAGGGGGTGCCCGCTGCCCCGCCTCTTACTCCCTCCTGTGTGAGGGCAGGTCAATCTCCAATGTAAAAAAACAAAACAAAACAAAAAAAAACCCAGTGCTGCCCAGCTTCTGATGGCAAGGACGTCTCCCCCTTGTGGAAGCTGCCACCAATGTCCCGTGGCCACTGGAGGGAGAAAGGAGTGAGGGCCTGAGGGGCAGCCTCTGACAGATGGGGAAACTGAGGCATGGAGCCAGGCAAGGACCGCCCTCAGACTCCGCTTCCTGGCAACTGCTCAGGGCAGGCGTCCGAGTCAGTGGTTCAGCGACGGTGCAGGGCCGAGCTGAGGGAGGTCATGGGGACCTTTCCTCTGGGGTGTCAATGGGGAGGGAGGGGAGACCCTCCCCGTGCCGTCTCCCCCCCCCCCGGGCAGGTGGCGCTGCCGGTTCATCTGTGCCGCGTGCATCGGGCACCAGGCTCCTCTGGGACTGCCGCTGGAGGTGCTGGCGCTCCCTGGCGGTGGCCAAGCCCTGGAGGCTGGATGGCCACTAGATGGCCAGTGATGGCCGTGCCGGGCGCTGGCTCGTGTCACCTCCTGGAGCTGGCTGTGTGGCCTTGGCACCGGGGGCCCAGCCTGTGCTTCTGCTGTGGGGCAGTCCTGAATGACCCAGGGACAGGACAGGGTGGTCCCCACCCGGCAGTGCCCTGGGGGTTCAGGCGGCCTGCGGAGAAACGTGTGTGGTCTTGTCCGGCAGCCGCAAGGCAGGCGGGAGGGTCCTTGGAGGGACAACTTGGGTTACAGAAGCTGCAGGGGTGTGTGCGGGGCAGGTGTGAGGAGGAAGGGGCTGGGAGAACCCCCTGAGCCCTACAGGGCGGCTGGTGCTCACAGGACAGGCAGGGTGGAAGCGGGTGAAAGCAGGGGTGGGTGGTGGCGAGTGTCCCGGGTGCGAGTGGAGCGAGCCCATGGCTGGGGTGGGCTGGGCTCTTAACCCTCCTGGTGTGGGCCCCACCCTGTTCCCACGCAGCGCCTGGGGGGGTGGTTCTCCGGTCCTGGGACCTGCACCCTCTGTGACCCCGAGGGTGCGGGTGGGGGCTGGCTCTGGCGACTACGTGCAGACGTGGGGGCTCCTGTGGCCCAGCTGGTGCGTTTGGGGGGCTGGGTGCCCCTGCTCTGTGCTTGGTTCTTCTGGGCTCTGCTGCCCCTTCCCTTCGCGGCCTGGGCTCAGCCCCCATGGGGGAGAGTGCGAAGGGAGGGGCCTCGCCCCCGGGGCTTGGGGGGCTGAGCCATCGGGGTTCGGGGCCTGTCCTGGATTCAAGCCCAGCTTGGCAGTCACCTGGGGTATGGGCCTTTCTAGGTACCCAGCATGCTCAGCAGCACTGGGGGTGCCACATGGCGTCCCCAGAGTCAGGAGCTCCCCCCACGGTGTCCTAAGGTCCCGGCGCACCCCTGGCTTTGCATGGGGGCCACAGTTCTGTGTCCGCACAGTTCTGTGGGGGTTACCAGGGGCTTCCAGGCAACAGAGAGGCTTTGCCAGCAGAGCCTTGCATCAGGCTGGGCTAAATGGACCGTCCTCTGCCTGGTCAGTGAGGACCATCCTGGGCTGGATGAGGAGGACTCAGGGAGTCTGGGGTGCAGGGGCCGGGCCGTTCAGTGTGTGCCCCTCCTGGGCTCCCTGCCCAGGGAGATTTAGGGTGCCCGAGCCCCCCTGGCTGATGACAGGAGACCATTGATCAGCTAGTGGCTGAGAGCCCAGGGCCTGACCCGAGGATGGCAGGGTGTGGCCGGCTCAGGGAGCTTTTGTCCGGGAGCGGTGTTCTCACCCCCAGAATGGGGCCAGGCGCAGCGAGAACACCCCCAGAATGGGGCCAGGCGCGGCGAGAACACCCCCAGAATGGGGCCAGGCGCGGCGAGAACACCCCCAGAATGGGGCCAGGCGCGGTGAGAACACCCCCAGAATGGGGCCAGGCGCGGTGAGAACACCCCCAGAATGGGGCCAGGCGTGGGGGAGGAAAGCGAAGCGGGTGTGACCAGGTGTGACCTGGGTGTGAAGAGCCGCAGGCTTTGCGGCAGGAGGGAGTGGCCCCGCGGCGTCAGGCAGGGCCCGCTGATGGACCGGGGCCGTGACACAGGACCAGCATGTGGGGTGTGGGGAGCCGCCCTCAGACCCGCCTCCTGGCTCCCACTCTGGTCCCACTGCTGCTCCAACCCCCGCCCCCCCCACAACACGCAGATGCCGTCAGGGCTCCGGCAGCCCCATCTTCTGGAGGAGACCCAGGACCTTTCCCGTTCTAGAGGCTGATGGCTTCCTAATCTAATTCCACGTAGTGCTGCCTCCTGAAGGGACCGAGGCAGCGCCGCTCTGGCAAAGGCTCTTAATTGGGTTCTGGCATTTGGCTCTGAGTCTATTACGTGGGCTCTGGTCAGGTGGGGCCCTGTTCTCCGTGGTCAGCCCAGGACGCCCATCACCATCTCATGGCCTGCTGCCTCCCCGCCACTCCCCACCTCTGACCTTGGACCAGACTGTGCCCAGCCCGTGGCCCGGGCCCCAGCTACTCCCCTCTGTGCTGGGGACGGAAGGGTGACAGTCTCTGCTCAGCACAGCCCAGTGATGCCGGGGTAGGGGGCCCCCGGGGGACCAGGGGCTCGGGGGCTCAGTGGCAGAAGGGCTCCAGGGCCCTCGGGACCAGACCCCAGTCCTCACGGTGGCCTATCGCTGTGACAGTGAGTGGGGTTCTGCCCCTCGGGTCTCGTGCCCTGGGAGAGGCGAGCATGCCACCCTGTCTGTTTGCCCAGCCTCCTTATGCCCAGAGCTGCCCAGAGTGTGGTTGGCCGCCCCAAGGGCTCTCCTTGTCTGGGCCTTCGCTGGTGTGGCTGTGAGCGGCCATTGTGTCCCGTCAGCAGATGCGTGAGCGGGTCCTCCCTGGGCCCCGCTCTCCCCCACTAGGCCAGGCCCACCATGAGGAGGGAGGGGGCTTGCAGCCCAGCTTCTGGGGGCAGAACTCGGTGATGGCTGCGCCCAGGGCAGCGGGCCGCCTCCCGGAGAGCTCGGGCGGAGGGGCTGGTCTTTGGGAGCTGAGGCTGCACAGCCAGGGGCCAGGAGCACGGGGCCCAGGCTCAGGGACCCACACGGTCCCTCTAGGGCTAGAAGTGGAAGCAGAAAGGGGCCCCGCGTGTCCGGGTCCTCCCTGGGCAGGCAGCCTGCTCAGCTCCGCTCTGGGTTGAGGCCCACGGAGGGCTGGACGCTGAGGGTGAGACGCTGCTGCTCCCGACCCCCTTCACACCCCAACTTCACACCCCTCCCCCCCAGGGACTGCGGGCGCCCTCCCATCCTCCTCCACACCCCCCATCCTGGGGACTGCGGGAGCCCCTCCCATCCCCCTTCACACCCCTCCCCCCCGGGGACTGCGGGCGCCCCTCCCATCCTCCTCCACACCCCCCATCCTGGGGACTGCGGGAGCCCCTCAGACCCCCTGGCAAGGATCAGAGATGTGGGCTTAGGAGTGGGGGATTCTGGGGCTCAGGCTGGGACAGAGAAGGGGCAGCAGACTTCACGTCCAGCATGGTGGGGGGATAGTGGACCATCCCTTGAGGACCGGCACCCCAGGCCTTACAGTGGTGTTCTTACAGCAGGGTCCTGGGGTGGCCCCCTCTCTGTCTTGACTGTTGTTGCTTAGCCGGGACGTGGGGGCTGGTGGCCTGGGCCCCTGTTGGCACTGCCACCTGCCCGGTGCCCTCCTGGTCTCCAGCTGGGAGTTCCCTTGCCCTAAATCCTCTGGCCAGCTGGGCCGGCCCCGGGCTTGGATTAGCGCAGGGGATTGGGCGGCGGGTGGGCGGGGCCGGCAGAGGCCCTGCGGCTGCCCCGCCCTCCGACTCTGGGACGCTGCTTCTCTGGGGATCCCTTCGTGGCCCTGGTGGGTGGGCAGGCTGGCCTGAGGGCCATCGAGGACAGCAGGTGACGGTCGGGCCAATGCCAGAGGGACCTGGGAGCAGCCCTGTGGGGGCCTCGCAAGGCTCTAAACAGGAGGAGGACGAAGCGGGAGAGAGGGGGGGGCCCGTGGAGCCTGACCTGCGGCTGCGGCGGGGTGGGGGACACCGGCCCCCTTTGGCCTCCGTGAGCCACCCCTGGCCGTCGTCCTAGAATGTCTGTGGCCTGGCCATCCACCCCCAGCCAGACAGGGGGAGCAGTGGCCTGCCTGGCAGAGGCCCTCCTCTGGGTCGGAGCGAGTGTGGCTGTGTCCCCGCCGCGGCAGCTCGGCCCACTAGGTAAGGGAGCCCTGCCCTAGAGCCACAGNCTTTTAACTGCCTGCCCCTCAGGTCTCCCTCTGGAGGTTACGGGATTCCCGTGGCAGCTCCGGCCCCCCCACCCCCCACCCCAGGGGCCTAGAGGCTGAGCACCAAGCAGGCGGCAGGGAGAGCGGGGGTGTGGGGATCAGGGGCAGGGCCGCGGTGGATACGCTGGCTGTGCACTCGGGGGCTATAAAGCATTTGCTGAGGGTCCCTGGCACTTTGGGAGGTGGGGCACCTTCAGCCCAGATGGGCTGGAGCCAGCGTGCTGGTGCGGGACGGGACGGTGCCCAGAGGCGGGCAGAACGCCCCTCACTGGTGTGCGACGGGCGTGGGGGGCCGAGGCCTGCCGGGCAGGTGATGGGAAGGCGGTGTCTATTCCGGCTGGGCCGGCCCACGGAAGGCCCCACTGGGGACTGTGCGCTTCCCTCCCCCCACCCTTCACCCCCATCACCGTCTCTGCTCCAGCTGAAGAACTGGGCCTGNCACCTCCATCCTGGAGTGTGAGGAGCCCTCACTGGCTGGTCTTAGAGGGCACGGGCCTTCATGGCACCACTCAAGGCTCCCTTAGTGGGTGGGTCACGTGGGGTTGAATTGCTGATGCTGCAGCTGACGGTACCTTCTGAGTCCTGGGCTTTCTGTATGAAGGGCCCGGGGGGCGGGGGCTGACCCATCCCCGGCCTGGACCCCTGGAGCCTGGAGCCTCTCCAGCCCTGGGGGGCTGCTGGCCTGGCTAGGGCCCCCTCCCCACAGCACCTGGGAGACCTGAGAGCTGCAGACAGGAGGCAGAGCGGACAGAAGAGGGGAAGGGAGGGGAGGGGTGCTGGGGGAAGGGTTTGCATTCTGGAACTGAAGCCTGGTGCTGCCTTGGCCTCCTGGGGCCTCGCTCGGTGGCCTCCAGGGACAGACCCTCACCCTTACTGCACGGAGGAGGAGGAGGCCAGCTTTCCCGACTGGCACGGGAAGTGGGTGCAGGCTCTCGGGGTAGACCACGGCCTGTCTACCCACAGAGGCCTGGGCACATGGCCGCTCCTGAGCGTGGCCTCAGCCACCGCAGCCCCTCGTGTGTCACAGATGGTGGGGCAGGTCACGGTGGTCACTGGGGCCGGCAGGGCTGGGGTGGACAGGTGGCTGGAGCGAAGGGAAACAAAGCTGTGGAGGACAGGGTCCTTCCTGGGACCTCATTTGGCCCGGGACGGTCGGGGAGGGTGGCCACAGCTCACCTGGGCAGCTCTGTCTGTTTCTCAGCTTGGGCCTGTGGCCTGGGGCCAGCGCCAGGGGATATGAACCCGCCCCTGCGGAGGCGGGCGTGCGGGCGGGCGGATGGGCGGTCTCTGCATGCTTTACGCACATGGGGGTGGGAGGTAGGGCTGGCCCGGCTCTCACGGAGCCTCGTCTGTCTCTGTGTCGCTTGTCTTCTGCCCGCCGCGTCCACGATGTCCAGTGGAGAGATGCATGAGCGCCATGCAGGCGGGGACGCAGATGGTGAAGCTCCGCGGCAGCTCCAAGGGCCTGGTCCGCTTCTACTTCCTGGACGAGCATCGCTCCTGCATCCGCNCCTGAGGGGGGCAGGTGGCCGCGGGGCAGCTGGGAAAGTCTCCAGGGGGCTACGGGCCTGGCACAGGCATCTGGTTGGCCTTGCAGTTTCAAGGGGACCTCTGGGTGCCAGGCATGGAGGGGACAGGGCCCCATGCCCTTCAGGGCCCTCTAGGACTCTAGGGACCGAGTGCCCTTTCTTGTGCTGGATCTGGAATGGGCTGAGGGGCAACAGGACCTTCAGTCTAGCTGGTTCTAGGCCTGCCGCCAACAGAGAGACCCTGGCTGGGCACACGGAGGGCCGGGCTTCAGTGCCACACATTGGCTCTGGCGGCCTGGGGCTTGAGGACTGGCACGGGCTGTGGAGGCTGCAGGGCTGCCTGGAGCAGGAGGGGCTGAGCCGGAGGGCTCTTGAGGGGCAGAAGGGCAAGGCCCAGGTCGGAGCAGGGCCTGTCAGGGACCAGGCTGGAGTCAGGAAGGGACACGTCAGGGTCCCCAGGCCCGGAGAGACCCGGCTGCGCCCGGGCAGGGCCTCAGCCCAGCAGTTGCCAAGGGCACGGCTGCCGCCATGGGGCCTGGGAGCTTGGCGCGGAGCCCCTGGAGGCATCCTGGTGGGGAGGGCTGGGGCCGGCCTCTGGGCACGGGCTGCTCAGATGGGGTTCCTCCGCTGTGCCCCGCCCTGCGCCCGTTGTGGGCATTGTGTGGGAGCTGGGTTTCTGGTGTGAGGCGGACACTGGCCCCTCCCACTAGGGCGACTTCTGTCCCCCAGCGCAGAGGGGACAGGGAGATGAGGTCATGGGGGCTCCCCAGGGAATGGGTGGTGAGGCAGAGGGGGGCAGGGCGGGGCTGGGGGAAGCCGTGTGCAGTGCTCAGAGCTGACTGTGGCCTTGGAGGGTCCCGCGGAGGAAGGAAAGGGGGGCAGCTGTTCCCTGCCAGCCCCCCTAGCCTAGGGCTGGGACCCCCCCTCCTGTCACGCACACGCATGCGTACAGGGAACTGGAGGCCGGTTGGTGGGCTCCGCGCTCCTGGGAGCTCAGGGGGTGGGAGCAGAGGACAGCGGGGGCCGCCTCCCCTCACTGCACAGCCGGCAGCCCTGCGGGCACAGCCCTGCCCAGGATAACTCCCGGAAGGGCACGGAGCCCGCGGGGGAGGGCTGCCGGAGAGGGGCGGGTGGTGTTGGGGGGCGGTGAGAGCAGGAAGGAGGGTGGGGTGGTCAGGGCCCAGCCGGGGGGGCGGCTCCCAGAGGGGACCCTGGCTGCCGGTGCCCTGCATGACTGGGAGGGGCTGAGAGCTCAGCGACCCCTGGTAATTTAGCTTTTGAACGGAGCCCCACGGAGCCCGGGTGCTGTGGTCAGTAATGGAACCCTCAGTGGACCTGGAGCTGGTGCCCGCCGGCAGGACCCCGCCCCCCGCCCCCCCCCGCCTTCTGGGGCCAAGCTTCCTGGGGGGGCAGCGGGGGGCGGGCCCATCGCCCTGTCAGAGTGGAGACCTGAGCTGGCAGAGCTCGACAGACGCACTTGGCCTGTCTGGGCTCCCTCACTAGGTTCTAGGGAGAGGCAGCCCCCACGCCAGGAGAGTGTGCGCCCCACGCCAGCGGGAGGGGGTGCAGGCCGCGGGGGCAGAGCAGAGCAGGGAGGGGCGGGCTCACCGGCCTCAGGATATCTGTACTTTTTCTTTTTCCCGCCCTGAGGGTCCCTTGAAATACCCCTTCCCCAGCTGCCCGCAGCCTCACATGGGAAGGGAACCCACAAAGGTACCAGGCTGGCCTCTCGGGGGCCGAGCAGGGAAAGCGGAGCCGGCCCCTGGGGACAGGCTCTGATCAGCGGCCGCCCCCGCCCGCCCGCAGTCTCCATCGACTCCATCCAGGAGGTGAGTGAAGGGCGACAGTCTGAGATCTTCCAGCGCTACCCGGATGGCAGCTTCGACCCCAACTGCTGCTTTAGCATCTATCACGGCAGCCACCGAGAGTCGCTGGACCTGGTCTCGCCCAGCGGGGACGAGGCACGCACCTGGGTCACGGGCCTGCGCTACCTCATGGCCGGCATCAGCGACGAGGACGGCCTGGCCCGCCGCCAGCGCACTAGGGACCAATATCCTTGGCCTGGGGGTGGGGGGCAGACCCCTGGCCGGGCCATGCGTTTGGGGGAGGGGCGGGGCGGGGCTTGGGCTGGGGTCCACCGTTCCCGCCTGCCTGCACGGGTGGGGGGGGGGTGGCCCCTGTCCCTGCTGGACGCGTGTTGGTCCCTGACTCGGCCCTAAAGTGGCTGAAGCAGACATTTGACGAGGCGGATAAGAACGGGGACGGCAGCCTGAGCATCAGCGAGGTCCTGCAGCTGCTGCACAAACTGAACGTGAACTTGCCCCGGCAGAGGGTGAAGCAGATGTTCCAGGTGGGGCAGGCGGCGTCCCCTGGCGCGGGCACCCTGGGCACAGGCCCTGTGGGGCTGCAGCTGCGTCCGGAGAGGAGAGGAGGGGACCTGATGGGGAAGGTCCTGGGCGGGGCCTCTGGGCCTGCAGTAAATGGGGAGCAGGGGGAAGCTTGCCCGGCGCCCTGCATCTGCCAAGATGCCCCAAGTGGCTGCCTCTCTCTCTGCAGCTGTGCGGGGCCCTCCCTGGCCTGGCAGCCTAGGTGTTCCGGGCAGGCGTCAGGTCCCTGAGGGAGACCACCCCGGGAGGCTGCACCCCCTCTCCTCCGCCCCTCCCCCAACTCCCCAGCCTTTATGCGGAGCACGCCTGGGCCAGGGGGCCGCACTGGCCTTCTTGCCGCCTCAGCTCTGGTTCCCCGCCCCTGCAGCCTCCCGGTTGCAACCACCCTGGTGTTAGAAGTTATGAAGATGCGTCTGTCAGCTGGGAGGCGGCCTTTATTGTCTGTAATTAGTTTCTTTCCGGAACTCCTGCTGGAGCAGTGGGGAGGAAAGGTGGCATCAGTCGGTCCTGGTTTGTGGGGTTGATGGGCAAGCAGAGCCAGGAGGAGGCTTCTCTCTCTCTCTCTCGCTCACTCACTCACACACACACACACACACACACACACGCACAGCCAGCTGTTCCACCAGGCACGGCCCCCAGTGGCTTCACATGTGCTCTCACAGTAGACAGCTGGTGGCGCTCAGCTGGGGCGGGGAGCCTGCAGCTCAGAGCACATGGGTCTGTGCATGAATGCAGGGGTGAGTGGGATGCTCTCAGGCTGCTGGTCAGGGACTAGGGGGGCCCACAGGGCCCCTGCCTGCGCGGTGAGGAGCTGGTGGACGGCTCAGGCCCCCCTGCCCCCTGCTCTTCCTACCTCCAGGGTAGCCTTGGGATGAGAGGCCCTTCCAGAATGGGCTGTCAGGGGCCAGGCAATAGGCTGGCTTAGAACTTGGGGTCCAGCTTGGCCTGTGGGGTGGGAGGAGAGGAGTGTACCCTCACAGAATGGGGTGAGTGTGCACAGGCCCCGAAGGTCCATTGCAAAGCCTTGGCTTGAAGACGCACCTTGCTGGGAGCTCTGGGGAGCCCGTGCCCCCTGCCCCTCCTAGGCCCCCTCACGTGCTCTCCAGGCACAGGGGCTCCCCACAGAGCCCTCTGACCAGCCCTTGGCCTGGCGATGTCTGGGCTCCAACCAGATGCCCTTGAGGAGTCCCGGAGCAGTGGAGACAGATCCTGCAGCCTGTCTGTGGGGTCTGGGGGCGGGGGGGCCCTGGGCTGGATCTGGGGGGGAGTGAGCAACAGGGGTGGGGGAATGATGTTGGCCTAGAGCTGAGGGCCCCAGGCCCTGGGTAGCTCAGACCCAGGCAGCCTTGTCCACGTGGTCCTGAGTGCCTGGGCCTCCCTGGCCGTCACGGCCCACCTTGCAGGGCTCTGGGCCCCAGAGAAGAAGGGCTGACCTCCCGCCAGGCAGAGCAGCTCTGAGGAATCTCAGTGTTGT
Organism: Crocuta crocuta; assembly: GCF_008692635.1. Lineage (NCBI taxonomy): Eukaryota > Metazoa > Chordata > Mammalia > Carnivora > Hyaenidae > Crocuta > Crocuta crocuta. The sequence continues at coordinate 7,943,251 of NW_027530007.1, read as the reverse complement.
TTCCACCACCTTTCCCTAATCGAAGGAGAGGTCTGTGTCGTGGGTAGAGAGCGTGTGAACATAGTTTCATGAAGTCTGAGATAACTGTGGAGTGAAGGCCCAGTGTGGGCCTCGGGCTGCAGAGCGGCTCCAGCCGCGCATACCTTTCCCTGCTGCCGTTAACGTCTGTGGACAGAAGGGCCGAGGGATGACGCCGGGAGGCGCTTCTGGGGCTCAGGGCCCGGGTCTGTCCTTAGGGGCTTCCTGAGGACTTCATCCTCATAAAATATTGTCGTTCACCCTGCGGGCCGGTAGCTGGACAGAGAGCAGGCAGCCACCCCACCCGGGCTCCCCGCTGTCCCGCCTGGCACAGGACTCGGGGAGGGGAGGCCAAGTCACCCCGTGGCTGGACACTCAACACAGTGGGGATCTCCGCCTGGCTCCACCCACGCCCTGGGGAGGGCTGCCGGCCTGGCTCTGTCCCAGGGGGGCCCTTTGGTCTGTAATGTGTGTCCTGGCCTGGCCAAGCCTGCTGGCCCTCAGACCCATGGCTGTCCTCAAACTGATGTCCAGGCACAAAGAAGCCGTTTTCTGATATGTGCCGGGCCCTTGCCGCTGGCGCTGAGCTCTGGTCCTGCCCCAGCCTTGGCACAGATGCTGGGGTCCTGGGGTGAGAGGCTGTGGCCTCGCTGGGTGCCCACCTCCGTGCGGGCCAGAAGCAGATGTTAGAGACCAGCCTTCCCAAGAGCAGTGCTCTCCCCGGGGACAGAGACATGGGGGTGGCTGTGGCCACCCGATTCCCTGTGATGCTCCTGGTTCGTAGAAGGCCTCAGGGACCTGGCACCCATCTCCCAGCCACCCCAGATTATGTCACCACATAAAGAAAGATTCCAGATGGCGCTCAGAGCTGGGAGCACTGCTGTCCATGGTGCTGACCCGATGTCAATGCCTGCTGTGCGACCAGCCTCCAGGCAGGTCCTGCTAACAGCACCCCCTCACCCACCAGCCCTAAGCACTCAGGCTCTGGATCAGCACCTCTATGGGACTTTTCTCGTCCATTCCCCAGGAATCACCCTGGCCCCAGGGCACCTCAGGCTACCCTGGGCGGCCTGGCCTCCAGTTGCTGGGTGCCCTTGTCCTCTGTGTCTGTCCCCAGCCTTGGCATTTGGTGTTCCCAGGGTCTGACACTTCAGTAGAGGCTCCCTGAGTAAGTGGGTTCATGAAGAAGTTCATGGTCTTACTGGAGTCTCAGTGGGTTTACCCCTGGCGGTTCCTGCAGGAGTAGTGTGAGCTGCCCTGTCTGCAAGAGAAAGACAGTGGCCAGGTGCTCTCATCTGCGCTATGGAGACTGAAGCCTAGACACTCCTGTGCACCCTGGGGCCCTGTGCTTTTCTAATCAATGGGCAGTCAATTGTAATTACAGGCTCACATCCCAGGGTGGGCATTAACTCCAGGGTGGGATGTAGTCCTAGAGTGCGATGTTGGCTCCAAAGTAAGGTGTTGGCCCCCAAGATGGGGTGTTGGCTGCCTGAATAGGGTGTTGNCTAAGGTGTTGGCTCCAATGTGGGGTTTTGACTCCAAGATGGAGTGTTGGCTTCCAGACTGGGGTGTTGGCTCCCTGGTGGGGTATTGACTCTAGAGTAAGATATTGGCTCCAATGTGGGGCGTTGGGCGGGGTGAGGTGTTGACTCCAGGGATGGGTGTTGACTCCCAGATGAGATGTTGACTCCAGGTAGGGTTCCCAGAGTGGGGTGCTGGCTCCAAGGTTGGATGTTGGCTCCAGGGCATGGTGCTGGTACCAGAGTGAGGTGCTGACTCTAAGGCTAAGGTGATGGCTCCAGGATGGGCTGACTCTAGGGTAAGGTGTTAGCTCCAATGTAGGGTGCTGGTTCCCAGAGTGGGGTACTGGCTCCCAGGTTGGGATGCTGGCTCTCAAAGTGGGGTGCTGGCTCCCAGGTGGGGTGCTGGTTCCAGGGTGGGGTGTTGGCTCTCAGTTCAGGGTGTTGATTCCTGGGGGGGGGCATTGACTCCCGTAGTGGAGTTTTGACTCCAATGTTGGACATTGGCTCTCTGTGGGTGACTGTGTCAGGTTTCGGTGCAAGTTGACCACGAAAGTCTGGGGCTGGGAGGATAGGGTCAGATCTGTGTTAAAGGATCACTCGGTGGCTTCTTGGTGGGAGAGTCAGAGGGAGATGCCAGTAAATTCACTGTGCCAAGGATCCCAAGGAGCTATCAGGGTGGGACACTGGGGGACCCAGAGGCTTTGGCTTGCAGGAAGCCGACACAGATGACCGTCAGGGTACACTGGGCTTTGAGGAGTTCTGTGCCTTCTACAAGATGATGTCCACCCGCCGGGACCTCTATCTGCTCATGCTGACCTACAGCGACCACAAGGACTACCTGGATGCCGCTGACCTCCAGCGCTTCCTGGAGGTGGAGCAGAAGGTGAGGGCACGACAGCGGGCGCGGGTCCTGGTGTACTTGGCCTCGCCGTTGGCTCCCAGAGCACTTGAATCTGTTCACTGTGACTGAGAATCCTTCAGTCTGGAAGGATGGGCCACAGCCTGGCACTCAGGGTCCTCAAACCTGCCTCCACTTAGTGGGCCTGCTTTGGTTCCCATCATGGGCCATGCCAGCATATTTCAGGGTGCGTTCCCTGGAGGGCCTGAGTGGGTGGCTCCTCTGTGGGCCTCTGAGTGGCTCAGCCATGACCACAGACACTGAGCTTTCTCAAGGGAGCCTGCACTTGGCCGCAGCACCTTTAGCATGGAGCACGTCGTAGAACGGGGGTTGCATGGCCCAGCCTTCCCACCTGTTCCAGCCATGGGTCTGGCTAGCTTGTACCCCTAAGCCGCAGGCCCATTACCTCCACCTTTGATCCATTCTCCCGGTAGATGCCCAGATGCCTCCAGGTGCCAGAGGGGCATGCCCACCCATTTCTCTTGACTCTAGGCCTTTCTGTTCTATACCAAGAGGCTGAGTGCTCCCTGGGCACTGCCCTGCTGACTGGGGGCCCAGCATCTGGACGCTCAAGGATGTGGGCCCCTCAACCTTGGGCCAGGCAGGGGCTGGGTGCCACCTGCTGTGGTGGGCAGGAGGCTGGAAATCCATAGTGGGAGCGGGGAGGGCCAATGTCTCCTGAGGGAAGAGCGTCCCTGTGGAGGGGCCCAGGCAGAGAGTGTGGCTCCCACCCCAAGGGCTGGTGCGAGGCGGCCATGAGGACCAGCGTCCACACTTGTAACTTCCTGGGACCCTCAGAGACCCAGTTTTGGGCAGAGTGGGAGGGGCAGTCAGCCTGAGGTTAGGGGCCACGGGCAGAGGCCACTGGGCTGGTGGCTGGAACTGCAGGAGCAGCTGCGGGACCCAGGCTGGGTCTGCGTGTATTTGCCCAGGATTCTGCCCCCGCCCCGCCACCCCCACGCCTGTCCTGGGTTGGCTCCTGCCCCACCTTACCCCATGCGGCCGTCCCCAGGACTGTGCCCCCAGTTTGCTGGGGAGGTCTGCCTCCTCTCCAGTCCTGCTGGTGGGAGCCCTGGGGTCTTACCCAGGCAGGAGAGGCTGGCGCCAGGCTGGCTGGGTGCTGATGCCCTGGCCGCTCACTCCCAGCCCAGCCTCTGTGCACAGCATTGGAATGAGGCTGTGGGTTCTCTGTCCCTGTTGCTGGTGTACATGAGGGTGGAGGGTAGGAAAGTGGCCCTGTCTGGGATGGGCAGTACTGACTCATTATTCCCTGCCCTTTGCCCTGAGCTTTCCAGAACTCTTCCTATATCTGGGGCCAAAGCTGTCCACCAGGTGGGTGGTTTGAACCCTGACCCTGTCCCCAGACTCTGGGCCTCCCATGGTCCACAGCTGCTCTGGGCTCTGACCCCACTTGCCCCCGCTCCCCCGCATCACCTGATACGCCTCCCCCACCTCCGCATACGCTGGACTTGCTGGAAGCCCTGCTAGTGAGCCTGCTTCCAGGAACTGGGGGCTCCTGGCATGGGCTGCACCGCAGGGCCCCAGGAGACCACTCAGCCTCCGACTGGCGTGGGGGGCGGGGCATTGATGCCCAGGGCCGCTCAGGCTCAGCTTCCGTGTGCAGGTTTTCTGAGATGCATGTGGGGAGGCTCCCTGTGCCCCTGGGTCTCCTCCAAGGTGGGACTTGTTCTCTGGCACCTTCTCACACACATGGCTCCCTGCCAGGCCTGCCCTGGTCCACAGCTCTTGAGACCCCGACATGGTGGGAATGAGGGGTGGCCCAGCTCATAACCAAAGACCCCTCCCCTGCATCAAGGATCCTGTCTGACAAGCTCTGCCAAAGCCATGTGATCCACCAGTAGTCCTCTGGCCACTGAATCCCAGGTCTTATGACACTAAGGGTGGCCAGGGTGCCCCCCAGTCAGGGAAGCACACTGCAGGGGCCTGAGCCGCCCTGCTGCGCCCACCGTGGTCGGTCTCAATGTGACAATCAGAGGCAGGGTGGGAGGTGGCGCTGGTGCAGGAGGAGGAGGGGGTGCTGCCCGAGGCTAGCCCGGGCCAACGACGGGCTAGCCCGGGCTTAAGCCCCTGCTCTGGCCTAGATGACGGGGGTGACCCTTGAGAGCTGCCAGGACATCATCGAGCAGTTTGAGCCCTGCCCAGAAAACAAGAGTAAGGGGGTGCTGGGCATCGATGGTGAGTGGGGCATCCCTGCGGTCCAGCTGTCTCGGCGGGCCGATGGGGGGTGCTGAGGGGCAACCTGGGGGCCTGGACAAGTGGCCTGAGCAGGTACTTTCCTGTTCCACATGGTGGGGGTGGGGAGATGATCCTGAGATGAGCCCCATGGTGGGGCCGGCATGCGGGCACTAAGCACTCGCCCATGCTCCCCACGCAGGCTTCACCAACTACACTCGGAGCCCCGCCGGCGACATCTTCAACCCAGAGCACCACGGTGTGCACCAGGACATGACGCGGCCACTGAGCCACTATTTCATCACCTCGTCCCACAACACCTACCTCGTGGGTGACCAGCTCATGTCCCAGTCCCGGGTGGACATGTATGCCTGGGTCCTTCAGGCCGGCTGCCGTTGTGTGGAGGGTGAGTGGTGGGGGCTGTAGGAATCCAAACCCCCGGGCTAAGGGCACTGGGGTCTCTGAGCAGGGTGTCTGCCCTCCTTCCCGGGCAGGGGCTGTGATAAGGCTTCTCCTGCTGTTAATTGCTGAGCAAGAGGAGCCCTCCAGTCAGTCCATGAGCCAGGGGTCTCTGGGCCTTGGCAGCCAAGCTCCTGGAGCTGACTGAGGTCCGCCTTCCCACAGTGGATTGCTGGGATGGACCCGATGGGGAGCCCATTGTGCACCATGGCTACACTCTGACCTCCAAGATCCTCTTCAAAGATGTCATCGAAACCATCAACAAATACGCTTTTGTCAAGAATGAGTGAGTGGCTGAGGGGCGCCTGGGTGGCTTAGTCGGTTAAGCGTCCGACTTTCGCTTGGGTCATGATCTCGCGGTTCGTGGGTTCGAGCCCCGCGTCGGGCTCTGTGCTGACTGCCAGCTCAGAGCCTGGAGCCTGTTTCAGTCTGTGACTCCCTCTCTCTCTGACCCTCCCCTGCTCACGCTGTCTGTCTCTCTCTCTCCTAGAAATAAATAAAACATTAAAAAAAAAAATTTAAAAAAAAAAAAAGAATGAGTGAGTGGCTGAGACTGGAGAGGGGGTGGCCAGTGGGGTAGGAGGGAGGGGCGCACATGGCTCTTCTTGCTACTCCCCCCACTTCCTTTCTCGGGGGCAGTGTTTGCAGAGGCCAAGGGGCTGATTTGGGGGTCTTTTGTTGAGGCTGAGGGTCAAGGAAGGGAGTGGGGCTGCAGCCCTGGAGAGAGGGAAGGCAGCGGGGGCAGGAAGTGACAGCGGATTGGCTGGGCAGGGTGCCTGTGCCAGCAGCCCCTGTCCCCACACACTAGGTAACCCCTGGTGTCAGTCTCCTGCAGCAGTGGTGGCTCTGACACTAATTACCCCCAAGAAGCTACTCTATGTCCAAACTCAATTTGCTGTCACTCAGCTATAGCTACAGACACTGTTGAATAAAATCCAATTTAGTTTCTGGAAATAGAAGACTGCCTCCCCACACTCAGAGTCACCTTCAAGTCCTGGCCAAACAAGGCTCAGAGGCAAGGAAAGAGCTAATTTAATGAGGGAGGGGAAGAGAAGCAAGATTGATTTAGGACATAGAAATAGAGGGGGCCCTCCTGAAAGAGCTTGCCTGACCTCTGTCTTAGGGCTGCCAGAAGGGAGTAGGAGTGAGGAGTGGTGGCCTGGCCCCTAGAATTACAGGTGAGAGAGGCATCTCAGGGTAGGGAAGCTGAGGCAGACAGGTGTCCTATAGCTGCAGAGGACCCAGGGACCTGTTAGGATCTCGGCTTGCACCTCGTGTGCAACCTCATAGAGTGCCCCCCTAGGTCCTTGTGCTACAGGATTCAGTCTCTTGCCTGAGAAGTGGGGAGATGAATAACTTCATGCCAAGTCCTACTTGCCTTCTCCGCCTCACAGGACTTGCCCATCTCTTGCTCTGATTCACGCCATCTAGGTCTGGGTCACCTACATTTTCTAAAAGCATCATGTTGCCTTTTGACAAAAATCCAAGTAAAATGTGCACACAGTTAAAAAAAATAAATCAAACAGGCTCCTAGGTGTCCAGTTGGTTAAGTCTGACTTCGGCTCAAGTCATGTTCTCATGGTTCATGGGTTCAAGCTGCATGTCGGGCTTTCTGCGCATAGAGCCCACTTTGGATCCCCTGTCTCTCTCTCTGCCCTTCCTCCACTCACATTCTCTCTCCTCTCTCAAAAATAAATAAACATTAAAAATTTTTAAGTAAGGGGTGCCTGGGTAGCTCAGTCGGTCAAGCGTCCAACTTCAGCTCAGGTCATGATCTCACAGTTCGTGGGTTCGAGCCCCACGTTGGGCTCTGTGCTGACAGCTAGCTCAGAGCCTGGAGCCTGCTTTAGAATCTGTATCTCCCTCTCTCTCTCTGACCCTCCCCTGCTCATGCTGTCTCTCTCTCTCTCTCTCTCTCAGAAATAAATAAAACATTTTAAAAAATCAAAATTCAAAAAATAAAAATTTTTAAGTAAATAAATCAAATAACTAAGGAATATGTCATGACAATTCCCATGCTACACTCCCCATTCTGCACTATGAAGGTAATAACAATGTTCTACCAGGTGGTATGTGCCAGGCTTATGTCTCCTCTTCTTACGGAGCCAATGTTGGGACCCCAGAGCCATTCACAGTACAGTGTCTCCAGTATCTAGGTCAATGAGATTATTTTTCTCAGTATATTCATTGTTCCATATTGCACCTGTTTAGTCCACATCATTTTTAAACCATGACCTGCTGACTTGCTTAAATGTTTCCTTTTGTTTTCCTGGAGTTTCTAATTGCCTTTGTTTTTTCTTATTGGGCTCTGAATTGCATGCTTTCTTTACCTGTCTCTAAAATCTCCCAGCTCCTTTCCCACCCACTCTTTCAAAGCCATTGATGGACCCCCTCTCAGAGTGGCTGTCAGTTCCATCCATCCTGGCTGCTGGTGAAGATCTCTTTTCATTCACTGGCGCAAGTGACTTGAGGTCTTACGCAGGTGGGGCCTAGCCTTCCCCTGGCTTACTCTGCTCATTCAACTTTGGGACCACAGGTACCCAGTGATCCTGTCCATTGAGAACCACTGCAGTGTCATCCAACAAAAGAAGATGGCTCAGTATCTGACTGATATTCTTGGGGATAAGCTGGACTTGTCATCAGTGAGCGGTGAGGATGCCACCATGCTTCCTTCTCCGCAGATGCTCAAGGGCAAGATCCTGGTGAAGGTGAGCCTCTGCCTGCTCCTTCTCGGGCCAGCATCCTGCTGGGCCTCTGACCTCTGAGCTGTGGCCAGGTGAGGGGCAGTTGCCCTGCTCTAGACAGTATGGGGCTCCACACCATCTGTGGCAGATTTGAGGAGTCAGGGTAGACCCTGTCCCCGACCTGGCCTTAGTCTCCCTCCATGGTAGCCATTCATTTCAATTCAATTCAACCCAGGCATTTCCCTCCCACACTGCTGCTGCAAGGAAGGGCCCGGCTGGCTTCTGCCCCGTGGCCTGAGGTCCACAAGCAAGCTTGAGAAATGCTCCTTCCCTTTGCTGCCGCTCATGTGGGTCCTGGCCTCCCAGTACCTCCCGCAGGACCCCTCCCATGGTCCACCGCCTCCCCCCAGGGCAAGAAGCTCCCTGCCCACATCAGTGAGGATGCTGAGGAGGGCGAGGTGTCTGATGAAGACAGCGCAGACGAGATCGAGGAGGATTGCAAACTCCTCAATGGCGATGTGAGTAGGGACTGGGGGGCCCTTCTTGGGGAGCGGGGGGGCTGCAGCCCTGAAGAGCAGGCTCACGGCCTTGCTGTGAGCAGGCAGCGGCTGAGCCAGGACATCGGGCGGATGTGAGGGTGTTTTGCACGGCAGCTAGACGGCTGGGCACACACTCAGCAGGAGCGAGGGGCCCTTCCCCGCCTGCTCCTTCACCCAAGACACGGACCCTGCACTCCCTGCCGCAGGCATCCACCTCTTCAGCCGGGAGCGCTGGGGCTGGGGGCTGGCTACGCTGGAAGGCCGGCCCGGGGAG
>NW_027530007.1:7934453-7934645 GCF_008692635.1 Crocuta crocuta | reverse complement strand
CGTTCTCGGCCCTGCTGCCTAATTGTTTTAGAAAGCCCTGAGGCAGCAGAACTCTTGCTTTGGAGGCGCCTGCATATTTCTCTGGCTCCAGGTGACAGGACTCCCCTGTTTTCTGATGCCTAGCGTGCACCACTCCAGCCTGGGCACCGGGGCACCCAGATGCCCACGGCCCGGGTGCCGCCTTGGAGGGGT
>NW_027530007.1:7930563-7934045 GCF_008692635.1 Crocuta crocuta | reverse complement strand
TCCATCCATCCCTGGCCCTGCCCATCTCCTGAGGTGCATGGTTGCCCCTGGTGGGATCCCAGATCCCGAGCTGCTTTGAGCTCTTGGAGCCCAGCGTGGCCGCTGGACACAGACTGCCTCCCCCGCTGGCCGGACACCTGAATCCCTGGGGCAGTGGTGTGCAGCTAAAGGGACACGGGCATTAAAATCTGAGAGGCCTAGTTCGGGGCCTGCAGGTCACTGGCTGTGGCCCTGGGCGGATAGCGGGCCTTTGGTGTGCCCCAGGAGCGGGCGGCGTGAGGGTAAGCAACACAACGTGGGAGTGAGTGTGCGGCCAGGGCTGGGTGTGAGAAGCCCAGATGGGGTGCGGGCTCCCCAGCTCTAGCGGGCCCCTGTGGCCCTGCCTGAGACCCCAGGGGCCGTCACCGCGGCTGCCGCAGGGCTGGAGGCTGACGGCAAGGGGTGGCTCGGCAGGCCGCCACCAATCGGAAGCGTGTGGAAAACATCGCCAAGAGGAAACTAGATTCCCTGATGAAGGAGTCGAAGATTCGGGACTGTGAGGACACAAACGACTTCACCGTGTCCACGCTGCCCACATCCAGGAAGCTTGGGCACAAGGCAGAGGGCAAAAAGGTGAGAGCCGAAGGCCAGTGACACCTACAGCCAGGTGAACGGCCTGGAGCATGAGGTCTGTGCACACCGGTGCACATGTGTGTGCGTACAGACATGCCCCCACCCTGTGCACACACCTGCACACACCTACTGGTGCACACGTGCACACCTGTGCACACACCTGCATACACCCACTTGTGTGCTCACGCACACTTATGCACATGTGTGTGTGCAGACACGCCCCGAACCCCACGCAGTTGAACACCCACCTGTGCACACACCTACTTGTATACTCACACATGCTTGTGCACATGTGTGTGCATACAGACATGCCCCCACCCCGTGCACACACCTGCACACACCTACTGGTGCACACGTGCACACCTGTGCAGACACCTACTTGCATGCTCACGCACACTTATGCACATGCGTGCACACACAGATACAATCCCAAACCCACGCACACACCTACTTGTGCAGAAATGCACACCTGTGCACGTGTGTGTGCAGACACAACCCCAAACTCACGCACACACCTGCACACTTACTTGTGTACGGACCCCCCCAAACCCGTGTACACACACCCACAACCTACTGGTGCACACGTGCACACCTGTGCACACACCTGCACACACAAATTGGCGTGTGCACCCGTACCTGCCTGCTGGCCCTGCTGCCTGCCGCCATGCCTCTCCACCCCGGAGAGGTGAGCTCACACCGAGCTGCTTTGATTCTGATCATAAGGCCCCGCAGTCCTCACTGTGTCCCAGGGCGGCTGGCCGGGGGGAGGGGGGGCTCACTGTGTCCCAGGGCGGCTGGCTGGGGGAGGGGGGTCACTGTGCCCCAGGGCGGCTGGCCGGGGGGAGGGGGAGCTCACTGTGTCCCAGGGCGGCTGGCTGGGGGAGGGGGGTGTCTGTGTCCCAGGGCGGCTGGCTGGGGGAGGGGGTCACTGTGTGCCAGGGCGGCTGGCTGGGGGGAGGGCATTTACGTGGCTGCTCTGGTGTGGTTGATGGCCTGTTTCCTTGAGGTCCCCAGGGTGGCTGCCCCATCCCACCCCCTCCATGCAGTCTGTGGGCAGGAGAGGGTGGGCACCCCCCTCCGGGGACTTGCAGCTGTGTGGGGCTGCAGGATGTGCAGGGGTGCGGTGCGCGGGAGTGGGGTGGTGACAGCAGGCTGTGGCTGAGGCGGTGGCTGCTTCTCTAGGATACTGGGCCCGCGGGCACCCCTCCCTGGTTGTGCGCAGATTTAGAGGCGTGCGTGCGCGGCGTGTCAGGCGATGTGCACAGAGCTGTGAAGCGCATCGACCTCACTGGCTGCAGACGCCTGGCACACGGCTTCTGGCGCCTCTGCCCACGTGCCACGGAGCCGTCAATGGCAGGAGGGAGATGGCTGGTGTGGCCTGGCCGGGGGAGGGGGGACACCTGTAAATGCCGTCTGGGCAGGTGGATGCCCAGTGCTGCTGCCGCCACGGGTCTGTGCCCAGTGTGCCTTCTGGGCAGCCCACTGGCCGGGGAGGGGTGGGGCATGAGGAGGGCAGGGCCGGGTCCGAGATGGGAGCCGAAGGCGTGCCTGTCCTGACTCCCCACGGGCCCAAGCTTCCCCCCAGAGCGGGCGTGGGCAGGGGCAGGGCAGGGGCTCGAGCGTGGGGGCGGCTGTGGGCAGCATCTTGGGCCACATGCTCCTTTTCCAACATGTGAGCCGCGGTGGACAGCCTTCAGGTGGAGGCCAAGGGCACGGGTGCCACGGTGGGCTGTCTGTGGCATGAGGTCCTGTCCCCTGTGGCCTCGGGGCAGAGCTGACCATCGTGTCTTCCCGCATCGGGCCCAGCAGGGCCCAGATGGCGCCCAGGTTGCCTCCGCCAGGTGACCAGGGGCCCGGCTCAGCCCCTGGCTGGGAGCCCGGTGGTCCGGGCTGGGGCTCGGCTGGCGGGGAGGGGTGTGGGTGCGGACACAGGTACCGGATGGGCCCTGGCGGGCAGGGAAGGGGCTCCACAGACAGCGGCGCGGCAGCTCCCAGGAGCCCTGAGGGCGACGAGAAACGGCCGGCCGCTTCGGGAGCGCAGACTGCGGTGTCTCATCGGTAGAGCCTGGGTCTCCACGAGAGCGGGACGGGATGCCAGAGCGGCAGGGATCGTCGTAAAAGCCTTACATAAGCATGCCCGGCCGAGGAACGTTCCAGACACACACCCGCCCTGGGAGAAGTCAGAACCGGGGCCTTAATGACTTCAAACCCACGCTTCTGCAGACCTCCTCCGGGGTCCTCCCTCCTCAGACCCCTGCCCCTGCACCCCCAGGGCGGGCTGGGAAGGCTGCCTGGAGCCTCTGGCGCTGAGGCCAGGCCCCCCCCTCCAGCGCTGTCTCTCCCGCCCCGTCCCCTAGGCTGAGGACGGCGTGGAGTCCGGGGAGGACACCGGTGCCGGCAGACGGAACAACCGGATCCTTATGAGCGGCTTCTCCAAGCGCAAGGTCTGGGGGGTCCCGGGCGGGGGCAGCCTGTCCCCTGCCCCTGAGTGCCCAGGGTCCCCTGACCTGTCTTCCCGAATCCCGCTTCGGGCTCCTAGCTGCACCGCCCCCCCCCCCCNCGCCCCTGGGTCCCTCGGGGCCCAGCAACCGGCACACTGCAGAGGACAGGCAGGCCCAGCCAGGCAGCACGGATGCCAGGCCCCCGGGATGGCAGGTGGCCTGGCAGAGCCCGGGCCCCACGGGGCCTCACCCCACCATCCTTCCACACAGAAAAAGAGCAGCAAGCTAAAGAAAGCGGCCAGCATGGAGGAGGAGGCTGAGGACCTGGACTCCCAAGGCAGCCAGAGCCGAGGGTCAGTGCCCTGCCCTGGACCCACGGGGGCAGCGGGAAGGGCCGGGTCCCTTGTCTGTGCAGGAGCGGGAGCGGGC
>NW_027530007.1:7925158-7930486 GCF_008692635.1 Crocuta crocuta | reverse complement strand
GCCCGCTTCTAGCGCCCGATGTGCCTGGGGAGGCATCCTTCGGTGGGCTCCGCGCCAGCACCCGCTGCTCCCGCATGCCGGGCCTCGGGGAAGCCTGCCTCGCAGACTGGGGCGCCCGGGCTGGTCCGGGTGGGGGGCTCCTGACCCCCGTCCGCACCCGCTCTGCAGGGCGAGCCGGCAGAAGAAGACCATGAAGCTGTCGCGCGCCCTCTCGGACCTGGTGAAGTACACCAAGTCTGTGGGCATCCACGACGTGGAGGCGGAAGGTGGGGGGCAGGGCGCCCGGNGGGGGGGGAAGGTGGGGGGCCGGGCGCCGGGGGGGCCGGGGCGGGGGGGTGCTGGCCCGCATGTGCCCGACGCTGCCCCCCCGCACCGCAGTGGCGTCCAGCTGGCAGGTGTCGTCCTTCAGCGAGACGAGGGCCCAGCAGATCCTGCAGCAGAAGCCGGCCCAGTACCTGCGCTTCAACCAGCACCAGCTCTCCCGCATCTACCCCTCCCCCTACCGCGTGGACTCCAGCAACTACAACCCGCAGCCCTTCTGGAACGCCGGCTGCCANCTGTGGGGCCCCCCTCCCGGCCCCTGCCGGCGTCACCTGGCCGGCGCTGCCGAGGGGCCCCGGGACGTTTGCCCGCGTTCCTGGGGTGGACGGGCGGCTGCGCAGGGCCCCGGGGACGTTCTGCTGGGACGCACGCCCCGCTCGTGCACAGCTGTGACCCCGGGGTCCCTGCTCACGCAGGTGAGCCCTGGAGTCGGGCAGCCGTGCAGCGGAGGCGGGGGGTGGGGGGCCGGCTAGGCGCTGACCTGGCCACGTCGCCTCCCTCCCTCCCCGTAGTTGCCCTGAACTACCAGTCGGAGGGCCGGATGCTGCAGCTGAACCGGGCCAAGTTCAGTGTCAATGGCAACTGCGGCTACGTGCTCAAGCCCCCGTGCATGTGCCAGGGTGAGGCCTGGGGGCCCAGGGACACAGAGCTTCAGCAGGGCCATCTGGTGGGTCAGCCGGGGACACGGCCCCCAGGATGCCAGAAGGTGGGGGTGTGGCGGAGGACCCCCGCTCTGCCAGGAACCCATGAGGAGTGGACCGGGGAGCCCTTCCCCGTGCTTGGCCCCACGAGGTTCCCCAGGATGACGTGTGTGAGGGGCTCCCCACAGGACTCAGGCTGAGGGGCCCCCAGCCACGTGTGGCTTTCTCCCCTGTTCAACCCAACCCTGCCCGCTCCCCTCCCAGCCTGCATTTGCCGCCTCCTCGAGCGATGTGCTCGCAGAGCCGCTCCCGGGGAGCCCAGCTCCCGGCCCTGTGCCGGCGGCCGTGTGCCGAGAGGGGGGACGAGCTGTGCCCGGCCACAGGGTGGTCACGTGGGCGGCCGGCACGTGGGCGCCTGGGACCCCTGCCCCGGTCCAGCAGTAGGCTGCGGTGGGGTGCCCTGCCCGCCCTGCGAGAGGGTGGGGGCCGGCCCTGCTCTCCCTCAGCCTGGCACCCCCGCGCCCCCCAGGCGTCTTCAACCCCAACTCCGAGGACCCCCTGCCCGGGCAGCTCAAGAAGCAGCTCGTGCTTCGCATCATCAGCGGGCAGCAGCTCCCCAAGCCCAGGGACTCGATGCTGGGGGACCGGGGCGAGGTAGGAGGGGCCTGGGCTGGAGGGCGGGGCTGGGCGCCACGCCAGGCCTGGTGCCACCCCCGCCCTCCGCCCCCAGATCATTGACCCCTTCGTGGAGGTGGAGGTCATCGGGCTCCCCGTGGACTGCAACAAGGAGCAGACACGTGTGGTGGACGACAACGGTGAGGCCTGGGGGCCACAGGGGAGGCCGGCGGGGGGGGGCCACCCTGTGACCCAAGCAGCCGGCCAGCTGCCCCTTGCAGGAGCCTGTGTCAGAGCCTGGTCCCCAGGTTCCCCGGGCCGGGCGGCCAGCCCCGAAGGAGGCACCAGAAGAGGGTGTGGGCCCAGGTGGCCTGCGGGCTGGAGCTGCGGTGGGAGGTGACGCCTCCCCCCGGTGGCCTCTAGGATTCAACCCCATGTGGGAGGAGACGTTGGTGTTCACTGTGCACATGCCTGAGATCGCACTGGTGCGCTTCCTCGTCTGGGACCATGACCCCATCGGGCGTGACTTCATTGGGCAGAGGACACTGGCCTTCAGCAGCATGATGCCAGGTGGGCCGGGCACTGGCGGGGCAGGGAGGGCAGAGCCCGGGCCAGTGTCCCCCATTATAGAGACCAACATCCCCAGCTCAGGTCAGCGTCCCCTGCAGAATCCAGTGCCCCCGCAGAGCCCAGTGTCCGCAGAGAGACCGGCCCCCCCCACAGGCCAGTGTCCCCTGCAGGTCAGCTGAGACCGGGACTGGGCTTCCTTCTGTGAGTCAGCCCCTGCCACGAGTGGGCCTGGGGACACACAGGGAGCTGAGGAGGAAGGTATAAGGCCACGGGCACTTTGTGGGTGGGATGGAGGAGGGGAGCCCAGTCTGCGGAGTCTCCCCAGCCCCCAGGAAGAAGAAGAGCTGGACGGAGCGATACCAGAGGGCTTCTTGGAGAAGGAGGCCCCAGAACTGGGCTCACGGGTTGTATTCAGGGCCTCGGGACCTGCGAGGAGAGTGCGGGGCAGGGTGAGCCGTGACCTGGCTGTTTCAGGCTATCGGCACGTGTACCTGGAGGGGATGGAAGAGGCCTCCATCTTCGTCCACGTGGCTGTCAGTGACATCAGTGGTAAGGTGAGCGCCACCCGAAGGGCCACCTGCCTTGGCCCCCGTCCCCCCCCCCGCCATGTTGCCAGGCAGTGAGGCCCAGTGGTCACCTCTCTTTCTCCACCTGCAGAATGGGCGGTGGGGACACCTGGCCTGTGTCCCGGGGCTGCAGGCGCCAGGAAGCAGACACCCTGGCCCTTCCCGGGTCCCCCTGTCCCCTCCTCGTGTCTCCTGACCTCCGCGCTCCTATGTCTCAGGGTCCCCGGTTCTCCGTCCCTCTCTGGAAGGTGTCTGCCTGGCTTTGCTCTCGCCCCCCGCGTCCCCGATGGGGGTCTCACTCCATCGCCCCAGGTCCGCAGAGCCCCGGGGGGCCCCGGTTCCGCTCTCGGGGCCCAGGCGGGGCCTGCATGTGGTGGTCCGTCCCCCGTGCACGGGCGGCCCGTGTGGTCCTGGCGCTGCCTCTCCTGCCACCGCGTGGCCCCGTGGCCCCGTGGCCCCGTGGGCCGCTCGGCTCTGGCCCAGCGTCAGCCCGTCCATCTGTGGCGTCTGCCTGTCTCCGCGGGCTCTGCGCGGCTGTCGGTGTCTCACGGCCTGCACTCTGTCTCTTTGGTCTTGCAGTGGACTTCCCTATGTCTAAAGTCTACCTTTAGAAGGACAGTCCCGTTAGGAGCTCGAAGGTACCCCAGCGCCGGGGCGGCGGCCCCGCCGGCCCCCTGCATGCTCAGGCCGCCCATTAGCATCCGTGATTCCTGGTAGCATTTTGGAGACTGTCAGCTCATGTGACATGGATCGTGCTGTGGTTCTGGGGTCCCTCGGGCCATGTTCAGCCACAGAGCAGCATTTACGAGGCAGGTCCAGGACTTGAGCGAGGCCTCCTGTGCATGGACCCCTCCCGGCCGGCCGGCCCGCCTCCGTCCTGTCTGCCACCCCGTGTCCCCTGCCCACCTGTGTCTGCTCCTCCGGCTTTGAGCCTCCCTGGCCCCCTGCACCCGTCGCCCCCCTGCCCTCGCTTTTCCTCTCTGCCCCGCCACGTGCTCCCTGACTCCGTGTGCCCGTCCCATCTGGTGTGGGGTGGGGAGGCCCCAGGGACCAGGAGCTCTGAGCTTGAACCCTGGACCTTCTTCTGAATGACTTTGTGGGCAACTTGGACCAAATTGCTCTGGATTTGGGATCTTGAATCGGGAAGCTGATTCAAGTGCTGGCCACTGTCACACCTCCGCCCGGAAGTGCCTCCGTGTCACCAGGGAGTGGTGGCTGCTGTTGGGGCCTCTGCATGTGAGGACCCTTCTGGCCTCTGCACTCTGGACACGCAGCTGCTGGCCTCTCCGGTGTCAGCCTGGGTACTTGCCAGCTTGGTCCCAGGGACCTCCAGCTGCCCTCAGGCAGGGAGGCTGCGGGGAGAGGCCCTGGCTGTCCAGGGAGGCCCGAAGCCAGCAGCAGTTCAGGGAACGCTGGGCCAGTGTGGGGCCTGACCTTAGGGCTCTGTGAACAGAGAGCAGGGTGAGGCTGGCAGCAGCCCAGGAAGGCTTCCCGGAAGAGGCAGCACGTCTGGGGACTGGGCCGGGCAGGGACTTGGGAGCGCAGACTGCTGGCCGGCACTTGGCTTTGCTTGCTTCCTCGGCCTCTGGCGCCCGAGGGCGGGGGAGAATGGGAGCAGAAGGTGCCCGCTCCCCTGGGGGTTCCTCCCCATGTCAGCGCCGCCCCGCAGGCCCTGGGCCAGCCTGCTCCGGGGTCCCTGTGAGGGGTACATGGTGTGGGCGCAGGATCCAGGGCTCGGGGAAGACTCTGGGGGGCCTCGCCCGTCTGGCCGTCGCTGGGCCCACCTGCCCTGAGACCTGTACACCCTCCAGCCGTGCTCAGGGGAGGCGGGTGCCTTCTAGTCTGCGCCAAGGCCGCAGCTGCCGCTGTCCCGGAGGGGGCGCCCTGGACGCCCTCTCCCACAGCCCCGAGTGGCACAAGCCCGACGCGTTCGCTGGTGCCCTTGCCGAGCTGGCTCTCGGGCTGCGGGAGGCTCAGTCCCGTCCCCGCCTGCCGGAGCGTGCCGGGGCCGGGCTGCCAGTCCCTGGTCCCCAGTGCCCGGCTGCTGGCTACGTGGGCTCTTTCTCTTGCAGGTCAAGCAGGCTCTGGGCCTAAAAGGCCTGTTCCTCAGAGGCCCAAAGCCCGGCTCCCTGGACAGTCATGCTGCTGGCCGGCCCCTGCCCCGGCCTTCCGTTAGCCAGCGGCTCCTGCGGCGCACGGCCAGCGCCCCGACTAAGAGCCAGAAGCCGAGTCGCGAGGCCTTCCCGGAGCTGGTCCTGGGCACGCGGGACCCCGGCTCCGAGGGGGAGGCCCGTGACGTGGCGGCCCCCAGCCCTGGCCCCGCTCTGGAGGCCTCCGCCCCGGAGGAGCAGGGCAGCCGCAGCCCCCGAGGTAAGGCGCCGGTGGGGAGGAGCCCGGCGCGGGAGAGTCTGGCCCAGGGGCAGCCCCCCTGTGCCCCCGAGGGCCCCGGACCCGCTGGGATGGCCGCCACCTGCATGAAGTGTGTGGTGGGTTCCTGTGCTGCTGAGGACCCCGAGGGCCTGCGGCCGGGGCGGCTGCCCAGCCCGGGGCCCACGGCCGGGCTCGAGGCCATCAGCCAGCAGCCCCGTGCCCGGGCGGACTCGCTGGGGGCTCCC
>NW_027530007.1:7924768-7925150 GCF_008692635.1 Crocuta crocuta | reverse complement strand
GCAGGGGCCGGGCGGCGGCGGCCGGGCCTCTGTGTCCTCGGACTCCAGCGGCCCCGGCGGCCCTGAGGTGACCCCCCGCCAGCCCGAGGGCGCCCGCAGGCAGGCAGGGGCCCTGCAGAGGGAGATGAATGCCTTGTTCGTTCAAAAGCTGGAGGAGATTAGGAGTAAATCCTCCATGCTCTCCACCGGTAAGACCAGACGCTCCTCGGTGGCGTCCTCTGTGCCGTCCCCCACGCCGCCCCTCGGCATGGCCTGGGCCGGGGGTCCCTGCTGCGCTTCGTGTCCAGAACCATCGCCTCCATGTGCTCGTAATGGCTTCATTTCCCGTTGCTCCCTGCTTGCCTGAGGGTCCCTGTAGCCACCAGCACCCCTTCCCTGCCTG
>NW_027530007.1:7923349-7924638 GCF_008692635.1 Crocuta crocuta | reverse complement strand
GCCTGACTATGACGGCCCGCACAGACGCCCCCCACCCCCCGCACACCGCCTCCTCCCTGCCAAGCGCCTCAGTGAGAGCAAGTCTGACCACAGCTGCCTCGGGGGCTGAGGTCGGCGCCCCCAGTGCCCACGTGACCCGGCTGCTGCTGCCCTTCCTAAGCCCTGGGGGCAGCTTCCAGCCGCCCCCCCCCCCCCCCCCCGCCCCAGGGCCAGGCCGCAGGTGTCCTGCCCCTGACTCTGCACTGAAGGCCTCTGGCGAGTCTGGCGTGGGTCAGTGGCCCCTGCAGAGTGGCCCCCGCTGCCCCCGAGATCCCTGGACGGTGTCCAGGGTGCAGGAGCGGCCCCTGCCCCTCGGCCCTGGGGATTCATGAACGGCCTGAGCTGTGCTGAGCACCCGCTGTGACTGGACCCCAGCCTGAGTAGGGGCTGAAAGCTGAGCGTCCCCTCCCGCCCCCTCCCTGCCCCCGCCCAGCCTCACTGTCTATCCACCTGCCAGCCCCTCCCACATGCTGACCACCTGTTCTCCTTTCTGTCCCCACGCTGCCTCTGTAGTTAGGGACTGAGAGCAGCCGAGTGCCAGGTAATGGGGCCCGGTCCCCCGTGCACCCTGTGCTGTCCCGGCCTGGCCTGTGAGGCGGGCCCCGTGGACCCCGCCCATGGGCACAGGCCTGTCCGCCCCGTCCCAGCCCCAGCAGCGGCGGAGCCGGACGGCAGGGTGGGGGCAGCTGGTGCACATGGAGGGGCCCGGCTGGTGGGGGTCCCGTGGGCACCGTCCGTGGGGGATGTGCCTGACACCCTCCTCTCCTCTCGTCCACAGACACCCGCCCCTTCTCTGTGCAGAGGTCGGGCTCCTCCCTATGTGGCCTGGAAACCATTGCTGAGGAGCCAGCCCTGGGCCCCGGCCCCCCACCTCTGGTGGCTGCCCCCCCCAGTCCGTCCCCGGGAGGGCTGCCGTGCACCTCAGGACGTGCCATCCGAGTGGCGAGCCCCCCAGCGGTGGCCCTGGGAGCTCCCGTGCCCTTCCAGCTCGGGACCCGGAGCAGAGGGGACACTGAGCAAGCCCTGGAAAGCCAGTGGCGCGTGTACAACGGAGGGGGCGCAGGGGGGGCCTGCGAGGGCGCCCCTAGCAGCCAGACGGTCAGAAGGGCGGACGCTGAGGGGCAGGGGCCCCCGGAGAGCCCGGGCGCGTGGCGGCCCCTGGCTGGGCCCCGCCCCACCGTGTACTCGGACGCCACGGGCGGAGACCGGCTCTGGCGGCGGCTGGAACCGGGTGGCCGCCGCGGCAGCCC
>NW_027530007.1:7915146-7923306 GCF_008692635.1 Crocuta crocuta | reverse complement strand
AGTCCAGCCCTAACCTGCGGGCTGCCGGCCAGCTGCCCGCGGCACTGGAAGAGCTTCAGCCCCGTCTCCTGGCCCCTAGGCCGCCCTGGGGCCGCCTCCCCCTGGTGGGTCTCCGGGACTGCCCTGCGGCCGCCAAGTCCAAGAGCCTGGGGGACCTGACTGCTGACGACTTTGCCCCTCAAGTGGAGATCCTGGGCCGGAACCTGGGCCTGGCGAGGGAGGGGTGGGCCGGGCGGGGGGTGCGGCGGGACGCCCTGACGGAGCAGCTGCGCTGGCTCACGGGCTTCCAGCAGGCCGGCGACATCACCTCGCCCACCAGCCTGAGCAGCGCGGGGGAAGGGGCGCCCGGTCCCCCCGGCTTCCTGCGGCGCTCCTCGTCCCGCAGCCAGAGCCGCGNCCCCGGAGGTGCCTGCTCCGGGGGCCAGGGGGGCTGCGGGGACGTGCCGGCTGCCTGCAAGGGCTCCGCTGCCCCTGGGCTCCTGCTCCGACTCTGAGGGAGGGGCCCACCCCTGGCCCTCCGTGTGCACCCCTCCGCCGGGGAGGAAGCGGCCCGGCCCGCGTCGGGGGCTGTTTCCTGACGTTAAGATACACAAGAGAGGTATTTAAAATTTAAGAGACAAAGCTTCTACTGCATTAAAATGGTGCCCAGTCCTCTTCCACTCGTACATGGTTTTCTGCAGCGCGGAGGGTGCAGGGATGCGGGGGCAGGGGAGACACAGGTGCAGAGGGGCGCAGGGGCCGCGCTGGTGCAGGGGCGTGGGGGCGTGGGGGCNTGAGCAGGGGTTCTGGGGGTGTGGGTGGGCAGGGGCTAGGGGGTGCAAGGGCACTGGGGATGGGCTGGTGCAGGGGTGCAGATGCGCAGGGGCATGGGAGTTGTGGGTGCAGAGGGGTGCGGTGGACGCTCTGGTGCAGGGGTGGAGGGGGTGCAGGGGTGTGGGTGAGCTGGGGCATGAGGGGTACGGGTGCACAGGAGGTGTAGGTGAGCAGGGGCACAGGGATGCGGGGCATAGGAGTGCGGGGATGCAGGGTGTGGGTGTGCAGGGGTGTGGGAGGTGCAGGGGTGTGGGGAACGTTCTGGTGTAGGGACACGGGGTGCGAGAGCACAGGGGCACGGGGTGCGGATGAGCAAGAGCACCGGAGGTGTAGGTGAGCAGGGGTGTGGGGCTGCAGGGGAGCGGTGGGGGCTGCAGGGGCGAGGTGGGCAGAGGCGTGGGAGGTGCAGGTGCTCAGGGGAGCGGTGGGGGGGTGTAGGTGTGCGGGTGCACAGAGGGCGCATGTGTGCAGGGGCGCAGTGCAGACGTGCGTCCAGGCCCCACTAGTGTGGCCCCAGGGAATGCTTGTTACGTGCCCAGAGCTGCCCGTTCCCTGCCCACCTGTGGCTGGCTTGCTCCGCACGGAGCCTGCTCTGGACGCCCTGGACTCCGAATTCCCGGCCACAACTCCAGCACACGTGTCAGCGCCTGCCTGGCGCAGGGGGCCCCTCCCCCGCCGCCTGCCTTGACCGTGAGCTAAGCGTTCCCCGGCCCAGGTCTGTGTGAGAACACCCCTGACCTCTGTCCACAGAGGACCTGCTTGGTGGACTGGCCCCCAGGCCCACTCTGGGACAGGGACCCCCAGCCAGAGGACCCCTAGCTGGGGGGCTGCCCTGGGGAAGCTGGATGCCGGCTGGGCCACAGGTGATCCGTGCCTGGGCTTGCCCCCCACCCGGGCATGTGGCATCCGTAGGAGCCACCTGGGGTGCCGGGACCACCAAGGACCGCTGTGACAGGCCGTGGGCCTGGCTGGGAGGCTTAGTGTCCTGCCACCAAGACAAGACCCTGGGGGAGGTGGGTGCGGCGCGAGGCTGAGTGTTGGTGGGTGGGCACACCCTCCCCCCAGGGGTCTGTAGGCCCTAGGGCCCTGCACCAGCCTCTTGTCCATCTGGGCGATGGCCTGGGTGGAGGGTATCTGCTGGCCCCACACCCCCCAGGCCCCCCAAACCCCTGGGAACCCTCCCCCACTCAGTATGGGGTGCATTTTTGTGGGAAGCTGCACCCCAAGGCCAGGAGCACCAAGGCAGGGCACTCAGGTGTGCCTGGCCTTCGGGGACCCTAGAATCTGGGGTGCAGTGAAGGGGGTTCTGGCCAGGGGTGGGGTGGGGTGGGCGACTGCTGGGGTTCCCAGAGGTGGTGCCCACCTGCTCGTGAGAAGTAGGGGCCAATCCCCGTCCAGCCCTGGGTGGGCCCTGCCCGCCGCGCACGGCTACTGTCCAGGGGTGGCCCAGGAGCAGGGCGGGTGCTCAGAGCCCGGGTGCCCCTCCTAAGCGCCAGGCTGGGCGGCAGGAGGGCCTCGGGATGTCCTGACAGCAGGCGAAGCCGGGCTCTGGCCGGGCCCCCCACCAGCCAGGCCGGTGCAGCTCCAACACCAGGAAGCAGGGGACCGAGGGGCGGGGAAGGAGGGGAGAGGCCAAGGGGGCGTGGCTGCTGCAGGGGTGCTGGCTGGGAGGCGTGGGGCTGGCCTGCGGCGGGGGCGGGNCCAGGCCCTGAGGCGGCAGCCCTGCACGACCTGATGGAGAGGTCATCTCGCGGCCCCCGCTACCCTGTCCCCCGGGGCCCAGCCAGAGGCGCCCACCACGGCCAGGGCTCCGGGCCCAGGTCCAAGGCCACGGGTGTCATCGGCTCTAAGCAGGGGTGTCCCCAGGCCCCCGGCCCCCAAGGGCCCTCAGAGGCCCTCCCTGGCTGCCGGTCTAGTCGGGAGCGCCGCCCCACCCGTCTGTCCCTCTTGCGTCCAGCGGGGCTGGGGGTGCAGAGGGCAATCTTGTCTGTATACACAGACACACCGGGGGGTCTCCTGGCCCTGGGCCGGGCTGGGGGCGGCGGCCGTGGCCCACAGCCTGGGGCTCCAGGACTAACTGAAGGGAAGACCCTGCTCTCGGCCCCCCAGGGGAGAGGCTCTCAGGACCCCTGCCCGCACCCCTTCTCTGAAACCATGCAGCACAGGCAGGGGTCCGGCCCCGCTCTACATGCTCTACGTGGTGTGGACCCCAAGCCTCTGGTGACGTGTTGGACACACGTGTGTATATTTATATCTATACATACATATGTATATATATATATAAAAGATTATTTAACAGTTAAATATATTCCAATACGAACGTCTCACTGGACAAAGCTGCGCCTCCCCCACGAACTCGGCAGCACCAGAGACCCGGACGCCACGCGCGCCACGCTCTCCCCGGGCGCACCCGGCCCTCAGTCACAGGCGCGCCACATAAATACTCTGATATGAACTTGGTTTCCCTGCTGTGGTCGAAGCACANCCTGAACAGCCGGCCGCCCAGCCGCTCGGCCAGCCACGAGTTCTTGATGACGGCCAGCTTGAGGCTCTCGCAGCGCAGGGCCGCGTAGTAGTTGGTGTGCACGGCGCGGCCCATGCCCTCGATCACCACCAGGTCCGCGCCTCGCTCCCGAACCAGCACGGCCAGCCCCTTGTCCAGGCGGCTTCGGGGAGGAGAGGGGCGGTGAGGCGGGCTGGCGGGGGCCCCTTCGCCCCTGCACCGAGGCTGCCGCCACGCCCTCCCCGCACCCCTGCCCTCTGGGGCCTCAGAACTCGAGTCTGTGCGGCCCCTCAAAGGCTCTAACGCCTTCCCACAGGAAGGTGCGCTCCCCCTTCCTGCGCACTCACGACGGGCCCAGAACAGGGAGGAGTCGGTCCTGAGCAGCATCCCTCCCCCCAGGGCTGGCTCCTGGAGGCCGGGCTCTCTCACGCATGATGCCCCGGGGCAGGCAATGGCGACACGGAGGCCCAATCGTCTAAGGGCATGTGGGGTGCCCACGGCCCAACTCTCGGCCTGAGCCGCGCAGCCTTGGGACATCGGACCCACCCAGCCCACGGGGCAGCCATGCCGCGGACAGTCCCCCTCCTGGGTCCCCGAGGGAAGAAAGCTGCCCAGACCAAAGGGCTACAGCTGCACTGATGACCCTGCCGCCCATCACGCACACTGGGGGCCAGGGGCGGGCGAGGAGCCTCGGGGGTACCTGAGGTCCAGACACGGGGAGCTGGAGCCGGTCTGCATCAACAGCAGCCTCTCCTCTTTGAGCGCCGAGCTGCCGAGCACAGGGGGTCGGTTGGCACCCTGGGAAGCCCCCACAGGCCCCCGCTTCTCCGGGTTGGCCCTCACCCCCCCGGGGCACCCGCCCCACTTACTGGACGACAGGGTCCATGGCCGCGATGCGCTCCGCCACAATGAGGGACTCGCAGTACGTCACGTCATTCAGGGCGGGTCCCGAGTTGCACGCCAGGATGACCTATGGCGGGACGCCCCGAGCTCTGTAGGGACCTCAGTCCCTGCCCGGCACCGAGCCAGCCTCTGCTCGCCCGCCCACATGCCGCTGCCAGCTGGGAAGTGCAGCCCCCGTGACCTCACTGCTCAGTGGTCTCTGGGAGGGCCGGCTCCCGGTCGGGACGAAGGCGGCCCCGGAGCAGGCTGACCTGAGGTCCGTGGCATGACGAGCCTCACCTGAACCTACCTGGCCCGCGCGGAGGCCGCGCCGGCGCCAACCCCCACCGCGAGTGGACGGCCCAGGGCAGGGGTCCCGACTCGGCCTGGACACTCACCTCCGTCCCTCTAGAGAGAAGCTCCCTGACAAAGGGGAAGACTCCCAAAATGACGTCTATTCCACTGTTATCTGCGAAAATTAAGGCACATTTGTGAGGGGGCCCCTGTAAGACAAAACCAGGACGTTCAGTTGGGAACAGGCGCGTCCAAGCGTTCCAGACACCTCCGTACTCCACACTCCCCGAAGGCCGAGGGCTGCTGGGTCCCGCGGGCGCTGGGGCGCTGGGGGCACGTGCCTCCTCCAGGACTGCGGCCCCCACCACCTCCGAGCCGAGGCCGCCTGACCCGTAGAGCCTGTGGGACTCAGGCTGGAGCAGGGGCGGTTAGCTCAGACCCACAGCCCAGAGGCTGGGGGAGCGGGCGGGGACCCTCAGTGCACTGCCCGGGGCAGCCCCGCGCCATCTCCGGGGCCCGTCCCCACCACCCCGGACAGAGGTGGGGGCAGCTGTACCTTCAGTCTCTGAAGCCACTTGCTGTAGGAGTCCACGAGCCACGGCCGCTCTGCAGGGCACGGACAAGGTCAGCCGCACGCTCGCGGGCAGGCCCCCTCCCCCGCCCAGCCCTGGGCAGCCTACCTTGTAGCTTCATCTTCGCCTCCTCGAAGCCAAACTGGGGGTCAGACTCAAGGACACTGCATGGGGGAGAAAGAGCAAAGTCACAAAGGACCCCAACCTCAGCTCACAGGATCCGCTGTGGGCCCTGAGTGCAGCCCCTCCCAAGCCCGTGATCGCTGCGCCCGCAGCTGATCCCACCGGATGTGGGCAAAGCGCACGGCCCCTGGAGCAGCACCTGCTCGGGAACACAGACAGTGGTGCCGGGGTGGGGGTGGGGGGGCAGAAGGCAGTGGGCAGGGGAGGTCCTGAGTCGGGGGCAGCCTCAGGCAAGGCCCCAGGTCGGTGCTGGCTCCTAGCCTCGCCCAGCACAGGGACAGCCAGGGACGAGGGTGAGGAGGGAGAAGGATGGCTCTTCTCGATATGGGAAAGGATGCCACGTGTGGAACCAGAGAGGGCCACGCAGGGGACAGCGGGCGGGAGACAGGGCACAGGGCACAGGGCGAGGCCCAGAGCAGGGACGGTGTGCTGCTCCTTCAGGGAGCCCGGGAAATCACTCTGGGTTTTGATGGCACCCCAGACCGAGAGCCTGGGTGCTCTGGGGTCCTGGGGCACATGCCGCCACCCTAGCCCACAGACTCCTTCCCAAGGCACTCGCGTTTCTCACTTTCAAACGTTAAGTGGTGTTTAACTCCAACTCCGGCGTGCCCAGGGTTTGGATTTGTAGCCCTGAAAACCTCAGTGCGCAAAGCCACACCCCAGCCCTCCACACGTCTGCTCCCCACGGACGGCCAGCAAGGCTGGTCCATAGGGCTGCCCGTCATTCCCGGGCCGCTGGGACCCCATCGGGGGCCGACCGGGGCGCCACGTGTGACGGGGTGAGGGGCGGGGGGACAGGAGGGGCAGACGCGCGGCGGTCCTGGGCCCGAGCTGGGCCCAGCAGGCGGGGGGGCTGTGAAGGCAGCACCTACTCAGACACAGCTTTGGCTCCCCAGTCGAAGACGTTTCCCGCCAGCAGCCCTTTCACCAGGGCCAGCTGCCGCTCCTCCCAGCCCAGGGCGTCCAGGCAGCGGACCACCCTCGGGAAACACTTCAGCGCGACCCCATTTTCCTTCTGCTTGACCTGTGGGGACGGGCGAGCGACTGGTCAGGAGCGACGGCGCAGCCCTGCCGTCCTCGGGCCCTCGGCGGGAGGGCGGAGGGAGGTGCCCTGCTGGGGACCCTTGGACAGCGTCACCATGAACGTCACTGTGAACCGGCTCTGAGGGGTCACAGTGCTCAACGCGCCACCCTGGGCGTCCACGCAAGTCCGGCCGAGGTTAGCGGAGCACGCTCAGACCACACCGCGGGGCACAGGCTCAGGCGGGCTTCGGCCACGCCGTGGCCCAGCGCAGGGCAGCAGAGGGCCGAGCTGGAAGACTCGGACCCTCAGAGGTGCCCCGTGCCCTGTCCGCAGACGCTCCGCCTGAGGGCAGGGGGGTGGGAAGCGGTGTGAGGCACGGCCCTGAACTCCCACGCACACGGCCTTCTGCTCAGTGTGGCCCCAGGGAGAGGGTGGCTAGGCCACCTGCCAGGCTCCGGCCAGCTTGTGTCCATGACACGGGGCATCCACGGATGCTGACGCGGTGAGCTGACATCACGGGGTCAAAGAGGTGGGGCCTCCAACCCTCCGCTGGGGCAGGTGCTGCCCGCGTCCACCCTGCGCTCCCGTGAAGAGCCAGGCCACACCCCTGCTCCCTGCGGGCCGGGTCCCTCTCACAGGCACCAGCCCGGCATGGGAAGGCGGCACTCACTTTGGAGTAGGGGTCTGGGAAGTTGAACTCGTTCAAACAGTGCTCCCTTGTGTCCAGAAGGCTGCGCACGGTCAGCGTCCCATAAGCACTGGGGACAAGGCGGGGGAAGGGCGGCTGAGCGGCTCCGACGGCCAAGCACGCTGCCCACCACCCCTTCTGCCCCCAACGGCATCTAGATGGGAGGATGTGGCCAGGGGTGCGTGCAGAGACGCACATGTGGCCCCTCGCGAGCGCTCGTGCCCACGCCAGGCCCCCCCGCTCACCGCAGGGCGGCCCCGGGCAGGGACACTCACAACGGCTGGTGTCGCAGCGTCTGCAGCTTGCGCCAGTACTTCTGCCGGAACTTCTCTGCCCGCTCAGCCGCGTCCACGGAGCCCGGCTGGCTGGCCACGGCGCGCTTCACCACCTGCGGCCACGGGGTGGTCAGCACGGCCTGCACACAGGCCTGCGCTGCTGGCAAGCCGTCTCCCGGGCGGGAACAGGGTCACCCGAGCTCCGGCCATGCCAGGGGGACAGGTGGTCGGGGGACCGCCCTCGGAGGCTGTGTGGGTCTGGGGTGGGGCAGGAGCCCTCACTCTGAGGACCCCAGGGGCCCGAGGGGCGGAGGAGGGATGCGTGTTCCCAGGGGGCCCCGAAGTCCTCGAGTCATGACTCTTCAGAGCCCAGAGCCCCATCGCTGCTGTCGCGACCCCGCGCAAACTTTGCTTTCTGAAGCGACGTACGCAGCTCGGAGATCCGCGCCGAGCTCACGTCCCAGCTTGCTGACAAACCACCGGGAGCCACGTTTTTACCTGAGAAACGCACTCCGCCCCTCAGGCTCACACACAGCAAGTGGCTTCTGGAAGATGCCCCCCTCCTCCATCACCGCACCTGCCGCTCGCCCCTCGGAGCCCCCGGCCCCCGACGCCTGTGGGGGCGGCCGCCCCGAGCCCTCACCCCGTCCAGGGCCTCCTCGAAGCAGGTGAGCCAGTACTTGCGGGCCAGGGCGTCGTCCGTGAGGTCGACCGTGTCGGGCACGTAGGAAGATGGGTCCAGAAGGAGCGGCAGGTTGACCAGCGGCCTCTCCAGCCGGTCCATCTCCAGGAGGTCAAACTAGAAGGACGAGAAGCAGCGGACGCGTTACCCGCACGGCTCTGGGAGACCGAGGCGCCTCCTGCCAATCTGGGAACCAGCTTCCCAGCGACAACAGAAGGGGCCCGGCGGAAGCTGCTGCGGGTGT
>NW_027530007.1:7911112-7915060 GCF_008692635.1 Crocuta crocuta | reverse complement strand
CAGACCCCCCCTCCCCCCGCCCCTGTGGCCCCCCCCCACTCAGCCACGCGCCCTCCATCTGGCCAGTGGCCTGACCCACGCACCCCAGACTCTGAGTCAGCCTGGCCCCACGGAAACCACCTCCGTCCCCCCCCGGGGAGCTTCCTGGGACCCCTGCGGCCAGGGGCCCCCACACGACCCCCAGACACACTGGCCACGCTTGTGGGCCCACGCTTGCTGCTGCACACGCACTGTCCCTACTCACTGCCCCGCAGGCCCTGCACCCGTAACCCCACAACACGAGGTCCACGGCAAGGCCACGGGGACCCCGTGGGACAGGCTGTCTGGGCCCCACACGGGCTCCTTTTGTCTCCACGGCACAGGGTGCCTGTCACACAGCCCGTGTCTGACACCAGCTCCGCCAGCTTCGCTGAGGGGCCCCTGGGCCACCGTATGCCCAACGTGCTACGCATGGCTGCCAACGACGAGCAGGCTGGTGCTCCGGTGGTTTCTGAAGGAGCGGCCACTCGGCCGGCCAGGGTTTTGATTTACGTCGTCAAGCTCGGCCCAGGCCCACGCGCGCGAGGACTCAGCACCCGCCTGGTGGCCTCTCCCTGCCTCTCGGGAATGACGCGCCCCGTCACCATTCACCCGGACACGGCTCTGGTCTGCCAGCGGCCTCATAGCTGGCAAGCCCGGGGAGTGAGGAGCAGGTGTGCTCCGTGCCGTGGCGTCTGCACTAGAAGGGCCACCACATGGGGCCTGAGGCCCCGAGTGACAACAGGTTCGGCCTGGAAACAGCTGGTATTTTCCACACGAGGAAAGAAAGTGGACGGTCACCGACCTCCCAGGCCTCGGCCCAGTCCACCTGGGACCCCGCTACCTGGGCACACGGGAGCTCACGCCTCAGCCTGGCCTCGCGTAGGCTCTGCAACCCCGAAGGAATGACCTGGCCCCTCTGCACTTCCGTGTCCCCCTCTGCGCAGTGGGGTCTCTGCCCCCCCTCGCAGGGCCGCACGGAGACCCGGCGCAGCAGGCACGCCAGGCGCCAAGCACGCGTTGCAGGGAATGGCCCGGATCCACGTCCACTCTGATAGGGTGACTTTCTGCTCGCTTATCCGCTCGGTTTTACGATCCCTAAGGCAGGAAGCCGCGTCGCCTCCCTACAGACCACAGACCAGGGGTCAAAGGCGCAGAGACCCGTCGCAGGCCGTTTGCTGCTCCAACCAGGCCCGGGGCGTGGGGGGCCCGCTCTCTGGGGGCCGTGATCGGGTCATACGCGTTCTTGCGACGCTTATGCTAACCAGGAGGGGAATCTGCGTCCGTAACAGAAAATCAACTCTGCGTCCAGAAGGCCAGCAGGCTGGTCCTCGTGGGCCCACGGCTCTCCAACACGGTGCCCCAGCTCTGGTCACTGCTCGGAGAGTGACACACCATTTGGGGGGTGTCTCAACCAGCCTGTGACTTCCTGACCTCCCCCAGGACGGGGCCACGGTGGTAGCGTTCTGTCTGGCTGACGCCGGTCCCGGCTGGGAGACCCTCTCTACGCCCGCTCAGCAGGCCGGGGGGTCCCGCTCCTGTCACACAGGCCTCTCCCGTGGGGACTGAGGGAGGGGCAGGAGCCTAGCAGGGACAGCAGACTCTGTCCTTTAATTCTGTTTGAAACCATCAGGCAGAGAACGCGATCTAGGGAAGGGCGCGGGGGGGCGGGGCGTGTTGTACGGCTCTGGGTTGTGAAGCCACGACTCCGGGGAAACACGCTCTGGGTTCTCCCAGCAAACACGGGCTGGCGCTCTGGCAGACACCTGGGAAGTACCAGGAGGAGGAGGGAAGCAGGCTCGATGCCTCTCTTTCACCCCAAAGTCCAGGCCCGCTCGACGGCCGGTCTGCCCCGGGAGAGGGCCCCTGGAACCCGACCCCACCAAGGACCCCATACTCACGGTGCCACTCCTCGCCCGCTGTGTGGGGCACAGCTCTGGGGATGAGCTCATCAGGCCGGAGCTGCCCGCGTAGTTTTCTCCCCAGCTGTACTGGTTAGGGTCTGGGGAGGGGAGAACCAGGTGTCACTCGGACCCCAGGATGGAAGGTGTCCACGGCACAGGGGGCCTGGGGCTTCTGTGCTGACACTGCCGTATTACTCGTCGCTGGCGCCGGACCTTTCAAAGCCTCTCTGAGCCCCTGCCCTGCCCCGCCAGTGACGTCCTTCAAGCGTCCTTGAAAAGGGATGGCCCAGCTGGAGACGGAGCCCGGCAGACAGCCACCCTGGTCCCTGCTTAGAGCCCTTTCCACCCACAGGGACCCCCCAGGGTCAATCGCTCGGCACATGAACCCACGTGTCACTTCCCACTGACCCCTCGGGCCCTGGACTCCAGAGGAGGAGTTAAGCTGAGGGGGTCACAGCCTCTCCTCCAAGGTCAGAGACCCACCCTCTCGGCCCCCACGGCCTCCAGCCCCCACCTCTTGCCGCCCAGGCTCTGGCCCGGCCCGAAGCAAGCACAGGGCCCCCACGGCCGCTCCCCACGGCCGCTCCCCTCACGGCCGAGCCCCCCACGGCCGCCCCACTCACTGTCTTGCTCTGCTCCTTTGAGAAATGCTCCGATGGCGCCCAGGTAGCCCTCATGTCTCAGGAACAGCGCCTGGACCTCCCCCTGCGTGGCGAAACCCCACCTGAGCTGACCTCAAAGTGACGCCCGGGCAGTTTTAAAGCCCACGGTCAGCCTCTCTACGTGGTGGAGGCTTCCTGGAAAGTCTGGAATGCATCTGACGAAACCGCGCTCTGTGCGGAAGCTGGAGGCCCGGCATTTGAAGAAACCGGAGGAGTAAATAACCCTCCACAAACTAACGCCCACCCCGCCACGCCCCTCGGAACGACAGGCGTCTCAACACTCGCCTGCAGCTTGCGCCCCATGCAGACGGCCCCGGAGCGCTGTCCGCTGGCATCGTGCCCAAGCAGTCGACAGCCATGGCGCCATCCTGGCAGGGGGTCCCCACTTCTTGGCCACCTGGCCTGGAACCCCACCCCCACCCCCCACCCTGCCCCTGGGTCGGCTGGTTTTGAAGTCAGCAAGGGTCCACGCCGAGTGCGTGGGAAGAGCAAAGCCCAGGGTGCCAGGGCGGGGGGTGAGGGGCGGACCTTGGAGAAGAAGTTGATGCTGTAGGTGATGGTGCGCATGGTGGCGGGGTGGCCCCGGATGAAGAAGCCGCCGAAGTACACCCTGTCCAGGCAGTGCAGCTTTGCATGCAGGCAGGCGAGCTGCCCGATGTCGTTGCTGATCATGTGCAGCAGGCTCTTGGCCATGTCCTCCTTGGAGAACTCTGGGAGGGGAGAGGCAGGGCGCTGCCGGCGAGGCCANAGCAGTGGCCGACTTCCCGAAGCTGCTGGCGATGAGGTTGCCGCTCAGCCCCAGGGTCTGGTGGGCCCCGCCGTAAACGTCCTGCACCAGCATGTCCACGTTCGCGTGCTGGCCCTTGGAGGCCAGATGCAGCAGCTCGTCAAACTTCTGGGGGGACAGGGCGGGTGGAAGGGGGTGCGGTGCGGGAGCTGGTGGTGTCCCCACAGCCCAGGAACCAGCCCCTCGCGGCGGAGCCAGCCGGGCCGGGGTGGCGGGGCTGCACCGACCCCCCAACACCAGGCAAGACCCCAGCCGCCCAGGCCGCCTCCCGCAGAGACCGGGGCGCAGGCAGGACTGGGCCGGACCAGGCCGAGGAAGGAGCCAGCTCCACAGCGACCCCGGCCGCCTCGGGTCCCACGGGCACCACCCCCGTCCCGAGCAGGTGTGGGAAACGGAGCTGGATGCGGAGCAGGGGCGCTGGCCACGGGCGGCGGGGTACCTTGGTTTTGGTGAGCAGAGCGCCGAGTCCCCAGAAGGTGCCACCTCCGATGGAGCTGCCGCCAACCCACTCGAACCGGTCCTCCGTCTCCACCTGTGGTGGCAGCAGCAGGGGGCAGGTCCCGCGGGCGGCCCAGAA
>NW_027530007.1:7909783-7910838 GCF_008692635.1 Crocuta crocuta | reverse complement strand
GGTCCCGGCCCGGCCGGGGCGCGTGGGCCGCGGGGCCCAGCTCACCTTCACGATGGACACCCCAGAGCCGATGTTGACCAGGAGGTACGGGAAAATGTTGGGGTGGTTGGTCTGGAATCGAAACTCAGGCTCGGAGTCTTTCTGATACACGAAGGCCTCGTGCGGGATGTTCTTCAGCACGAAGTTGCAGCCCTTTATCAAGCAAGTCATCACGTCCTCCCTGTCCACTCTGCGAGGGAAGGAGCCCGGCCACTGAAAACAGCACGGGCCACAGAAGGCACCTGCGCTGCAGCGCGGCGGCTCAGGCCGGCCCGGCGCCCGGGTCCCCGCGGGCCACTCCGCGCTCAGCTTCCGACTCAGCCACTCCGAAAAGCACCTTCCCCCTCGCGCGCAGACGGCTGCAGGCGGCCAGCGTCACGGTGCAGACCTCGCGCCTGAGCTCCCAGCGCGCTGCGGGGCACCGCCAGGGCTCTGTGCGCACACAGGCGAAGCCCACAGGGACCTCTGTGCCAGGGCAACGGGCAGCAATGCCACAGGAGCAGGGCCCCTTCCTTCCTGTGCCCCCGGCCCCCCCGGACCCCCAGAACCCTCCCTCCCGGTCTGGCCCCAGCGCAGGGTGGGGTGGGTGCGGGAGCCAGGGCCACCGCAGCCACTTCAGAGCACCCCCCGCCCCAAGAACCAGGCCCACGGCCCCCGCGCCCTCCAGCCTGTGCTCCCCACTTACTTCAGCCGCAGTTTCTCTTCAATGAGGTCCTTGAATTTGTACGCCCCGCCCCCGGTCGCCTGGATGACCTTGGTCTCGGTGTTGACGAGGTGATCTTTGATGAAGTCCAGGCAAGCTTCTATGTAGGTGTTCTCGAATTTGACAAAGTGCAGCCGGGCAGTGACCTCCTCCTGGACTGAGATCTCGTAGGGCGGCTCGTGCTCCTGCTCTGCGTCCTGGGGATACAGGTGGGGAGTCTGTGTGTGCGTGCTGCCCTTGGGGAGGGAGAGATGTGGACATGAGGCGCCTGAAACATAGGCAACGCTTAACGCTAAGTTCAGGCCAGAGGCAG
>NW_027530007.1:7885738-7909771 GCF_008692635.1 Crocuta crocuta | reverse complement strand
ACCCCGCCCGTGCCCCCCCCCCCCCCACCCGAGGCTCACCCTGCCCGAGTACTCGAAGGAGCGCACTCTGGCGACCTTGTGCTGCACGGTGGAGTAGTAGGCGAGCTTGGTGAGCGACCCCCCTGCAGGGAGACATGGGCGGGCGTCAGGAGCGGGCGGAGTGGAGCTGAAGCTCGTAGGGCCGCACGGGCTCCCGTGCCTGTTGTCACCTGGTGCTAAAACTCTGCGGGGCACCGACTGGGGGAAGGGAAGGAACTGTGGGGCCCGAACACGCTGCCGTCTCTGGAGCTCTGCCCCTCCCCAGGCCAGAGCGGGCCTCGGGCTGCCCACTGCCCCCGCGCACCGAGTCCTCCGGGAGAAAGGACAGCGTCCTGTTTCCGGGAGGCCCTGGAGATCACTAGCGGTTTCGAAAAATCTGTTTCTGCTCCGGTCTGGAAAACGACCCGGAGAAAAAGGCTAAGAAACACACGGCTTTTGCCGACAAGCACACTCGACTGTCCGTGGGGAGGGGGGGTGGGGGGGCAGAGGAGGGCTGTCTGGTCGGGAATGTTCTAGCAGTGCCCCTCTCAAAGCTCAGGGCTGGGGGGCCTCACGGGGGCAGCAGGGTCTCCTCCCTTCCAACCAGATGTTGTGAACACCACCAGGAAGCCCAAACATCAGGAAGCAGAAGACGCCTTTATTTGCCTGAAACACGTCCAGGGCCAGTTAGAGGCTCCCGAGCAGTCACTTTCAAGAGTGAGCTCTGAGGAGGCGGAGGGGCCTCGGGGAGGCGGGGAGGGGGAGGGGCAAAAGGCTGGTGACGGCGGGACACCCTGTGTGAGGGGGAGGCTGGAGGCGATCTCCCAGAGTTGCTTTGTGACGCCATCCCCTGGGAGCATGTGACAAGCACTCAAGTCCGGAAACCTCTGGAAACAGCAGGTATCAGAGGCCTGCAGCTCGTCCAGGTCACAGATCTCAAACCGCCGCTACCGAGAGCAGCCGCTGGGAGCCCGCCCGGTAGCGCGGACAGGGCCTCCCGGGCCCCCTGACCTGCCCTTGTTGGGCCATGGTCAGCGCACCCGCTCACGGGCTTATCTCATCGCCAGACCAAGGGCTTTAAGAGGCAGGACTCGGTCTTAAGCCTCCTTATCCGTCCTCCCTGCCCCCAATCCCGGCCTGGCCCAGAGCATCTTGGAGCGTCTTTCACCCCATGAATAAACTGAATAAACCTTACACAGACAACGCAAAGGGAAGAAGATATATTTTGAGACTTTTCAAAAGTTACTGCAAACAAGCCCCCAAGTCACAGAAGTCCAGTTTCCGATAGTGAGCTCTTTACACGAGCTTCCCATCACAACCAAATACGAGGTGCCGGGGCTTGTGGGGCTGCGGTGGGAGACAAGGTGTTCCGTGTGCCCCACCCCATGCACCCCGGTGGGGACTGGCCAGCAGCCAAGCCACATCTCCCTGCCCGCCCGCAGGGGGGACGTGCGGAGCAGGGCGGTCAGCTTCACGGGGCAGGAGGGCGGGTGCCTGGGGACAGCAGGGGGCTCGGCCGTTCGAAGGATCCCTTGGATTTTGTGACTGCCGATCTGGCCACAGGCCCTGCCAGGTCGCGCCTGCTGAGTGCAGCAACCGGGCGGGCGGGCGCGCGCAGCCGTGGATGCCAAAGACACACCGGTGGAGCCCGTGCCCAGCTCAGGGCCGACAGTACCCGGACCGACATCAGCCCGCCCGTCCCCTCCTCCAGCACCTGAGCTGGGAGCCCCCCCCCCAAGTTCATCCAGATCCACGGGGCCTGGCGCAGGGCCGCCCTCTCCTCTGCCGTCTTGGCCTGTCCTTCCGCCGTGGGCACCAGGTCACTGCCCCGCCGCCCCTTCCTCTTCACCCGAGGGGCCCGTTTGCTGCCCAGCAGAGACCGGAAGTCAAGTCAGCTTCCAGCATGTGCTCGTAGACAAAACGTCCCTGATGCTTTCAAAGCAGGGAATCCACTGTGCTGACAGAAGTGACGGAGAGAGGAAAAAGCTTGCCAAGCACACAGAGCAGCTGAGCTCTCCTGGAGCAGGAGGCTCGGGTGAGGGAAGAGGAAACGGGAGAAGCCTGTTTTTAACGCAAACTGTGGACAAGCACACTGACTCGTGGGCTCCCGGGGGGACGACCCGCATCTAAGCTGTGCTCACCGGCCGCACAAGCACGGGTCTGTCCTTAGTAACAAGCAGACACGGGACCCAGACGCAGGGGGGTTCTTCAAAGAGGAGAAGTGAACACTGGCTCTAAGGATATCCCTTTGAGTGTCCTTCTGGCCAGGAACCCGCCTGGGCTTGGTGCAGGAGGGCAGGCCGCTCCAGGACCCCCGGGGGCCATGGCACTTCTTTCTTGACTTCCCTCACCCCGTGGCTACAAGCCGGATGCTGGAAGCCACAAAGAACATCTAAGGGTAACCCAGGGCGAGCCAATTTTCAGCTGCACTTTCAGAACCGTTAGGTGCCAACCCGTTGTTCCCATGGAGCAGAACCCCAGGTATAAGTGCAGCGAAACAAAGTCTGGAACATCAGAGCACACACCTGTGGGTCCCTGTCACATCAAGGCACAGGCAGGTCTCAGAAGATGGGCAGAGCAGGGCCTCTCCCACTGCCAGCCCAGCGCGCAGCCGGGCACCGAGCTTAATCAGGTCCCACGCTCAGCTCATTCTACGGCCTGCTGTGCGCTGGGGTCCCCACGCCCACCAGGCCTCCCGGCACCTCACACCTGCTGCCAGCTCAGTGCCCCAAGGCACCGCCCTCACAACCCCACCAGCCTGCAAGGTGAGCACTGAGAACACGGAGGGCCCAGCCCACGTTTCCACTCTCCTGGAGGACACCCTCCCCCACCCAAGCCCAAGAGACACTTCAGTGACTCTCAGGAGCAGAGGAGAGGCAAGAGCATCACAAGCAAATGGCTCCAACAGGAAGGGCCCGGGGCCAGAGAGGGCAGCACACTTGTCCCTTCTAACATTACTGGCTAGCTTCACAGGTCGGGGCGGGGGGCTGCTGCTAGGATGCTTAGCCACCCACACATGGCTACTGGCGGCCCCAAGCAAACTGAGGCCCCAGCAGAGAGCCAGCTGAGAAGGAGAGGCTTGTGAGGCCACCATGTCTACTCCAGGGGCCTCACCCCGTGAAGCTGCCCCCAGGAACCCTTCATTCCGCTGCCGAAAGGGGCAGAGCAGCCAAGTGCCGAGGCTTGACCAGATTCTAGGCCCATGTAGCCGCTTACCAGCCGACCTCAAACATTTCAGGTCACCTATCTGACCTCAGCTCCTCATCTATGAAAGGCGCTGCTGGGAGGCGGCCGGAGCCAGCGTGAGATGAGGGTCTAAGGGCGGGGCCGGAGCAGGAAGGTCGGGCAGAGCCCGGGCGAGGCCGTGGGGTCACCCCTGCGGCCCGCGCGGGGCAGGGAGGCTTCTGAAAGATGCCGGCAAGGGTCCCAAGGTCCACGTCCACGTCCTCCGAACTCCCGCCAAATGTCAGCGGTCCAGAAGCCGAGGCAGCAGCGGGAGGGCTTCGGGCTGGGCCCANCCGCCGGCTCCCCCGCCCGCGCCCACGCCCGCCGCGCGCCGCCCAGCTCCCGGCGCCGGTCCGCGGCTACCTATGTCAATGGCGAAGCGCTTGGCATTCTCCAGGTTGCGGAAGATCTCGTCGGGGGGCAGCGTGATGCTCTTGTCCAGGCTGTCCCCGCTGCTCCCGCTGCCGCTCGCTCCGCACTCCGCCATTTTGAATGTGCCCGGCCAGCCTCATCAGCCATGGAGATATATGCGCATATATTTGACTGCTAAACGCCTCCCGCGCATATATTATGCTAATGAGTCATCCGGGCCCGCCCCTCCCTGCGCGCCTCTGTGGTCCGGCAGCTGGAGGGCCGCTGGACCTGCCCGCGTGCGGGGGTCCCCGCGGCCGTTGGCCCAATACAAAACGTCTGGGCGGTTGTCTTTGTTGTTCCTTCGCCGAGCTGGCCGGATGCTGACCTCCAGTGCTCTGAGCTAGAGCAGAGGAGGCTCCTGGGGCTTGCAGAGACCTGCCTCTTTCAGCGAGTGCAGCTGCTACCAGGGCGCGTGTGGCCCACCAGCCCCGGCCTACAGAGACGAAGGACCCTCGGTTCCAAAAGCCCCATGCAAACTGGGGATGCCAGGGACCCTGCCTTCCAGGCGCCCCAGCCTGGGGTGGACCATGCACCTGCAGGTGGGGAAGACACGCACCCTGATGGTTAGATCTGCAGACAGTGCAGGGTAAAGCAGGGCAGCCTGCCTGGAGGAGGCTGCCTTATGGCAAAACAGGAAATCTATAGGAGTTTGTAGGGAGCGATCTGAAAAAAATTCCTGAAGCTACAGCATGGACACGGATGGCGGTGGGCACGGGTTTCAGGGCCAGTCTCTGGGAAGCTCCTGCTGGCCAGGAGACCTTTGAGGGGTCAGGCCCCAGAGGCACTGGACGCTTCAGGGAAGAGCCCAGTACTGGCAGCAGACAGACTGTCCCTAGGACAACGGACTCCCAGGTGACCCTGGACTGGTTACTTCTGGTCTCCGGACTTCAGCCTCCATCTGAACATGTCACCAGCTGCATGGCAAGGCCTCCGGAGCACAGGCCTGTGGAGCAGCCCAAGCTCCATGCTCCAGGGGTGGTCAGGGGAAAGGCTGGCATTTTCTAAGGGGTGGGTGTGCTGGGAGGCGAGGCCTGGTCGGGGAGGGCAGAGGGTCTGCTCCTAGAGCACGCAGGCCTCAAGCACCAAGGACCCTGGGCCGTGGGTGGGTGCTGGGCTGGCCTGGAGAGGGTGCCTCGGATGTTCCTGTCGGAACGGACAGGAAAGGATTCCAGAAGGCAGAGGGGAGAGGTGGGCCCAAGAGGGAGGCTGGCCTGGCTGCCCGTCTCTCTGAAGACATGGGGGGGCGTCTTGGTTCCACCGCCCCTGGGTGGACCCATCCTTTGGGGAGCCTGGGCCCTTCCAGCTCCTTGCAGGCTCAGCCGGCACCTCGTGGTCCCCCTGAAAAACAGATGCCCTTTCTGGGGGAGGGGACTGCCCTCGGCGGGTTCACCCCTGGCACTGCCCGTCTCGGCCCTGGCTCGAGGTCGGCCTAGGGGAGGGCAGGGTGGCCACCTGTGGATACCAAGCAGGTGCCTCCAGGAGCTCATCCAGGATCAGGGGCCATTCGAGACGGCCAGTGTGGAGGCCAAGACCTCCTGCGTTTGGCCCCACGAAACCCCTTTCGCTGCAACAAGAGAGCCCCCTGCAGGCCGTGGCCTTTGCACCCCCCCGCAGGTGAACAGAGCTGGCAGGTCCTGGAGCTGGGAGTCTACCCCCTCCCCCCGCCCCCCACCTGCAGGGAGCTAGTGAGAGGCCTGGGACAGAGACCCCAGTCTCCCACCGCATTCCTTCCTGCTGCGCGTGGGGGTGCGTG
Source organism: Crocuta crocuta (assembly GCF_008692635.1). Taxonomy (NCBI): domain Eukaryota; kingdom Metazoa; phylum Chordata; class Mammalia; order Carnivora; family Hyaenidae; genus Crocuta; species Crocuta crocuta. Next base: position 7,904,361 of record NW_027530007.1, on the reverse strand, counting down.
TTCTCTGGGCCTCTCCTCGCAGCCTGCCTCTCCCCTGCTTGCCTGCCTCCTCGCATCCCTCCCTCCTTCCTTCCGCCAGTGGGGACCAGCCCTTCTTCCGCCGTGCAGAGGGTCACTGGCAACGAGAGCTCCCACCCCTGGTTGAGTACCATGATGGTGCCCGTCCCCCTTCCCCACGCAGACCCGCCCACCACGTGGCTGCCAAGGACACACGTCAAGCACAAGAGACAGACCCCAGAGGGCTGCTTCGTGAGATTTTATTGGAAGTCTGCAGAGCAGTCCCGTGGGCTCCCACGTGACCAAGAGTTCAAATTCTGAGTACAAAGTCATGACCACATGCACCCGCCCACACAGAGGGATCCTTTGAGGATCATGGTGGAGACCCCCACCCTCCCCTCCCCACAAAGCCCACTATGAGCCCCAACCAGACAGCCCAGTGCACGCAGGGCCTCCTGGCCACAGCCCTGCACGGCCCTTCTGTGCCCATCCAGGCTGACACTCTTTCCTATGAGGATACACCTTGAGTTCCGCCTTCACAAAAGGCAAATGTGCCCACGGCACGGCCCGCCCGCCCGCCGGGCCCCCCGGCGCGGCAGCAGCAGGCCCTGAAGAAAGTCCTCTACACGTGGAGGCACCGGCTGACCGAGCCCCTGACGCCTACAAATATCATAGAACCCCGGGCGGCGGGGACTTCCCAGAAGTCACTTGCTGAAATGCAAACAGAACAACCCCGTGGAGTCAGACGCTTGTGAGAAGGCGGCCCGGACTGTCCTGAGTGACCAGGACTCTGCGAGCAGCTTCTCTCGAGAAGGACCCTCCTGCTGGCCCGCCAGCCTGGAGCGAGAGCCTTCCGGAGAAGGGGGCCTGTCCAAGCCCCAGGAGAGACACACGAATGGCCAGAGGTGCAGGCGACCTCTGGGCCTCGGGGCGGCCACCCGCGACGTCCTGGCGGGTCACCAGGGCCGCCAGAGGCTGCAGGTGGGCTGGCGCGCTGTGACTGCAGTGGCCTTGGCCGGCGTGAGCAGGGGCGGGGGCGCGCTGCTGGTCGCCTTGGGTTCCTTGGCGGGCGCGGCGGGCGCGGCTGGGGGGCGCTGGAAATGGTAGAGCAGCTTCATCTGCGTGTCGCTGGCCGCGTGCAGCGTCAGGAACTGCACGGCCTCCTGCAGGCACCACGAGTAGCCCTCGCTGTAGTCCTGCTGCAGGCTTTTGGGACCGGCGGCGGCGGCGGCGAAAGCTGCAGGGGGNAGGGCCGGGCGGGCCGCACAAAGGCGCCGGCCCATTAGCGCACGCTAAATTGCCTGTGAATTGGCGCGGGCACAATGGGTGCTCCCTGAGGAGCAGGTGGGCCGCTCGGCACAATGTCCGGGCTGTGGGAACGCGCTCGCCCTCATTAGCATCCCGGGGCCTGATGCTGGGAGCCCCGCGCCTCAATATGCTGCCTTTTCCCAGGCCTCGGGGATGGGGGGGGGGGCCAGGAAAGAGTGGTGCCCCTCCCCGGCCCTCTCTCCCCTCTCCTCCCCCTCCCCGACGCTCCCCGCAGGCGCTGGTGGAGGCTACGTGGGGAAAAGCTTGAGAGTGAATTAGTGCTGTGCCTTCCAGCGGCTTGGGCACCTCCGTGTCAGGGACCTGCTGCCCCCCCAGGCGGTGGAACAGAGGAGCCTACACTTTCCCGGCTCTGGGGCCTCAGCCTTCCCTGGGCCCAGGTGGCGGGTGGAAGAGGGACCCAAGCGCTTTGGACCAGACCTCCTGGCTGTCCCCTGGGACACGTGGCTTCTCCAGAGCTGGAAAATTGGCTGCCTGCACCCCTGGCCCAGCGTTGGGTCGCTCTGGGGAAGCAGACCGTGCGACAGGCCCAGCATGGAGCGGGTTCCCCGGGCGACCCCCACCCCCAGGAGCTGCTGCACCCCATGCTCGGAGGAGCAGCGTATCAGGCAGCAGCATCCGGGGTGCTCTGCTCCAGCAGGTGCTCCTTGAGGTCACACCCGACCCCCATCTGGCAAGAAGTACCCCCAGAGCCGTCCGTGGAACGCAGGAGGGCACATGGTTCAGGGATATGCTTGACACAGGCGTGTGGTTGCTGCGCACGCGAGACTCGGGGAGCCCCTGTAGCGTGCTACCCTCTGCCCAACCTGCCGGGCACTCGCAGGGCTCGCTTCCCTTGGGCGCTTGGCCAGTGGGCGGGGAGGCAGGGGGCCAGGTGGCAGACACGAAGGCCAGAGCAGGGCAGGCCTGGGGCCCGCGTGGACGCGGTACTGGCTCAGATGGCGGCCCCCGAGGGTGGCCCTGGAAGACCGGTAATCCTGGTGTCTGGCCAGCCACGCTGAGGGCCAGCAGCTGCTTCGGGGCCCCCCAGCCCCACGCTGGCCCCCCGGGAGCCCCCTCTGCCCAGAGCCTCCATCTTCCTCCGATTCTCCGGGACCAGGAGGCCTGCAGGGACCCAGGGAGCCGCAGGCACTGGGGCCCCCTCCCGGGCCAGGGCAGGGCTGGCCAGGTTCCCGAGGCAGGCGGGGCCCCTGCCCTGGGGGCGGGCAGCTGGCATTAGGGCTCGTTAGCCAGAGTGGATCCGGGAGCACGTCCAGGTGTGGCTGGAAACTGCAGGACTCTAACAAGGGTCCAGTCACGTCTTTCCCTCCAGTGGGTCTTGGCAGTGACCCGCGGCCGTGACCGGCCTGTCTGGTGGACCTGCTCCAGGAGTCTCCCCTCCCCCGTCACATACAAGGAGCCTTTGGTCTCCCAGCAATGGGCACAGCCGGGAAGCATGCAGGCTGGTGTCGTGACGGCCAGGGCGGCTTGGCCCGGAGCCAGCTTAGGAGCGCCTCACGGGCCAGCTGGTGACCCACTGGGGTGGGTGAGGCTGGGGGAGCGCCCACGGTGGGAACTTCAGGTGACTTTGGAGGGCGAGGGTAGGCAGCCCCTGCTCACCCCTCTGCTCCTTCTCCCTCCTAATGGCACCTCTCTTGAAGGGGACACACCCCCGGGCTGGCTGTGGGAGGCGGTGACCCTGAGCTGGGGCTCCTGGCTGAGCAGAAGGGACCCCACTACAGACACCTGGCTCTAGTTTGGTACAAAAGGCAGAGGGCACGGGGCGAGCTGGGGACGGGCGTGCCGAGGCCGTGTGCTCGCCGCTCTGCCCTGTGGCCCAGGATGCTGACAGTGACTAGCGACTTCGATATGGGCTGTAGGTAATGCTCACTGGGGACACTTCTGCATCCAGAATGGGGCCCATGCTGGACAGCTGGTGTAGTTTGTTGTGTCCCCTGCCTGCTTATGGGCTCCTGGGGGTGGGGAGGGCAGCATGACTTGTCACCTGTGTCCCCTTCAACCACACCCTCCCAGCCAGCACCTAAGAAGTGTTTAGCTGAGGGCTGGGGGGACACAGGGCCAGGAGCAAGCGCCACACCCAGCCTGGCCCTGGCCACCGCCTCCACCCACACCCGCGCGCGCCCTAACTGCCTGGCTGCCAGCAGTGGGGAGCTGGGGACTGTGATCGGAAGTGAGGCCAGGCCCTTCTGCTCACTGCCTCACCCCTCCTCTGCTTCGGAGGGGGGCAGTTGGCCGGGGCTTGTGTCCTGCCAGCCCCCTCCCCCAGGCCGGCTCTCGGTCCAGATGAGACACGTGCAGGAGATGTGGTCCAGCCACCCTCCCCCNGGCCGTGGCCGGGGCGGGGGGGCTCCTCCTCCTCCCCCCCTGCCCTCCTCCCCCTGCACTGGGGTGGCTTTGGTCCATTCTTCAGTTGTTGGAAATATGAAATGAACGGTGTTAAATCCCAGCCGGGCCGGATGAGGGGCTTGGTCCCTCCCCGTGTGCGGGCCAGATGGCAGCTCTGTGGCCTCCGAGGCACACGCCTGGCCTTTGTGGGCCGTTTAACACTGTGAATGGGGCCANAGGGGGGGACCCCCCCGCCGGGGCTGCCCCCAGCAGCCAGGGAGGGGGGTCCTTCCCCCAGCCGAGGCTCTGAGGAGGAGGGAGTATTTGTCCTGCACACCCTCCCCACCCCCGCCAGCAAGCTCACGAGTCTGAGGGGTGGCTGGTTGGGGTGAGGTGTCTTCCTGTGAATGTGGGGGGCTCCCCTGGCTGGGCATGACTATGGTGGAACTCAGGAATCTGGGACCATAACCCATTTCTTTTTTTAATTTTTTAAAATGTTTTATTTCTGAGAGAGAGAGAGAGAGACAGCATGAGTAGGGGAGGGGCAGAGAGAGAGGGAGACACAGAATCCGAAGCAGCTCCAGGCTCTGAGCTGTCAGCACAGACTGTGAGATCATGACCCGAGCTGAAGTCGGACGCTTAACCAACTGAGCCACCCAGGCACCCCGACCATAACCCATTTCTAAATGACTCCCAGGCTGACTGCAGAGCAGACAGCGCTGCGAGGAGGGGGTGGGGAGGGCTCCAGGGGCATTTGATCCTGATGTCAGAGGAGGGTTTCTTGGTGGGAGAGTAAAGCAGCCCGGGGAACCGCATGGAGCTCCTCGGAGATGCAGCAGTGAGCTGCCCCCCGTCCGGAAGTCCTTCTTCTGGGCACACAGCCCGCAAAACCGGGTGCCGGCTCGGAGAGAGCTGTGTGCTCACCCACGTTCGCGGCAGCACTGCTCACAGGAGCCGGTGTCCACCGATGGAGGGACGGATGGCCCTCGGGGCGCTGTGCTCAGTGACAGAAGCCCGTCCCCGCCGGACAGACCCTGTAGGCCCCCCGTAGGCACAGTACATGTAGGGGTCAGATCCACAGAGAAGGAAGCAGGGTGGTGCCAGGGGCTGGGGCCAGTGTTTCATGGGGTGGAGCATTAGTTTGGGAAGGTGGAAGGTTCTGGAAACGGACCAATGGACATGGCTGCACAACCTTGTGAACGAGCTTAATGCCTCTGAACTGCACATTTAGTCGTTAAACAGTACGTTTTAGATCAAGAGTATTTTATGAAATATATAGATATTTAAAAAAAGTTTTTTTAAATGTTTTTAATTTATTTCTGAGAGAGAGAGAGACAGCGTGAGCAGGGGAGGGGCAGAGAGAGAGGGAGACACAGAATCCGAAGCAGCTCCAGGCTCTGAGCTGTCAGCACAGAGCCCGACGCAGGGCTCGAACCCACAAACCGTGAGATCATGACCTGAGCTGAAGTCGGACGCTTAACCAACTGAACCACCCAGGTGCCCCTGAAATATACGGATATAAATGTCAGGGCCCAGGGGGCCGCCCACACCCTCACGGGAGACGCGCCTTGAGGTGGCTCCTGGCTCCCTCCAGCGGCTCCGCAGCTCCTGATTACCGATTACTGGGTGACTCTTGGTGCCCGGAGGTGGGAGGTCGGGCTGAAGGTGTCCCCACAACACGGAGAGGCCTGCGCTGGACCTGGGAGCCCGTGGCCCCTTCATCGGCCAGGCCCCACGACGGACTCTGTGCGAAGACTCTGTGGCGTCTCTGAAAGGCGTGCTGGCAGCGGCGAGTGCCGTGTCCGAGGTCGCCCTGTGGCTGCAGACTGATCCCAGCCCTTCCTGGACACGGCCCTCCTCCTTTGGCCTGTCTGTCTGTCCGTCCGTATGGCTTAGGGGCTGGAGGGCAGAGGATGGACCCCAGCACCGGCCCTCTCTCTGGGTCCCGAGGCCTGGCCCTACCTGGGGGTGACTTTGAGGGGTGTAGATGGAGCCCAGCATGGACTTACATTGGAGACGGGCCAGCGCTCTGGCAGGGTGCTCACTTGACGCTGGCAGAGAAGTGGAGGAAGGCCCCCCAAATGCCAACAGTTTGGGGGCAAAAATTTGGTTAGTTTTCATCACGTCTGTACTTTCCAGCTTCTCTTGAGCGAGCATCTACTACTCCTGTAGTTTCTAAAAGGGCCTATACACGTGTAGGCTTGCCATCTTTGGGGGCGCTGAGACATTGATGCTTTTCAGAAGGGCAGTGGGTTTGGGGTGATGGAAGGGGAAACAGGGAGGCCAAGGAAGGGCTTCCTAGAGGAGGGGGTGCCTCAGGGGTCTTTGGAGGGCAGGTGGCAATGCTCCAGGTGCGGACCCGCAGACACTGCCAGGCAGAGAGAACAGTGGGCTCTGGGCTTGGGGGGCAGTTGAAGAGGGGAGCATAGTCTCCAAGTCTGGCTGAAGGAGGCATCCCTGCAAGTGCGCTGGTGTGTGCTCAGTGTGTGCTCACCTGTGTGTGTGCTCACCTGTGTGTGTGCTCCTCCATGTGTGTGCTCCTCCATGTGTGTGCTCCCTTGTGTGATGCTCCCCTTTGTGCTCCCCTGTGTGTTTGCTCCCGTGTGTGTACTCCCCCGTGTGCGTGCTCCCCTGTGTGTGTGCTCCCCCGTGTGCGTGCTCCCCTTTGTGCTCCCCGTGTGTGTGTGTGCTCCCCCGTGTGCGTGCTCCCCCGTGTGCGTGCTCCCCTGTGTGTGTGCTCCCTTGTGTGATGTTCCCCTTTGTGCTCCCTCGTGTGTGTGCTCCCCGGTGCATGTGTCCCCTCGTGTGTGTGTACTCCCCCATGTGTGTGCTCCTCCGTGTATCCTCCCCCGTGTGTGTGCTCCCCCGTGTGTGTGCTCCCCCGTGTGCATGCTCCGCTGTGTGTGTGCTCCCCTGTGTGTGTGCTCCCCTGTGTGTGTTTCCCTGTGTGTGTGCTCCCCTGTGTGTGTGTGTGCTCTGCTGTGTGTGTGCTCCCCCGTGTGTGTGCTCACTTGTGAGTGTGTGCTCCCCCGTGTGCGTGCTCCCCCGTGTGCGTGCTCCCCCGTGTGCGTGCTCCCCTGTGTGTGCGCTCCCCTGTGTGTGTGTGCTCCCCCGTGTGTGTGCTTCCCCGTGCTTCCCCGTGTGCATGCTCCCCTGTGTGTGCTCCCCCGTGTACGTGCTCCCCCGTGTGTGTGCTCCCCCGTGTGTGTGCTCCCCCCTGTGTGTGCTCCCCTGTGTGTGTGCTTCCCCGTGTGTGTGCTCCCCCGTGTGTGTGTGCTCCCCCGTGTGTGTGCTCCCTTGTGTGTGTGTGCTTCCCCATGTGCGTGCTCCCCCCGTGTGTGCTCCTCCGTGTGTGTGCTCCCCCGTGTGCGTGCTCCCCCGTGTGTGTGCTCCCTTGTGTGTGTGTGCTCCCCCGTGTGTGTGCTCCCTTGTGTGTGCGTGCTCTCCCGTGTGTGTGTGCTCCCTTGTGTGTGTGTGCTTCCCTGTGTGTGTGCTTCCCCGTGTGTGTGCTCCCCCGTGTGTGTGCTCCCCCCTGTGTGTGCTCCCCCGTGTGCGTGCTCCCCCGNCTGTCCTCCCCTCTGTGTGTGTGTGCTCCCCCGTGTGCGTGCTCCCCCGTGTGTGTGCTCCCCCGTGTGCGTGCTCCCCCGTGTGCGTGCTCCGCTGTGTGGGCACCGGTGCATGTGTGCCTGTGGGTGTGCCCTCGGCTCTGGGAATACAGAGCCTGGCACTGGCCCCCGAGCCCCTCAGCTCGGCCCCTGCCCTGGGGGGCCCCCCGCTTCCTGGTCCCGGCCCGCTGCCCGGCCGTTAGAGGCCCCGACGGGACAGTGTCCAGGCCGGGCTGGGCACTGCTCGCTGCCACCTCGCCGGGACTGGGGGGCGGAGCGAGGGGGGAAAGGCCCCTCAGCAGCTGCCCTCCCCTCCCCGCCCCTCCCCACCAGCAGCTCCCCTGCACTGTCCGGGGGGTTAGTGCCCTGCCCTTTGTGACGTTCCCGTGGTCAGGCCGCCGCCGCCGCCGGCCCCCCCAGCGCCTGGGGTCCTCCCCGAAGACGGCCTCGCTGTGCGTTCCAGCAGTGCCCAGACTAGGGTGCGACTTGACCCTGGAGGTTGCGCTGGGGGCGCGGGGGCGAGTCCAGGCCGAGGCTGGGCTCTGCCCTTGGCCTTCTGGTGAGCACACGCTGGCCCTTCCTATGCCTCCGTTTAACCTGCGTGCGATGGGCTCTCCCAGCCCAGCCCAGCTGACGGAGGGCTGGTTCTAGGTTCCTGGAGATGCCCAAGGCGGCCAAGGTGGGGTGGGGGCATTGCTGAGAAGAGTGGTGCCCACCCCACCTGGCCCCCTTGGCCCCCGACCTGGAAGGAGACCCCCTTGCTGGGGCTCACTCCTCGGGGCTGCCTGTGATTCTCACCCGAACGATGGCCGGTACCCTGCGTCGGGGTCACCGAGTCAGGCGTTCAGGGCTCTCCACACGCCCCACGTCCATGCCCAGCCTCTCCTTCCGTGACGGGGAGACCAGGGGGTGGCGGGACTTTTGCAGGGAGGGGGAGCGGGGGGGCTGTGTGTGAGGACCCAGGAGGTGGGCTGGGCTGGACCCTCCCGCGCGGAACACTGGGAGTCTGGGCACGAGCCTGCTGGGCTCCGGCAGATTCTGTGACTCAGGGGGTTTAGACCCTCCCGCAGAAGCGGCTCCTGGACGGACTTCCAGCCTCAGCTCTTACCCCAGGGGGTCTGGGCCATGGGCTCCCCACCTTAGGGGTGGTGACAGTGGCCTCTGTACCCGCCCCTTGTCTCCACTGACCACGGCTTGGCTCCACCCTGCAACCTGACTGTGGGGTGGGGTGGGGCNGGGCCTTGGGGGTGCCTGCCCTTCATGGGGGAGATCACACGTGGACAGTGGCCCCATTAAGTTCCCAGGTCAGATTTGAGGACCCTGGCTTTTGCAGCCCAAACCAGACCCCGTGTTCCCAAACGGGGTGTGCGCTAGTCAGCACTGAGGGAGAGCACAGACCCCAGGCTGGACCGGCCCCAGCCTTCGGGGCCTCAGTTTCCCCGGTGTGAAGAGGGGCTAGGGTGGACATGCAGAGGCGGGTGGTGTGGGAAAGTGCGCAGCCCTTGAGTCTCATGGGCCCCCTCCGGATTAGGGGCCTCTGCGGCCCACGTGCCCCCCCACCCCCACCGCCGGGGGCAGGCCCAGGTCGCAGTCCCAAGCTGGTTAAAACCCTGCGGTGTCAGAGAGCAGCTCGCTCCCAACCNCCCCCCCCGCCGCCCACCGTGGCTGCCCCCATTCATTCAGAGGCAGAGCCCGGCACTAATGCCGCGGGGGGCCCAGGCACACTTCCATGGCCCCGCCGCAGTGTGGGAACCACAGGCCAGCGCAGACCCACAGCCCTGCGCATCCAGGAGGGGCGCGTGGGGACCCGGCGCTGGGGGCGCGTCCGGCCGCTGGCTCCCAGCCCTGGTTCTGGAAGCCACACTCCCAGAGGCCCCTCCAGGGGTCTCCCCGCTGGGCGACCTGAAGAAAGGCTCTTAACCCTCCTGAGCCTTAGTTTCCTCAGCTGTAGAACGGGGCCGCCTGAGGTTTGGGGGGATGGAGCTCCGCTGTGTCTGTGACCTCCGCCCCCCAGAACAGTTTTACGTTCCTAAATCGTTGAAAATAAAGCATCCAAGGAAGAAAAATGTCTCGTGACGCATGAAAATGAGATGGAACTTAGGGCTTATGAATAAAACGTCACAGGAGCTCGGCAGGCTCACCCCTGTGCTGTCGGGAAGCCCCCTCCTGACACAAGGTCGGGAGGGGGTGGCAGACAGAGCCTGAGGCCCCGGAACCTGGGCGGCACCTGCGGGGTGGACACTCCACACCCGGCTGTGGGTCCTCGCTTCCACCCGGGGGCCGGGCCCGCCCGCCCTCCTCATCTGGGGGCTGGTGTGGGACCCCACTGCGGAGCGGCCGCTTTGCCAAGGCTGAGCGCCATCATGCCCATTTGCACAGGCGCGCAAACTGACAACCAGTGTGTCCCCAAGGCCAAGCTGCCCGTTGGTAGTTGAGGCCGGACTGGACCCTGGGTGAGGGCGGACGGGATCTCCTCCCAGAAGGGGCCAGAGTGGCGTCCGGGCTGTGTCTACTTTGGCCACTCCGCCCCTGCATCGACCACGTGTGCTGCTTCCAGGGTCTGGGGGGCACCTTCCCCTCACACCCTCCGGGCGGGCCCACGCCCTCAGAGCTGTCTACACCGAGGGAGACCCGTCTTGTTCTACAAGCGCCCCAGCTCCCCCTCCCTAGCTAAGTTCACTTCCAGCACAGTCTGACCCTGTCTGCTCACTGGGGCGGGCTGTTCCCGCCCCCTCGCTCCATGCTTGGGGGCGGGGGGGGGGGGGGGGTGGCTGCTGGAGACCGTGCTGGCCTTCCCGGCCTCGTGCACCCCATCTGATAGCTGGAGGGCTGGCCTGGCTGATCTTTAAAGAGCTCCCCTGCAGCCGGGTCAAGTCCCCGGGGGCTCCCGAAACAAGCAGGGGGTGGGAGCGCAGCACCCCAAGGCACGGGGCTTTGGGGGACAGCCACTAATTTGCACATGAATGTTGGAACAGAGAGGACAAGGTGAGCCAGGCAGGGTGGGGGGCCGCCCGATGGTGGATTAGTTACCTGGGAGGCCAGGTGGAGGCAGAGGGGGCCCGGGCAGCCCTGGGATTTGAAAGTCCCTTCTCTTTGCCCCGCAAAACGACAGTGACTCAGCTGCCCTCATCCTGTGATGGCTGAAGGAGCCAAGAACCCCAGTTTGGCAAGTGCCGTCCTAGCTGGGGCCCTCTGCTCCCCAGGCATTGTGGGGACCCAAAGGGTCACAGACTGGGGTTCAAGCTCCATGCCCCCCGTGGTCGCTCCTTGCTGATCCTGGGACACTCCCCCCCGCCAGCTCCTCTCCGACCTCTGATGGGACCCCTGTCCTGACTCCAAACAGCTTCATCAGCATTCCTTTTGGGTACCCGCATACCACAGACTCCACCCATTATTACTGGTAGTTTGGGGGCGCCTGGGTGGCCCAGTCGGTTAAGCCTCCGACTCTTGATTTCGGCTCAGCTCATGATCTCATGGTTCATGGGTTTAAGCCCTGCATCAGGCTCTGCACTGACCGGCTCTGTCTCTCTCTGTCCTTCTCCCAAGTCCCCTCTCTCAAAATAAATAGCTTAAAAAAGAAGGAGTAAATAACTGGGAGTCTGGGCCAGCTGTCAGGGGCTCGGGGCTCAGCACAGGCCGGCAGGCACGACCACGTTCCCTACAGCCGCTGGTCTGGGGTCTGAGACCTACCAGGACACAGCTGCCCAGCTCGCAGGCGAAGGCCAGAGAGGCCAAGCCAGTCCTGGGACCCTGGCCGGCCTCACACTTAGGGGAGGAGATGGGACCCAGCCCCCCCACTGCCGGCCAGGCGGTAATCACCCACTGCCAGTGGCTGTCAGGTGCCAGGCAGGGCGCCCAGAGCCCGGGCTCGGGGCGGGGTGTGGGGGACATGGGCAGGGCTTCAGAATCTGCCCCTCCCTATTCTGGCTGTCCCCAGGCCTGGCAGTGACCTCATGTGCAGTGTCCTGCCCCCCCCCCCCCAGGACTGAGATGGCTCCTGGCCTCCCCCCAGGAGGGTCTGGTGAGGAGCCACCTGGTGAGGGACCGGGAGGGGCCGGACCCCAGCCACCCTGGAGCTCACTCATGGGCCAGAGGGGACAGGCCCACCTAAAGGGCCCTTTTTGTGGGGCTGTTGCCCTGCGTGTGAAATGGGGTGTGAGGGGGTCTCGGGGCCTCACTGGGCCCGTGGACCCCTGCCAGTCTGATGCCACGCAAGGAGGCCCAGGGGTGCGTGGGGCACACGGCCTGCCCCCAGCCCAGAGGGGAATTGGGGCGGGAGGGCCTCTCCGGGTGGCTTCCCACACTCCTCCCCCGCTGGGGACATTCATCCTGCACAAAAGGCGCGTGCTGGCTTTGTGTGCGGAGCCCGGGCCCAGAGGCCATCTGGGGAGCACCCTCAGCAAGGCGGGGCTCCCCCAGGCCGCCTTTGAAGGTTGGGGAAGCCCCAGCAGCTCCCGCTGGAAGGCTGCACATCTGGCCCGGCTGGTGCCTCCCCGTTTCCGTGGCCTCTGGCCGTCCCTGCACACGCGGCCCCGCCTGCCGCTTGCTGCGCCCAGAGGCCCTCTGGAGGCGGCGTGGCCCAGTCCACAGGGCTGTGGGCTCAGGGTTCTAATCCAGACGCCACCGCTCGGGAGCTGGGCTCTCTGGACCTCAGTTTCTTCAGCTGTAAAACAGGGCTAGTAACAGTCCACTTGAGTCACATGCTGAGGAGGAAGGGAGCGAACAGAGGCGGAGCCTTCAGGTGGCCTCCCCGCACAGCAGCTGGCATTAATGTCACCGTCGTCAAGAACCCCCAGCCCCAGGCTCTGCCGGGCCTTGGCCTTGACACACCCACTCGTTCGGGCATGACCCCCGCCCAGGTTCTGGGCCGCCCGGGAGTGGCCGACAGACCAGCGGAAGCCTGGGTGTCGGGGCCCAAAGCGCGGCGGGGACAGTGTGACCTCAGGTGCCACTGTACTCGGGTGTAGCCCTGCCCCCCCCCCAGGGTCCTGAGCAGGTCCAGGAAGATACGTGTCTTGCTCAACCTGTATGCAGTCGGTGATAAATAAGTGTGCAGTTCCTCGCGACACCGCCCCACATGCCCCTGGGCACCCCCAAGTCTGACCTCAGCCCTGGGCCCGGCTCATTGGCTCCGCTGTGGGCGTAGCAGCCGGTGCAAGGGGTGGGGGCCCCGGCCCCGAGGAAACGCTCCCGCTGACTGCGGCCCGAGGGGGCCAGAGGCCTGGATCATCAGGCCGGGGGGCGGGGGCAGAGCTCCGTGCACGTCCCTCCCGTGTGGGGGCCGTTCTGCCTGGGCAGCTGGACGGGTGGCGGCGACAGTCTGAGGGGCTCTCCACGCAGAGGCCCTTCCTTGCCGGCGACTTCTGGGGCCGGTGCTCGGCAGACAGGACCTCTGTGAGGACCCTACCCCCGCTCCCGCTGGGGGGGCCATCCTTGAGGGGGTGTCCTGCTGGCCCCGAGATAATCCGGGCTTTGGAGAGGGTGTGAGAGGCTGCCCACCGACTTTCCCACAGCCCCACATAAAGGGCCGGCCGCCAGCTGCTCTCTCACAAAAGGCTCCCAGCCANGGGGGGGGGGGGGGGGGGGGGGGGGGGGTGAGCAGAGGAGCGGCCGAGGCCTACCTGGCCACCCCCAAGCCGCCCGCGTCCTCAGGGGCAGCAGCCGCCTGCTGACCATCAAAGGGCCTGGGAGGTCCCCAGGGCGGGGGCCGGGGCAGCCTGCGCGGCCACCCTGGCCAGCCACGTGCCTGCCTCCCCGCGTGCCGGCCAAGGCTGGCTTGGTGCCTGGGCCTGTCACTCACCCTGGTCACCTGGGGCGGAGGGCCGCTCAGGGGGACCCTTCACTCCCCTGGCGCGATGCTGGGCGTGGCCACCCCTTCTCTGCCCCACACAGCCTGGCACCCCTGCTCCTCCCCCCCCACCCCTACTCCATCACACAGCACAGGTGACAGGGCAGCGACACTGCAGGGACGGGGCCGGCAAGGCCTCCCCCCGACCTCGGCACCCTCATCCGAGGGGCAGGACCGCGTGGCCCCTTCCCCGGGCTGGTGGAGGGGCCTCCTGAGATCAGCTGTTTAAAAACACCAGGTCCCGGGGAAGCCGGGTGGGGCGGGGAATTAACTGTCCAAGCACCTCCGGAGATGACCTTGTAATATGAGGACCAGCCTGGGGGAGCGAGGGGGGCCGGCTGGAGCCCGGCCTTTGAGAAAGTGAGATGGAGGCCGCTGCTCTGCCCGTAGGCACCGGCTCTGAGCCGCACCTCGGCTCTCCCCGCAGCCGCTCGCCTCGCCCCGAGAGCAGGGCCAGGCCCGGCAGGTGCCGCAGAGCCGCACAGGTGTGAGAGGCCTGAGCATGGCTCCCGAGGGTGGCGGCGGTCAGGGGGTGGCCAGGGAGGACCTCTGACCGGTGCCCGGAGGACGGGAAGGCAGGGTGCGCGCGGGGCCCCCCGGGTCGGCACTGGCCCCTGCACCCGGGCAGGCAGCTGCAGTGCTGGCGGCTGCCCTGTGAGGATCAGACAGCAGGACTTGGTCGCAGGCCACATCCTGGCCGGTGCCCCACGTGTCCCCTGCCACCGCCCACACGCCCACCTGCTGGGGAGCCCCTGGGGGGGAGGGAGGAGCCCCATTCTCCCCCCCCACCCCTGCACTTTGTCCGCCGGGCCGCTGATTGGTGGCAGAGAGCGGGAAGGCACATGAGTCCCGGGCCCCAGCGCCCAGCCCAGCATAAAGGCACTGCCACTGCCGCCTGTGACCACCCTCTGGCCCCTCATGCCTGGTCGCACCCCAGAGTGAAGACGGGATGGGCTCTGGGGCCCCGCGGTTGGGGAGGGAGTGGGGCGGGGCAGATGCCCNGAGCACTGCAGCCAGTGGGGGGGTGGGGGTGCGGTGGCTAGGAGGGGCTCCCTCTGAGGGAGCACCCCCACCGTGGCCGGCTCCCCCAGCCCACTCCCCACAGCCCCTGAGCCCTGGCACTTGAGGGACGGTGATCTTCTCNGTCTTCCGGCAGGTCCCCCAAGTGTCGCACCCCATGTATTCCCAGGGTGATCGCTGCCTTCTACGCGGTAGCATCACGGCTGAGAAACTGCTTTGTTCTGGGCCCAACCCAGCGTCCTTCTCTGGGCCCACGCTGGGTGTTTTGCCCGGGCAGGGCCGGGGGCCCCGTCTTAGCGGGGTGAGGGGGGAACCACCACGCTCCCGTCTCTGACCAGGTGGGTTGAAGGGGGCAGACACCTCCGGCTCCAGCAGACACCAGCACAGGGTCTGGGGTTTGCTGCCCCCTGGTGTTCTGTGACCTGACCGTGGCCACGGCCCGGCTCCCCGGGCTCAAGGTGTCCCCCTAGCGGAGGTGAGGGTCCCTGGGGATCCACAGCTGCCCCAACCCTAGCCGCAGAGGTGGAGGGAATGCCCAGGCCTGGGCGGGTCTTCTGGTAGATTCCAGGAAAGGGGGCGGGGAGACGCTGGCCCAGGCGGGAAGCTGTCTCCTGGGAAAGCACCGGGCTCCCAGCGAAGTGGACCTTGTACAGACAGGCACTCAGAGAGGGGAAAGGTCAGTGGAGGGGCAGTGACCACGGCGGCCGACAGCCCGCCTCGCTAATGGTGTAGCTCTAGCTTGAGGGGCCCCAAGCTGCCCCCCATTCGTGGGGCCCCCTCGGTGCTCCCCAACTTCACACTCAGTGTTCTTGCTACAGTCAGCATGCCTTTCCTGTGTGGGCAGGACAGCCTGGACGGCCATCCCTGTGTCCCACCACCCAGCATGCAGCAGGCGCTTAATAAATGTGGGCAGAGCAGAGCATCGCTTCCTGGAGGCCGGGGCAGCTGAGTCAGGAGGAGGCCCTGCAGGCTCAGGACCCTCCCGGCTTCGGCCGTGGGGCACCACCCCTGCCTCGCTGGCTGGCCTATCTCGCGGCCTAACCCAGGGCGGGCCTGCGGCTGTGGACTTGACCCCTGCTTTCTGGGTCCTGGTTCCAGGGAGCCCGTCTGTCCTGTGGCAGGTCTGGAAGCAGCAGCGTCGGGGGGCCCACGGATAGCCTATCTTATCTGGGGGCACACTTGTGCCTGAGGGTCTGTCCCACAGAAGGGGACACGGACACGCAGGCCTGGGGACACTCACTGGGTGAGGAGCAGCCTGTGGCCCCGCAGGCCCCGCCTCCCGCAGTGGGTGGGGGTCAACATGCCCAGGCAGGGGCGCTGGCGGCTGGGGCCTGCCCCATAAATGCTGCCTGAACGGAGTGAGGGCACGAGACCCTGGCCACACACCGACATTCGTGCGCTCAGGGTCTTCTTTGTAAAATGGCATCCGGTGTGGGGCGCCTGGGGGCTCAGTCGTTCACCGTCCAGCCCGGGGTCTCTGCTCAGGTCGTGATCTCACAGTTTGTGTGATCCAGCCCTGCGTCGGGCTCTGTGCTGAGCATGGAGGCTGCTTGGGATTCTGTCTCTCTCTTTCTCTCAAAATAAATAAATAAACAAAAAAAGATGACATCCAATGACCTTGTTTAAACAAAAGAGAAAGGCAAAGTAGAGTCACACTTTTTATTTCATAATGACAACTGAGGGGAAAAACATGATTATGGAATATCCTGAAAACAGAACCACTGCCCCAAAATAGCCACATCCTCTCCACGGGGTGGGGGAGGGGCGCACACGCAGCCTGCAGCCTGGGGCTTCCTGTGTGCGGCTGGGGCCTGTCCCCTGTCCTGGGAAGGACCTCGGAGGCCGTGGACTGGGGGCTTCTATGCTACCCAAGTGCAGCACGTCGGTTCAGGGTGCATCTCTTTTTATTTTTTAAGTGACCTTCTTATTTTGGTGTAATTCACAGAGAGTTGTACGAGATACAGAAAGACTGCGTGTGCCCTGTGCCTGGCTTCCCCCGGGCGCAGCGTCCTGCAGAGCTGTGTTTCGCGGCTTACGGGGATATTGACGCTGACGTGGCAAGATACAGAACATTCGATCCACAGGAGGGCCCCTCCTGCTTTCTTTTTACAAGTTTCTTGATTTATTTTTAAAAACTATTACAAAATATACATAAGATTTGCCGTCCTAACCATTTGTCAGTGCACAGCTCGGGGGCATTAAGCACACCCACGCCGTGGCCATGCCCGCCACGCGTCTCCAGGGCTTTCCGTCTTCCCACACGGGCGCTCTGCCCGTTAAGCACTGTGCTCCCCAGTAGCCCCTGGGGCTCGCTCTCTCCAGGCACTTGACGGCACTCGGCCCCTCGTGCAAGTGGATTCAGAGGGAATTCGCCCCTGTGACTGGCTTAGTTCAGCGAGCACGGGGTCCTCTAGGTCAGCCACGCAGCAGCGCGTGTCCGAGCTCCGGTGACATTCCACGGATGGGTCCATGCACGTGTGAGGGACACCCGGGCCACGCGACTAATGGTGGTGTGCCGGCCCGGGAGGTCCTCGGACAGGGCCTGGACCTGCTTCATCTCTGAAGCCCTCAGTGCAGGGCTGAGGGCAGGGCGGGAGGGAGGGCGGGGCGCGCGGCAGACAGGAACCGTCCTGACTGCCTGGAAGACCTCTCTTCTGGGGAAACGTGGGTTCCCTCGAGGCTGGCCTGGGGGCCCGGCCATCACCAGCAGTGAAAGCTAGCACATCACCGTTTTTCGTGTAGAAGTGAAACCCACGTGGTGCAGGAGAGAAGAAAGCAGAAAGCGGAAGTTGGCCCTTCGGGGAGCCCTCCCCACGCCCCCAGTGGAAAGACGCCTGACGTGTCACACGGTGCGGGAAGCCAGCTGTTTCCATGCACACGCCAGGTCCTCGCGGCCATCCGCGTGTGGCTGTCGGGCCGGCACGAGCCCAGAGAGAGCACTTCCTTTCTCCTGTGGCCCCGACTGCCAGGCGCCTGCCCGAGCCGTGAGGCTGGGGGATGGCCTGTGACAGTCAGGGCCACTCCCGCGGGCGCTGGTAGACGGGACCGGGTTTGGGCTGTGCTGCGTCTGAGTGCGGCCGGGAGCAGGGAACTCCGGGACCGGGGTCTCCTCGCCGCCGCCGGGAGCAGACTGGATCCAGGCGCACGGGGTCCGTGTCCCTGAGCATGCTGACGCAGCACGACGTCGCTTAACTGAGCGGGAGCGCCAAGCCGGGTTCCCGGCGCGCGCCAGCCCTCCGCGGACGGCGGCTCTCCTCCACCTCGCGTGTGCCCAGCGGCCTTGTGCTGAGTGCCCGCTCCGTGCGGGCGCTGGGGACACAGCTCCTTGTCCTCAGGGTCTCACACTTCGCTTGGACGTTGCCCTGAACTGTGTGAGCCCCAAATTCATGAGTTGAAGCCCTGACTCCCAACTTGGCTGCATTTGGAGACAGGGCTTTCAGGAGCCTGACCCCACAGGCCTGGTGTCCTTTAGAAGAAGGGACACCTGAGGTCTCCATCGCTGTGTGTGCACAGAGCAAGGTGGTGCGAGGGCACAGGGACACGGCAGCGCCCACCATCCAGGGAGAGAGGCCTTGGGACCGCCTCACCGGCACCTTGATCTTGGACTTCCTGCCCCCCGATCCGGGAGAATACAGATGTGTGTTGTTTTGTCACCCACCCGGGGCACGCGGTCACGACAGCCCAGAGGACTGCCAGGTCCCAGCCCCTCCAAGGCAGTCCCCACCCCGCCCCGGCCCCCCGCCCCGCTCTCTCCAGGCCAGACCCGCCTGTTCTGGAATGACCACCACCCTGGCACCGCGGGACTGGCTTCTCCCTCAGCGGGAAGACTGTGAGCCTCACCGAGGCTGCTTCAGGTGCCCGATGCTCCCGTCCCGCCACACCCCTCCTGCCAGAGTGCCAGTCCTGCCCTGTCCGGGGCCTGGATGGGACAGGGAGCCCTCTGCCTTCCAGAACTCTCCCTGAGCGGAGGCCGAGAGGCAGTGCTGAGCAGTGAGGAGTGCTGGGAACGCTTCCCCTGCCCATGCCCGCCGGCTCCTCTGGAGCTGTGGCCCCCTTGCCTGCCCCACGCCCCGCCTCGGTTTCCTTGTCTGAAAAGCCATGGTCCCCAGGTGCTGACCGTGTGCAGCATGGGGCTGCTGTGGGCGTGAGGCCTGCACCAGGGACGCGTGCAGGTGAACTGCTGTCCTTCCTGCGGCCCCGGGAGGAGCCAAGGGCACNCGGGACGGTGGGGGGGGAGGGTTTGGAGAGGCAGCAAGGGCGCTGAGCGGCCCTGGCCAGAGGCAGCAGCGGGTGTGGGCGGGGCAAACACGGCCCTGGTGACGGCTGCAAAAGGTGCCCCAGCCGCTGCCCTGGCAGCAGAGACAGGGGCCTGGGGAGAGAGGGCTGAGGGCCCGTGGGCGGGACATGGGGGGGCGCGGCCACTCCCAGGGGCCTGGTTTTGGGCGGGAGGAGGTGGGGGGGTGCTGGGGCACCCCAGGCTTGGGGCAGGGGCAGACGGGGGT
>NW_027530007.1:7871998-7885653 GCF_008692635.1 Crocuta crocuta | reverse complement strand
TGTGGGGAGGACAGCCTCCCAGTTCTGCTGCCAGGAGCCTGCCCTCGACCTCTGGGAAGTCCCAGGCCGCCCCGGCCCCTCCGCTGAGCCCTCACGCGCTGTCCTTCCCTCTGCCCCAGGCATGACGCTGCTCCATCCACCCTCCGTCGCGCTGTGACCTTGACCGTGACCGCTGGAGGCTCCCCACCTCTCTGTCCACCCCCAGCACCGGCCTGAGCACCGCACCGTGTTCAGAGCACAGGATGCCCCCGAGCGCCCCGTCTCTCCCGGTGCTCAACCCCGGCCTCACTGAGCATGGACGCCAGGTGCCTCCCACCTGCTTTCTCAGAGACGCCCGCCCCCACCTCGTCCCCACCAGGGCTATTTGTCCTTCAGAGCCCACCCGGCCCCTGCTCCTGCCCCCCCAGGAAGTGGGTGCTCCCCACATGACTCTGTTTCTGGCTTTTATTTTTATTTATTTTTAAAAATACTTTTTAATGTTTACTTATTTTTGAGAGAGAGAGAGAGTGAGCAGGAGAGGGGCAGAGAGAGGGAGGCACGGAATCCAAAGCAGCTCCAGGCTCAGAGCTGTCAGCACAGAGCCCCACCCGGGGCTTGAACCCGCAAACCGCGAGATCATGACCTGAGCTGAAGTCAGACACTTAACTGACTGAGCCACCCGGGTGTCCCTTAATTTTTTTAAATGTTGGTTTACTTTTGAGAGACAGAGTCCAGGCTCCGAGCTGTCCGCACAGAGCCCGACGTGGGGCTCGAACTCCCAGACTGTGAGATCACGACTTGAGCTGAAGTCAGACGCTCAGCTGACTAAGCCCCCCAGGCCCCCCTCTTCCTCTGGCTTTTAGATGTGGTTCCTCCTGAGGCCCTGAGCCCCAGGAGGCCAAGGGTCAGGCCTTTGAGCCCATTGTCCAGCCTGGGGCTCGCACAGAGCAGGGCGAGCTGAGGCTAGCCTGAAAGCAGGGGTGAGGTGGGGGAGCTTCTGTAATGGGGCCTCAGGGTACCCCCACTTCCCACTCTCCCAAGTCTGGCTCAAGCACTGGGGTTCACACCACCTCTCTCCTACCCCTCAGGACCCTGGAGATCTCTGTCTCAAGAAGAAAGGGGAAATATGATTGGGGGATTCCCAGCGCTCCTGTGCAGTGTCCTGACCCGGAGGTCAGAGCGATGCAGAGAGAACAGAGGGACTGGCCCGCACGGGGCCCTCGGGGTGAGGCCCCGGCATGAGCCCCGTGGGTCTCTGGGAACAGGTCCGGCTGAGTTGGGAGAGGGCAGGGGTCCCAGGGCCCAGGGGCCCATGGGAGGAGAGGCCCTGGGGTGTGGGCTCCACCTCAGCCCCTGGAGAGATGGGGTGGGGGGGGCGACAGGGAGCCTCAGACACGCTGATTCCTGGGGACCTAGCACTGAGGAAGGGGAGTCACACCCAGCGACGGGGGGGAGCAGAGGGCCCTCCTTCTGTCTCACCTCCTCGATGAAGCAGGGGCCCCTGCCCTGATCCTTCCCCTGGTGCCCAGGATCCCCACCCCACGGTCCCTTAGAAATGGAATTAGGTAGTGACCATGAGGGCATTAGCGGCTGCCGGCCAGTCCCGGCCAATGGGACCCTTAGCCACCCCTATCCAGAGGAGCACGGCAGGAGGTGGAGGGTCAGCGGGGGTGTGACAGGAGGCAGAGGGGGTGCCAGCAGACCCTGCCTTGAGTGTGCTCTGAGGCACCTGTGTGCTGCCGGGGTTCCTAGAACATTCTAGAACATTCCTGATGCCAATGAGGGCTGAGTGGAGGGTGCAGAGAGGGTGTCCCTTCCCCTTTGTTGGAAACCCCCAGATGGCCTGTACGCAGGGGGGTGTACGTGCACACATAAATAGCAACACGGGGGTACCCTCTCGTAGGCTTCCGGTGTGGGGACACAGCCTGTGCCGGTGGGTGTCTCCCAGGGCCTCCCAAGCCCCCAGGCGGCCTCAGGTCACTGGTGTCCAGGGGCGGGGCCAGTTGTCCTGGGGGACCGTGATCAGCCCGGGGTGGCTGACCCTTTAGGCTGCCACCATTGCAGAAAGAGAGCGTTCGTCGCAGGCGCTGAAGGCAGGAAGAGTGGAAGAGGAGGAGGCCGTGCACAGGGAGGACACACAGGGCACCCTGCCCCCCGGGGGAGCCCCACCTACAGCGCCAGGACCCGGGGAGCAGGCCCAGAGGCCATGGCTGGCTCTGCGAGGAACGGCGTCCCACGGGGAGGCACCCAATTCCAGAGACACCCCCAGAAGAAGGAGCCTGAGGTCAAGGGCCCCTCTCCTGCGACCTCTGCATCTCCCTACAGTGCTCCGGGTGCGGTGGGGCCTCAGGGAAACTCCCCCTGCCCCGCAGAGCAGGGGGGCGGCCGGCCGGCTGAGGGACAAGGAGAAAGCAGCCGGCCGCCCGGTGCCCGGGCTTAATTGACAAGGCCTGGGGCTTCTCCCGAGCAACCAAATGGGTGGGGGTCAGCGCGCCCGTGGCAGAGCCCGGGTCTCCCGCACAGGCAGTGTCCAAGGTCAGAGTCACACAGGACCACGTCTTCCTGCACGCCTGGCTCCAGGACTCTGCGCACGTGGACTCTCCCCTCCCGGCGGGCGTCGGGTCGGCATGGGCGCGCGCGGGGGGAGCCGGCCAGCCCCGGGAGCGTCAGCCGCGTCCCCTGGCCTCTCTGAGCAAGGAGTGGCCTGGTCCAGACTGTCTCCAGGGTCGTCCTTGCTCACTCCAGCCCAGCGCACGCAGGACGGGCGTCTCTCGGACCCTGCCGTGCCCACCGCCCGGCTCTGTGGCCGCAGTGGCTGGGGGACCTGCAGGCGCAACACGGAGTCAGGCTGGTGGTTCGAGCACGGCGCTGCCTCACACGAGCCGTGTCCGAGGGGCCCTGGACAGGCCGCCTGACCTCTCTGTTTCCACACCTTTGGAGCCACGAGCCTCGGCTGGCATGGGGCACCCCGTTAATGTGATCTGCTCCCGTGGGGACACGGCGCTCAGCCCTCCCCTCCCAGCTCCCAGAGCGCTGTTCTGTCACCATCTGTCGCCCGAGGGTGGGGACGCCTGCAAAGCTCAGTCCCTCAGCCTCGATGGCTCCCGGGCCACAGAGCCAATGGAACGTCCCCAACAATGGCCCTGGCCGGCCGGCCACACACGGGCCACAGAGCTGCCCTGTAAGTAAGTGCGGCCCGAAGGGTGGACCAGTCAGGGATCAGGCACATCTCAGGCTGAGGGCGTCTGTTAAAACATCACCCGTGGCCACACATCAACGTGTGACTTCATCTGTCCGGTGACTTCTTTGTAAGATGATATCCACGACGGAGTTGGAATGCAGAAGAAAGGCCCAGGAGAGCCGTCTTGGTGTGCTCCCCATGACAGTCAGCGGAAGACGTGGTGACTGTCCGGAGTCCCTCTGACGGGCCCTCAGGGCTGGGAGCCGAGCCTGTGCTCACGGGGGCCTCGCGGGGACCCCCCGACCCCCGGGTCCCACCTGACACCGTCGTCCCCCCCTTGGAGGCTGGCTGGCCGTCCCAGGGGATGGTGATCAGACGTGAACCCCGCTTCTGAGCGCTGGGAGCCTTTCGACAACAGGACAGCGGTCGGCCGCCACCCCGTCCCCGGGACTTCACCCCTGCACTTCCCTCCCCGGCCCCTAGACTGTCCTCCTCAGCGTCCCCTGGGAAATGGAATGGGTAGTGACCCCAGGGACATGGGTGCCAAGGTCAGCCTGGGCTGGGTGACCAGCGATCAGCTCAGTTCCCGGGTCTGCCGAGGGCTCCACCTCGGCGTCTGACAGGGACCTGCCCGGGGCGCGTGGGGCTGGCGGCGCGCATCGGGGCCGGGATGGCTCCAGCCACGTCTCACTGACTTGCAGCCTCGCAGATGAGGACGTCAGAGGGTGGTGCTAGTCACAGGGCCACGGGCTGAAATGCGACGTGGGAGCCAGGGGCCCCAGGGAGACTCCCCAGGACACTTCCCACTCGAGGCACCAGCAGGGGTGGGGTGGGGGCCAACCACCGGGCGCCTCTCACCAGCCCCCAGCCGGCCTCTTAGCGCACCGGGCCTGCGGTGGACCCCCACCCCTAGGCTGTCCACTCACCCACCAGCTCCAGGGGCAGCGCGATCCTGGGAAGCCTGCGGGGGGAGCCTCTCTGGACGGGAAAGCTGGGGTTCGGGTCCAAGCACAGTGTGCACCCAAGAGACCCTGGGCCTGGGGCGCCCGGGTGGCTCAGTCGGTTGAGCGCCCGACTTCGGCTCAGGTCATGACCTCACGGTGCGTGGGTTCGAGCCCCGCGTCGGGCTCTGTGCTGACAGCTCAGAGCCTGGAGCTGCTTCAGATTCTGTGTCTCCCTCTTTCTGCCTCTCCTCTGCTCACACTGTCCCTCTCTCTCAATAATAAACAAACATTAAAGAATTGTTTTTTAATATTTAAAAAAAAACCCAGAAAGCCAATAGACCCTGGGCCAGACCGGTTGCTTTTTGAGCCCATTTATCCCTCTGTGAAATGGAAGCAAGAATTAACCAGCCCGGCCCTGCCCCAGGGACAGGCGGGGTGCGGACACAGTGCGTGGGCTCAGGGGAAGCAAAGGGTGCCTCTCTCACCCTCACGGGGGACTCAGGGGGCTCCCCCACCCCCAGGCTCCCGCGCTCTGGGGAGAGACCCTGCTGCAGAGCTGTGCTCAGGAAAACGCATGTGGAAGCCCGCCACCCCAGCCCCAGGCAGAGGAGGGGCTGTGGCCTGCAGGGCACTGCGTGGGAGATGGGGCTCCTTTGGAGGGGACGGTCACCCTGCTTCAGCAGAAGCTGAGACACGGAACAGAAAACCTGTGGTCTTGGTGCTGCTGCTGCAGGGAAGGGGCGTGCCAGCTCCCTGGGCTGGTGGGCGTTGTGGGGGAGGGCGCCCACCTCTGGAGGAGGAAACTCCGGGGAGGCGCTGAGGGGCCTGGGGGGTGGGGGGGGGGATGGGGGGATGGGAGTCCAGGACTTAGGGTGCAAGGAGTGTGCAGGAGGAGTTGCACCAAGGCTCTGCGCCCTGCCTTTACACACCCCTCCCCTGCCTCCCTGCACTTCTGCTCTTGATGAGGGAGCACGAGGCAAGCTGACAGGCCGAACCCCCCCAGGTGGGACGTGTGCGATATTCCCCTCCACTCCTGGTGCCCATCAAAGGGGCCAACAAAGGGTTAACTGAGAGCTTATAGTCCTTTGGGACCTGAGTCTCCACCGCCCCCAGGTGTGGGGACAAAGGCAGAAGGAAAGGGCAGAACTAAATTTCCTTGTAACCTGAAGCCCATGGACAAAGTCTTTATATTTTTTTTTAATGTTGATTTATTTTTGAGAGACAGACAGAGCACGAGCAGGGGAGGGGCAGGGAGAGAGGGAGACACAGAATCCGAAGCAGCTCCAGGCTCCGAGCTGTCAGCACAGAGCAGGGCTTGAACTCTGGAACTCGGGAAAGGTGAGATCATGACCTTAAAGGACAGCCTCCCGGGCCTGCTGCTGGGACCAAGTCAAGGTCGCAGAGGAAAATGCTTCTCCAGGAACTCCCTACTGTCTTACTGCTCAGGCTTTGCTAGAGGGAAAACCACCTTAGCTCGACCACAGCCAGGACCCTGGGACTCTTCAGCATATGACAGTCTCGCTGGAAACTTCCCCCGAACTCTACCTCCCCCAACCCCATAGTATTTAACCAATGTCTCCTCATGGTCTTGCCCCTGCGCTTTAATAAAATTGCCTTTTTGCACTTTGTTGGTGGTCAGCTCTGGACCCCGCAACCCCCACTGTCACCCCAAAAACCTCGTCACCCTGCTTAGCCGCCTCCTGTCTCCTGCACCACTCCAGCCTGGCCACTTTTATGATATACGCTGCCTCCTCATTGGCCCACAGAAACAAGACTCTTACTTTCGAAACGGCTGGTTCCGCCAGAGTGCGTGAGTGCAAGTCGGATCTGCTGTCCGGGGTCCTGGGCCGAGCTGGCAGCTGGGGAATGAGGGGTCCTGAGGGGGAACATGGAGCCTCTCTGAGGCTGGGGGCCGCCCCCCTGGACCCCGGCACCCGAGGCTGATGACATGAGCCTGGTGAGTCCTCTGAGCCTGTGTGTGTGGGTGTGTGCGTGTGTGTGTGCGCTCGCGCGGGCGTTTCCCAGTCCTCTCCCTCCACCTGCCCTGGCCCGAAGCCACTTCCCAGCTGCCCTCGCTCTTGGGCACTCAGACCCCCGGCACTCAGCCCTCTGCGACCAGAGGTTTCTGGAGCAGATTGGCAGGAAGCCGTACCCCCAGCAGCGGCATGTTCCTCTCCGTCCTCCTTCCCCCCTTCCCTCACCTGGGCGGGAGGGCCAGCCCCCCCCCCAACTGGAGGGCGCTGCTCCCAGAAAGCAGGATTCCAGCAACCAGAACCCTCCCCACCCAAGGCCCGCAGTCTGGCGCCTCTTGACAAAGGCCTTGTTTGTGCAGAGAGGGCGGGATCCGGGACTCTGCCCGGCCGGATGCTGGCCCGGAGCAACCCCCCCCCCACCCCCGCCGAGACTGTGGGTGGAGTTAGCCCCGGGACCAGCCCCTCCCCCCGCCCTTCTCACCCTGACCTCCGGCCCGAGCCGCCTGCCTCCCCCGCGGGGCCTGTGACTGCTCAGGGCGGTCCCTGCGGTTCCCCAAGGGCTGCGCCCCCACATTTCACAGGGGTGAGCTCTGGCAGCTCCGCCCCCTGCCCCAGCCGAGCTCTATCTCCACAGACCCTGTACCTCCTCCTCCTGGGGCCCCTGCGCTGCTCCCTGGCTGTGGCTCAGTGCAAAGAGGAGGAGTATCCGGTAGGGACTGAGTGCTGCCCAAAGTGCGGCCCAGGTACGTGCAGGCCTGGGGGCAGGGGCACAGGCAGGGGTGGGTGACGCCCCCTCAGCCCCTCTTCGACTCTTCCTCCCCCCAGACCCTCCCAGCCACGCTGCCCAGGGATGTGGCCCGGGGGGACCCAGTCATTCCATTCAAGGCCAGGAGCTGGGGCCCAGAGCCAGCACTAGGGCAGTCATGCCCACACGCACCAGGACGCCCCCACCTCCTTCCAGAACGTTCCCACTCCCCCAGAGCAGGCTCATTGGTGAGAGGCAGCAGGGCACCCTGTGTGGCATGGGAAGCAGCTCAGGTGCCCTTCGGTTCTTGGGGTGAGGTCACACCTGCTGGGGGCTTCCAGGTGTCGGGACGGGTGCGCCCCCGCAGGGCCCTCCCCAGGCCAGAGTGACACGGGGCTCTGGGTGCAGGTTTCCGGGTAAAGGAGGCCTGCGGGGAGGTGACCGGCACGCTGTGTGTTCCCTGTGACCCGGGGACCTACACCGCCCACTTCAATGGCCTGAGTGAGTGTCTGCAGTGCCGCGTGTGTGACCCAGGTGAGAACACTGGCCCCAACCTGCCTCCCATATCCTGCTGTGGGGGGCGTGCCCACATGCCCAGGACCAGGCGCCGGGCCAGGCCCACCCCGCCTCCGGGGCAGACGCTTGCAGGCGAATCCTTCAGGGAACCTTGGGCCTGTCCACACCTGTCCCTTCCCAGAGCGGGGCCAGTGCCTTTGTAACCCCGTCAGTCGGGCCTTCCAGAACTCAGGGACCCCGTCGGTCATATGGACACCGGTGCCCGGGGCCGGCCCTGACGGAGCCACGGGTCCCGGACTGCTTCCCCAGCTCACTGGTCCTGAGGGGCTGGACCTCGTTCACCCGCAGTGTGCAGGTTCTGGGGACCCCCCCAGCCTCCACACCACACCTCTGGGGACCCCTACTCATGGCTCAGCGCTCCGACCCTCACCTTCTTCCTGCCGGGTGGTCTGGGGTGGAGGGACCCTGGGAGGAAATTCCGGGAGGCTGGAATGCATTCGGGTCCAGCCAGGTGGGGTCAGGGGCTGCGAGCCTTGGGCTCACCCACAGACCCCTGTCTTATCAGGCTGAGGTTGGGGTACAGACGGCCCACGGGGCTGCCCCTCAGTGGGGGCTCAGGGGCCCAGCGCTACCCCACCCCCAGTGCCAGCGGCGGGAGGGTGCTGCCATCTGACTAGCCTGATTGACTGCCTGAGGGGCGGGGTCTTCAGGTGTGTGTGGGTCGCGCCCCCTGGGGCTGCCCCACGGCTGACTGTGGTTCCTACTTCCTGTGTGGGCCTCGCAGGGACCAATCTCTGCTTCACCACCAGGCCAGGCCGGTGCCCCGGTTGGTGCTGGGTTTGGGCTGAGCGGGGCCCACATGCAGCAGGCTGCACAGCCGGGCTGGGGGCGCCTGGCACCGACCCGTCCCCAGGCGGGGCCCTCAGGCCTGCTGTGCTGTCCGGGCCTCCTCCCGGGACAGGGGCTCCTCCCGGGACGGGGGCTCCTCCCGGGACGGGGCGCTCAGCACTGCCCACCGCAGCTGCTCTTCGCTCCTCTCTTGGGTCCCAGCCATGGGCCTGGTGACCAGGCAGAAGTGCTCCACAAAAAACAACACCGCGTGCATCTGTGGCCGGGGCCACTTCTGCGTCAGCGAGTCGAGGGGTGACTGTGCGGAGTGCCGTCCCCACACGGCCTGCAGACCCGGCCAGAGGGTGCGGGAGAGAGGTGAGCAGCCTACGGTGGGGAGCCAGCCTCCCGGCCCCTCTAGGAGGCAGAACCCTCTCAGAGGCAGCCCCCAGACCCAAGCCCAGGGCGGGGCAGCCCGGCTGAGCCCCTGGGCCCAGCCCCTGCACCCTCCCTGCCCAGCCTGTCGTTTCTCAGGCACTCAGTGGCAGGACACAGTGTGTGAGGACTGCCCTCCGGGGACCTTCTCGCCCAACGGGGCCCTGGAGCAGTGCCAGCCCTGGACCAAGTAGGTGACCTTGGGGTGGTCTCAGCCCCGTGTCCCCGAGAGGGGCTCGTCTGTGCTCTCCTGGCAGATAAGCCCCCCCCCCACTGTTCCCCGTCACGCTGCAGCCCCCAGGACAGCCCCTCCCGGGACTCTGGGGCCCACACACCCCATCACATTAGCCGAGAACTGAAAGCCCGTGGACATGAGCTTCCCGGATGCCACGGGTGGACCTTCTTCCCTGGGGCTGGTCTGGGGGGCTGCTGCTGCCAGATTCCCAGTCCCCTGTGGTCCTGGGGTGTCCCCAGCTATCAGGGCTGTGGGGGCCTCCCAGCGAATGTGGAGTCAGGGGGGTTCTCAGCGTGAGGGCCCCACTCCTGCAGCCATCCCTGAAGCCCGGCGCTAACCCGGGCACTCGGAGTGTCCCTGGGGGGGCCTGGGGGGACCACGTGTGCTGCTGGCCGGTGCCACCCTGCCGTCCTGCTGCCTCCCCTGCGGTCACTGTCCTCTCCCCGTCCCTGTCCCCCAGCCTGTCTCCCCATAGCAGTGCGGCCTGGGAAGGCAGAGGGACCTGAGTTCACACCCAGAGCCGCCAGAGCACCTTGTCACGGGGCGGCGCCTCGGGGACCCCCCACCCCGGGCCCGAGTGAGCATCAGGCCCCCACACTGCTCTCTCCCAGGTGCAACAGCTCTTTCCAGAGCCTTGTAAACCCCGGGACCAGCAGCTCCGATGTCACGTGCTCCGCCTCGCACTCTCCTTCTCCTCTGACCATAATCATTCCCATACTTCTGCTGGTTGGCATAATAGTCCCAGTCGCGGTCACCTGGATACGGATGAAAAGGATGAAAAACAGACGGTCACCCGGTGAGCAATGGGGAGTGGTCTCATCAGGGCTCAGGGCCCGGCAGGTGCATCTGCAAGCCCCTCCCCACCTTTCCGCGAGTGGGGGGAGGCGCCTGCAGGAGCTTCTCCCCTAGGCAGGAGCGGGGGCGTGAGGGGGACTGCTGTCGGCTCAGGGATGTGAGTTCGACTCCTGATGTCACGGGATCTTGGGGGGCTTGGAGGGCCAGCAGGGCGGGCCCCCCTGTTCCAGGATCCCCTGCCGGCCCCACCTCTTGCCCGCTCACCACCCTGGGCTCCGAGTCCCTGTCTGCCCCGTGGGGCAGAGGAGCCACAGGGCAGGCCGAAGATGGATGGGGGAAGCATGGGTTGGAGGGTCAGCTGTGGGCAGGGCTGAGTCCCCTCGAGAGGCCACGTGTCCCCCCCCTCACTCACTCGGTCCCTGTCCGCTTGTCTGCCCTGCTGTGAGCTCTGCATCCGGGGCCAGGCCCTGGCTCCGCAGACCCGGCTCTGGGCTCCCAGCAGGGAGCAGGCCCTCAGCAGAGCCCCAGGGGGGAGGTGAGGCGCCTTCTCGGGCTGCTGTCAGCTAGTCCGTGCTGGGGCCTCACCCGAGGGCCCCCAGGCTGCAGGCAGGTCTCGGGGTCCCGGGCTCTGAGTGGGCCAATGTTGTTTCACCCGACCCTGGGGCACCCGTTCCCTGAGGGACCCTCCCCTGCGTCCACCCCCTTTCCTGGGGTGACCATCGCATTGGGGTGGGCCAGGGCCAGGGTTTGGTAGCTGGAGACTCGGGCAGGAGTGGTCCTCGTGTTGGCACGTGCCTGGGGCCCCCTGGTGGACAAATGCACACGGGTCTGGCCAGTCTTCCAGAGGGTCCTCTCTCAGGGAAGAGAAGTCCTCTCACACAGAGGGAAGTCGGGAGCTCGGGTCCTCCCAACCCGCAGTGCTGAGAGGGTCCCACGTGACACAGGGTCTCTGTCTTGCAGGCGAAGCCACCAAGGAAAGACCCTTACAGGTATTACACATCGTCCCCTCCCCCTCCAACCCTGGAGGCCGTGCTGCTGGGGTGGGTGGGGCCCCAGTTCTCCGAGGGGCCGGATCCCCAGCGTAAGGCCGAGCCGACGCCTCGTCTTAGAAAGCCAGGTGACCCCGACTGCCGCGTGGCCCACAGGCCGGGCCCAGTGCAGTCCCCATCTGGACATGGAAGGGCGTGCTGTGTCCATCCAGGCCCCGCCGGACGTCACCACGGTGGCTACGGAGGAGACGGCGTTCGTTTCCTGAGAAGGAGCAACCCTCCGATCCGGAGGTCTAGGAGACGGATGTCGGCTGTGCCTGCTCCGAGCTGCCAGGCCCCAGGGGCAGACTGGGGGCCCCCTCTCGGCTCGCTTCAGACTCCACCCAGCCAAGGGATGATGGCCGCTGCTCAGGGGGCTCCGGGACCCCGCACGCCCCCCATCCATTTCTTGAGGGACTCAGATGCGCCCTCCACTTCTGTGGTACCCACGTGTAGACCCAGCCCTGTGAGGACTCGGCCGTGCTTGGCTCCAAGCCGCTCACTCCCAGGCCTCTGAGCGTCAGCTTGCTCACCTGCAGGACGGACCTGCCCGCACCTGCCTCACCGCTGGGGTGACACTGGACGCGAAGGTGGCGCGATATGAATGAGGATATGAATGACGGTCACGTTTGGGAGTGATTTTTAAATTGGGGTTGTTTTCTTAATAAAGACAAAATCGATTTTTAATTTGTCGTTTTTATTTTTATTTTATTTTTTTAAATATTTTTTATTTATTTCTAGGAGAGAGAGAGTGAGAGAGAGAGAGAGAGACAGCGTGAGCAGGGGAGGGTCAGAGAGAGAGGAAGATACAAACTCTGAAGTAGGCTCCAGGCTCTGAGCTGGCAGTCAGCACAGAGCCCGATGCGGGGCGCAAACCCACGAACCGCGAGATCATGACCTAAGCGAAAGTCGGACGCTTAACTGACTAAGCCACCCAGGCGCCCCTAATTTGTCGTTTTTAAAAAGTGTATTGTGGAAAGAGGTTTTGAGAGTGTGTAAATACCCTGTTTCTTCCAAAACCCTCACTCACTGGTGACTTAAACATTTTTTTCTTAAAAATTTTTTTAATGTTTATTTATTTGAGAGAGAGAGAGCGTGCACGGGGGAGGGTCAGAAAGAGAGGGAGACCCAGAATCCAAAGCAGGTCCAGGCTCCGAGCTGTCAGTACAGAGCCCAACGCGAGGCTGGTGGGATCATGACCTGAGCCAAAGTCGGATGATTAACTAACTGAGCTACCCAGGCGCTCCTAAAATTTTTTTTAATGTTTATTTATTTTTGAGAGAGAGATAGAACACAAGCAGGGGAGGGGCAGAGACAGAGGGAGACAGGATCCCAAGCAGGGTCCAGGCCGTCAGCACAGAGCATACCTGGGAGCCTGAACTCACCAACCTCGACATCACGATCTGAGTCGGAAGTCGGCCACTTAACTGGCTGAGCCGCCCAGGCGCCCCTGCTGATTTTTGCTTGAAAGGCGACTGTGAGGGTTTCCAGTTGGGGACGTGCCTCCCCCNGGGGCCGGCCCCCCCCCCCCCCCACACTACTGAGTCAGCCTCCGCGGTGCAACGCTGTCCACGGCTCCCGTGCTTCCTACACGGGCTCCGACACATGACTGTCATTATTTTGAGGCACACGTTGTCCCAGATTTGCCCGACAAGATGCTACTTGACTCCTTTCTGACGCACAGTCCCTGCTCCGTGTCCCGAGAATCCTCAGCCCGGAGACAAGGATGCCTGCAGACCCCCACACCGGCTCCGGAAGCATTCTCCCCGCAAGCCCACCAGGCCACTCCTAGAAGGGCGGGCCCCAGGCCGGGGCCTTGGGAAGGGGTCTCCATCCAGGCACAGGGTCACCGTGAAACTTCCCTTTGAACGTTCCCATGCGGGCGCTCGGTGTACATCAGCCCAAAGCACCCCCAGAAAGTCCCCGCTGAGGGTTCCATTCAAGTCCACACAGGTCACTTTCCTGTCTGCCCACAGCCACGGGGGCCACCAGAACATAGTGCCTCATCCCAGCATCTAAACGGCACCAGGTGGGTGGTGGGCCGCGAGGATCAGCAGAAAGGTGGGGTGCGCCAGGGCTGGGCTCGGGGTGCCCTCGGGCTCGCCTGTGCAGGATGACAGCCAAGCATGCCCAGGAGCCCCGCAAATTCCACCTGATGCGCTAGTGGGGTGCCAGTTCTGGAGTGAGATGCGTGCACATCACAGGCACATGGCGTAACCTTCGAAAGCAGCACAGAACTCAAGTGTAACATCTCCCAGAGCACATCTTTACAGACAGTGCATGCGATGGACAGGCTTCCACCCTTCACTGGGCCATCTTAGCCTTTTTTTTGGCCCAATTCTATCAGGCACCTATTTTTTTTTTTTTTTTTAAGAAACACGGCCATGGAGAAGATGCCCATAGGATCCCAGAGACCAGCCCAGAGCCTCAGCCAGGAGCTCATGACTACAGGGGGACACAGGCAGTCATGGTTTCTTTAACCAATGTGTTTATTTTGTGCTCCTGAGAGCGGCCCCCACTTTGCCAGTCTGGGGGTTGAGTGAGTTAGAGGCTTCCAGAGGGAAGCCACGGGACAGGTCAGGACAGGCTGGTTCCCGCTCAGAGGGACTCCACACACAGCATCACCAGGCCACCTCCCAGGCCTTGCAAGCCCCTCCCCGCAGTGCCCCCCCCCTGCAAGCCCCACCCCTGTGACCACTTCACCCCTGTGTCTGTTTCTGCCTCCACCTCTAGCTCCTCAGCCCCTCCCTCGGGCCCAGTGTCTGGAGGGGTTGGAGCAGGGCCACCCAGGCCAGCGGCCCTGGGCCCATCGGTGAGCAGCTGTTTTCTGCCAGCAGTGCCCTTCCCTCTGGCCAGCAGGCCGGGGCTCAGAGCGCCTCGCTGGCCTGGTGGGTCCTTTCTCTGCAGCCGAGCTGGTGGGGGTGGGGGGCAGGGCAGGCATCTCCTTGTAGGAGCCCAAATGCTGGAGCTGCACCCCAACCTTGGGGAACCAGGGT
>NW_027530007.1:7864185-7871557 GCF_008692635.1 Crocuta crocuta | reverse complement strand
CCCTGGCTGAGCCCCGAGCCCTTCCCTGACCGCTCTCTTCCATGGACCTCAGGCTCCCATGGCAGCGCCCTCCCCGACGGCTCCGCCCGCCCTTGGCTCATTTCCTGCGCCTCCCTTCACCGGCCCCATGCTTCCCTCCGGGGCACAAGGGGCTCCACCTGGGCTGGTTTCCAGTGCTGGGGGGCGGGGAGGGGTACCACCCGGCGTCCCCGGGGAGTGTGCTCTCATCGCGCAGCTTGGTTCTGAGGCGCAGGGGTCCTGGTGCCCAGGGGTGGGGGAGGGGGCTCCCTGTGAACGCGGCACTGTGACCCACGGGGCGCCTCCTGCCCAGAGGCCAGGGGGCAGGAGACCCGTCNTCAGGAGGTCTTACCAGGCCCGCAAGCAGTCTTCACGCATCTCGCAGGGCTCCAGGTCCAGCTGTGGCGGACAGCGCACACGTGCCCTGGCGGTGGCGCCCCCGGACTCTCCGGGACCCAGGGCGGGGGCGAGCGGCCAGCACCGCTGCGTGGGAGGCAGGCGCGGCACCTCAGGAGCCGCTCAGGGCGGCGCCCGGGAAGCAGGCAGGGGTCGTGGCCGCCTGCCAGCCGCCTGCCCGGGCCTGTCCGCAGCCCACAGGCCAGGAGGGGCAGGGAGGGGCGGCTACCTGCAGACCCCGCAGGGCGCGCCGACCCTCCGGAGGAGGCTACCTCTTCACGCCTCACCCGGAGGAGGGAGCGCGTCCTCTGACCCGGCAACAGTCCGGCCAATGAGAGACTCTCACCGTCCCGCCAATGAGGAACAGCCGCAGTCTAGCCAATGAGAAGCAGTGTCACAGCCTAGCCAATGAGAGACTCTCACAGCTCAGCCAATGAGAAGCAGTCGCGGCCCAGCCAATGAGAGGCCACTATGCTTCACCCTGTTTTTCCAGGGGCGCTTTGAACAGTCTACGCGGTATTTGCTGATAAAGTAACTGGCCGTTTTATTGTTGTTTAAGGACAACTGGATCTAATCAACAAGGCCTGGATGCGAACCTGTAAAACAGAGTAGAAATTCAAATAATGAAAAAAATATATATTTCACAGGAATAAAACAACCAGCAAGAAAAAGAAGGACTAACCTATGCTGATGAGAGAAACGAAGGCAAGAGAAATGTAGCTTAAATTAAACTCTCCTTACAGCTTGCCGCCCACTGGCAGACCCCAGAGGGTGCAGAGGGTGACCTTCCTCAGGACCCCATGGTGCATTGGTGCCTTAATGTTTATGTTGTATTACAGACAATGGGAAACCTTATTTAACGGCAGCTAGCCCCTCAACGTCCTGAAAGCCTTGCTTCCAAACTCCCTAGACACTTACACTGTCCATAACCCCCACTAATTAAACAGCGTATAGTCCTTCACTCCTCACAATCCCAGAGCAGCTCTTTCTCTGCCCACGCATGGCTCCTGTCCCTGTGCTATAATAGAATCACCTTTTTTTGCACCAAAAAACTGTCTCAAAAATTCTTTCTTGGCCATTCACTCATGAACCCCCCTTCAATATCATTTTGGTGCCCTTACGTGGAGCTCTGAGTCTTTTCATCTGGACTCTGAGCCTCGGGGCAAACTTGGTGAGTACTTCCTCTCTCGCCCTTTACTTTTTTCAGGAGCTTTTTAGGGAGTTTGGTCTTATTGGAACACTTCCGTGTTAGCTGTTCAGGCTGCACTCCTCTGGCCCATGGCTGCTCTACGGGGAGGAGGAAGCCTGCCTTTTGGCTGGAAGTTAGTACCCTGGCCGGAATGGTAATAAGACCCAGAAACTTGATGCCCTCTCTTTATTCCTATTTTTTTCTTTTTTTAATGTTTATTTATTCTTTGAGAGAGAGAGAGAGAGCAAGCCAGGAGGGGCTGAGAGAAATTGGGGCTGAGACTCATGAACTGTGAAATCACGACCTTAGCTGAAATCCAGAGTCAGATGCTTAACCGACTGAGCCACCCAGGCGCCCCTCTTTATTCCTATTCTTATACATAATTGTCTTTTGGGCACAAGACAGCCACCTAAGTCCCCAGAGTGGCTGCTAATCTTAAAGACATGTGAGGTTTCCTCCTCATTGGACGATCTAACGTGATGCTCTCCGGTCTGGTCTAGCCATTTCTGGTGGCCAGATTTTGGCTCAGAGCCGGCCAAAACCAGTACCCAACTGAATTAAAGTCCAACAGGGGTTGGTTCCCTAGAGAAGTTAGCTGTAAAAGGCTACACGTGCTGGAATGTTGCTTAGACTGTGAAGGATTTCTATCTTCACTATTTTTTCATCAGTGTCCCCTACTGACTATTGAAATTACAAAATTGGATAATTTTCCCTTATAAAACTTTCCTGGTGTTTTCCATGTGTTAAAAATGGCACGGCCTACACGGAAAGGCAAGGCAAGGCACAATTTTTGGTCCATATGCAGACACCCATTTTCCAGTCTAGAATGTGTCGGGGACAGGGGAGACGCTGGCATCCCTCCTATGGGGCCTCTTCGGCTGCCCGGTGATCATAGTGATTTTGCCTGAGGGACGCCTCCGTCACTTTGACACCAGGAACCCGTGCCATACCCTGCGGGAGACGTCACCTGGGAGTGAAGCTCCAGTACCACTTATCAGCCAGATGTCTTCTGCAGGAAACGGGCCAAGTGGTCTGAGGCTCCCTCTGTCCAGCCCTGAATGGCCCTAAATCAGGACCTCGATCTAAGGGCCTCTTGCAGACTGTGTTTGGCCAGTGACCAGGGTGATCAACTCCCATCTGATCTATTGGATGATTGTCTCAACAGGCCCGGTGTGCATAGCTCGGGTTGCCGGAGGAAACAGGCCGTCCCTGGTGAAGGGAACGCTGACACTCTCACTGCTCTTCCCGACAGACTGTAAATCTTACTTGTCACATGCCTCCGTGCAGGGCTACACAGAAGTTGTTAACCAGTAAGTTAAAAGGGTAGTATAGCAACATGGACTCCATGGATTGGACTCCATGGATTCCATGGTCAATCCCTCCTTCTCTTTCTATGGAACAGGGGTGGAGGTCCACCTTCGGAAACGATTGCAAGCTGAATTAGGGTGCGGTAGGGGCTTTGGAATGGAAGGATTTGACAGGATTTGGGGTTGCAACTTTTGGTCCCTTGTACTAATGGAGGGGGTATCAGAGAGAGCTCCTTACCTGAGATCTTGAACATTTTTCTACATGGTTTGGTAGTGCGTCATATCGTGAGTTTTATCCCCAAGTATATTCCAAGGAATAGTAACAGTACAGTCAAACCCAATGTTATGGCCACCTTGGCGGGGGTGGGGGTGGGGGTGGTCAAAGGCCTCTTACTGTGCCCAAGTGGGTTTCTGATTTTATGTGTATGGTGTGTATGTGTGTGTGTGTTTAAATATCTTATTAAGAAACCTGTACACCCTACGTGGGGCTCAAACTTACAACCCCAAGGTCAAGAGGCACACGCTCTACCGACTGAGCCAATCAGGTGCCCCTGTTTATATGGGTTCTTATTTCTGGGGCACCTGGGTGGCTCAGTCAGTCTGGGCTTCCCTAGCTGCATGTGGGGGCCTCTCCCTCCTTCATTCCCGGGATTCCTGAGTTTGGCAGCTGGAGCCCATCGGCTCTGGCTAGTCTACCTAGGGGCTTGAGTTTAAGGAATATTCCCGAGCAGCTGCTGAAATGCCTTTGGTTTCAGGGAAGCTCCCTGCCTTCTCTGGCCCCACACCACTGCCCATTTTCGCTTGTTCGTGGGGGAGAAAAACTCTGCAGGTGCTCATCAGTCTGAGATGACGGGCTTTAGGACCCGGGGAGCTCCTTCTCTGCCCTCTGGGCTTTTCTCAACTTCGGGCTTCCCTGCCCCCCACCTCTTCCGCGGCCCCTCCCCCCTCCAGTTTCTGCACCACCTTGGGTGCGGCCCGCCTAACGGGCTCCAGCGCCGACCTGGGGCATCCGGTGCCACCAGCTCGTCCTCCTCAATGCCGAGGAGCAAAGGGCACCCCCTTGGGCTTAAGCAGCGCACATCCAGGGTTCCCGGGGCCCCAGGTAAAAGTTGACAGTGGAGAACAAACTGATAGTTT
Source organism: Crocuta crocuta (assembly GCF_008692635.1). NCBI lineage: Eukaryota > Metazoa > Chordata > Mammalia > Carnivora > Hyaenidae > Crocuta > Crocuta crocuta. Next base: position 7,867,510 of record NW_027530007.1, on the reverse strand, counting down.
TAGGTGGACTCAGGTGGAACATATTTGGCATTTCCGCTAATGTGTCGGTTCAATTATGATAGAGGTATCTTCAGAGTTATTAACAAAAATATGAAAGTTTTTCTACCCAGGTTTACTGAAGATCAAATAAGCTCGTGTTCTCTCTGTTGCAGTTTGTTAGCAAAGGAGTTACTTGAAATGATGCGTGATTTTGCCCCTAAATTTATTTAATTTATTTAATTTAATTAATATTTTAATGATTTATTTATTTCTGAGAGAGAGGGAGAGAGAAAGAGAGAGAGAGCGTGAGCAGGGGAGGGTCGGGGGTGGTGGTGACACAGATCGGAAACAGGCTCCAGGCTCAGAGCTGTCAGCATAGAGCCCGATGGGGGGGCTCGAACCCATNTCAGGACAGGAGATCTAAAATATGCTGGTATGGGGTGCCTGGGTGGCTCAGCCGGTTAAGTGTCCAACTCTTGATTTCAGCTCAGATGATCTCACAGTTCATGGGATAAAACCCCTCATCGGGCTTTGTGCTGATAGCGTGCAGCCTGCTTGAGATTCTCTTGCTCTCTCTCTCTTTGCCCCTCCCCCACTTGGGCTCTCTCCCTCTCTCTCTCAAAATAAATAAATATTTTTTAAAAAGTACACTGGTATAAGGTTAAAATTCTACTTTTCTTTAAAAAATATTTTTTAATGTTTTATTTATTTCTGAGAGAGAGAGAGAGACACACAGTGTGAGCACGGGAGGGTCAGAGAGAGAGGGAGACACAGAACCTGAAACAGGCTCCAGGCTCTGAGCTGGCTGTCAGCACAGAGCCCGACGCGGGGCTCGAACCCACGAACCGCGAGATCATGACCCAAGCGAAAGTCGGACGCTTAACCAACTAAGCCACCCAGGCGCCCCTAAGTTCCTGACATTTTAATGTATTGTGAAATGTTATGTCACAGAAATAACTGAATTCCCCTCAATTGCATTACAGTCTTTTGCAATTTACAAAATGAGTTTCATCTCATAAAGAGGACTTTTTAAACAAATGCGGGTTTTTGATCTCTTTAAAATCATAAAACTGAAACCGTTAAGAATTTCCAGAACTAGCAGAAAAAGCTGCATTCAAACAGAACTAAAACTGGTAACCTGGAACTAAATAAGCTAGAAAAGATGGCTGTAGTTTTTATGGCTCTTTTCTGAAATGTGACCAGTTCTCCAGCGTTTGCTCTTCTGGATTGAGAGAACCTTCTATTAAGATGTCTACAATATAACCAAGTATGAGAAAATACTCTTCCATGGACAAATTAAAGCATTTAATTTTTCCCTCTACCTGAACCCTCTGAAATTCAGAAACTCCCAGTATTCTTTCTTTCCTGGAAATTATAATAATTTACATAAGTTCAATGCGAATCTGTTCTTCGTGTAACAGGATGTCCTTTGAAATGTTGGCTATGTCACCAAGGCTTTGAGTGGAAAGTCATATTTGGGAGAGACATGCATAGACTCAGACATGAGCGGACAGTTTAAAGGAATCGAGGCTGACTTTATGAAACATAGAGCCTATAAGGCCCCTTAGAAATGTTGACCGGATACCTGCTTAAGGCGTTCCCAGCAGCCTCCCCAGGTGAGTGAGGGTCACTTCCTGGCAGGTGCAGGAACCTCAGGGTGTCTGGGGGACCTCGTGAAGAGGAATTCGCCTCTCTAGGTATTGCAGGGCTGTGTGATGGCGAGCACTTGGCATGGCTTCTGGCCTTGAGAGGCTACTGAAAGTTCAACTGCGATTTCTCATAAAAAGCGCCAGCAAGGCAAATTTTAAAAGATTTATTTGGTCAATCTGCTACTCGAGCTGAGCTTATGTAAGTAATCCGGCCGAGTTTGTTAAAATTGGACTTGGTCTACAAACAAATTAGTCTTGGCTATCTCTGGAAATAAGGGTAATTTGGGAGAGAAAAGTTAGGTTTCAATAACACATCTCTGCAGATGTTAAATTCTACTTCTGGTTGTCCTTAAGTGTTCATTGTTTGCCGAAGCTGGACACCTTGGGGTAAACTTCAGAGAAACTGCCATAAAGCTTGTATGCAATCTCTGTGGGCCATTCACAAGGACCACCAGAGACATTCGGGTTACCAACCAGACAAGTCCATCTGATTCCTGCCTGTTCCGACGCCAAGCCTGACATCTGTAAATCTCACGGGCACACACAAGACTCACACACTGGGTGTATAATTTCCTCTAACCATTAATCTATATATTTTTTGTTGCCATAAAAGCGCCTCATCAATTACCTGATTGCTTACTAAACAAAAGAGTCTATAGGATGATTAACACCACTACTACACATGTAAGGCCTTCAACGACTCTCCCAAACCTGGGAGACTCCGTAGTCCCCAGCCTAGCCCAGGGGCTCTCGGTGGGACCTGGGGAGCGAGGCTGAGTGCTGGGGCCCACAGATCTGCGCGCCCCATTATCCGGGTTAAAGCTTGGTTTCATTTCTCACCCCAATGTCTCTGACCCTTATCCGTAAAACCGGGTGATCACAGGTGCCAAAGGCTGTGGTGAGCAATAAATAAGGCAAAGTCCCAAAGCACGTGGTAAACTACTCTTCCCTCTTTCAGGTGCATTTTACCCAAAGTTTGGGGGTTAAAAGATTTTGCTCCTAGGACATTGCCAGGGTCATGATTAAAGCCAACGCAGATATCTAATTGAGAAAGCGAAGCATTCGCGTGGATTTTAAAGTTGAAATAAGACCAAGGGTAAATGGTCGGAGCTCGGACCGCAGACCCCGGACCCCAAACTCGGGACCTACGACGGGGAACCCCCGCCGGCCGTTCTCCGCTCTGCACCTGACAGGCCTAAGCGGAGCCCACCCACGTGGGGCCGCTCTGTGCGCAGGCGCCACGCGAGGCCGCTGTCCAACCGCTCAGAGTTCCCGGCCGCCAGCGCAGCGACGCCATTGGCTGACAGGCTTATGCATATGCAAAACAAGTGGCAGGGCACGGCCCGCGCTGCTATGGGCGGGGCGTGGGGCGGAGCCAGGAGAGGGACGTCGCCCTGGGGGCGCGGCCGGCGGAGGAGAGTCGGCCTGGGGGCGNTGGATGAGAGGCCGCAGGGGGCGGAGCAGGGGGGCGGGGCCAAGCCGGCCGGGAGCTGGGTGCGCAGCCCAGAGCCCGGAGGCAGGTGGACATGAGCGCCGTGGACCTTGCCCGCGTGGGCGCGTGTGTCCTGAAGCACGCGGTGACCGGAGAGGTGAGGCCGGACGAGCGCCGGGTGGTGAGTGGGCCCCTGGCCCCAGCCCAGGCGTCGGGCAGTGGCCTGCGGGGCGGGCTTCGGGTCGCGGGGCCGGGAGCGCAGACC
>NW_027530007.1:7830604-7864072 GCF_008692635.1 Crocuta crocuta | reverse complement strand
TGGTGGCCGGCCTGCGGCGCTTCGGCTGCTCGGTGTGTCGCTGGATCGCCCGGGACCTCAGCGGCCTCAGGGGGCTACTGGACCAGAATGGCGTGCGCCTGGTGGGCGTGGGGCCCGAGGCCCTGGGCCTGCAGGAGTTCCTGGACGGCGGCTACTTCGCGGGAGGTACCTGTGCGCCTCCTCCCTCCTCCCGCAGGAGCCCCGCCAGCTACCTTGAGACCCTTCCCAAGCTCAGGGCATTGGCCATCCCCTCCTTGCCCAGGCCTGACCCTTCTCTCTCCTGGAGCTCCAGTCATGTCTCCGGGGCTCGCCCCCTGTTGACCCTACCTGTGTCCCCCAGGCACTATGTCCCTCCCACCAGGGACAGGCAGGGCCCAGTGGTGATGCTGGCCTTGAATCACCAAGGGCCTTTACTGGGTGGCAGCAAGCGCCCCACCTTCCCAGGAGCCTGAAGGAGTATGGCTTGGACGAGAGCCCACCCTGCTAGACCCCTCTCCCTGGCACGCATGATATGCCCTCACAGGGTCCTGGGCCCGTGGCAGAGTCCAGACCAGTCCTGTGCCTCCCTTTCCCTGCCGCCTCTGGGCCTCGGCCCCCCTGCTACCAGTGGGAATACTCAGTCCTGCCCTGCCCCCACGTCCCGGGTGGGCACGCACGGGGAGCAGGGGCTGGATGCAGGGGTGAGCTGGGTGGTGGGTGGGCCTGGGTACACACCTGTGGCTTCTGCTTTCCAGAGCTCTACCTGGATGAGAGCAAGCGCTTCTACAAGGAGCTGGGCTTCAAACGGTGAGCGTGCGGGCCTCCACCGCCTCATTCATCTTCTCCCTGCTGCCATCTTCCTGGGCACGAGGCTCTGGGGGCATCCAGTGCTTGGTTGGTCCTTCGACAGGACTCTCCCTTGGGTGCCGGGTGTCTACATCTCCCCCCTTTCCAGCCACCTCGGATGCTTGTGTTATAGGCTGGCTGCCTGGCCTGACTAGTGGTGCCAGCTGAGCCAGATCGCTGGGCTCACCCAGCCTGGGGTCTAGCCCACACTCCCCAAATCTTCTGCAGGGCCCCAGGCCTGCTGACCCCCAGGCTGGCTGCCCCAGCCCTCCGAGCCCCTGGTGAGAAGCGGTGAGGCCTGCTGGTGACAGTTTGGTGTGGGGGTCTTATAGAGACCGGGGACAGGTGCTGGGCTGAGTCTTCACCGAAGGGCCAGTGCCCGGACTCGCCAGCTGTGTCTTCACAGGTACAACAGCCTGACCATCCTGCCGGCCGCCCTGGGGAAGCCCGTGCGCGATGTGGCCCTCAAGGTTTGTGACGGCCAAGGCTGGGTGGGACTCGAGATGGGGCTCCCCTGTAGGGCTGACCCGGACCTGCTTCCCTCCTTCCAGGCCAAGGCCGTTGGCATCCAGGGGAACTTGTCCGGGGACTTGCTGCAGAGCGGAGGGCTGCTGGTGGTCGCCAAAGGTGGGCCGGAAGAGGGGCGTCAGAGGCCGGTGCCTGGTTGCGTGGGGTGCCAAGGTCACATCCTCAGCTGGGAAGGTCTTGCTGACCTTGCTGGCATGTCCCGACCGTCTCTTCCTCCCCTGCTGGCTTGCTAGTCTCCTCAAGGCCTCTCTGTGCAGTGGCCCAGCTCTTGCGCGGTGGCTTAGCTGGGGCCAGGGTAACCAGGTGGAGTCGCGGCCGGTGGGGCTGCCTTCCTCCTCCCGGCACGCGGGGGTGTCCTGACCGCCTCCCCGCCTCCGCAGGTGGTGGCAGAGTGTTGCTGCACTTCGTCCAGAACTCTCCGGGAGACTATGTCCCCCGGGAGAGCATCTTGCAGGCCCTGGGGATCTCTGCGGAGGTCGGTGCCAGCGAGTCGCCCCAGGTGAGCCCGGGCCTGGGGAGCACGCTGCCCGCCAAGAACAGCAGCTCCCCTGGGCTGAGTGCGGGGTGCGGCCAGGTGCCAGGCTGCACCTTGCAAGGTTGAGGTACCTTTGTGCTCATGGCAGCCCAGGATGTCACTGTCTCCCTCCCCCACCCCCCACTCTGCAGAGGGAAGCAGGCTGAGGACAGAGGGGAACCAGGGGCAGGGTGGCCAGACGGGGTTGGCACAGCAGGGCCCTCCCCAGAGGGCGGGGGGGCTGCCCGGGGCTGTAGCCTGTCCTCTCAGCCTTGGGAGGGTCACAGTTTGTCCAGGGTGACCACAGGCAGCGTTAGTGTGGTCCTGGTGGCTGACTTCCTGTGTCCTGAATAGAGGGGGGCGTCTAGCACTTGGACCACAGACCAGCTGCTTTGGGACTCTGGGAAGTTCGCCTGGCCTGATGGGGCCCCTGCTGTGCCCACAGTGTACCGAAGAGGCGTGCACAAGGTGAAGACCAAGGCCTCGGAGGGTCTGGGAGGCATCTGCTGCCTTGAGCATCCTGGGAGCTGGATGGGAAGAGCCTTTCCGGAATCTCTGGACTGGGCACCAAACTCTGCCTGGGGCTTTCGGTGACAATGAGCATTAAACTCGTTTCCGGGCAGCGTGTCTTCATTGGCTCTGAGCCCTTCGTCCTGGGCAGCTCCCGTCTCTGTGCACGTTGGTTTCCTCCCTGCCCGGGGCACGGTTCTGGGCCCGCAAGCTGCGGGAGGGGCTGGCAGAGGGGAGGAGATGGCCCTGCAGCCTCCCGGAGGGCCTCAGGCCTTTGGCACATGAGGGTCAGGGGTCCGAGGATGGGCGCAGGGTGCGGGAGGTGAGGGTGCGTCAGGGTCAGCGCTCATATTAGGTGGGTTTCCAGGGAGATGTTTCCGTGCAGCCGCTGGGGCGTGGTGGACAGTGAGGGGTCTAGTCGGCTGGAAGGACCTTCTCCGATGAGGTCTGTCATTTGTACCCGGCTGGGGGTGGCTGGCCAGGGGAGTCTTGCCCCAGCCGGTTCATTCAGCTACCCCCCCCGCCCCCGCCCCACACCATTCCTTCCCCTGGTGGGTGGGTGGGGGCAGGTGACAGGCACCTGGAACCTCGTGTCCAGAGCAGAAACCCACCCCTGCCCCACTGCGTCAGGGGCTTTTTGGTCTGGGTGGGTTCAGATGGCCTCACCACCTGTCCTCTACCCGCCCCCCCTGCCCTGGCCTGGATGACCACCGTGGCTCCCAGCTTCCTCCCACCTTCCCCCCGCCCCCTTCAGCACTGCTCTTGGGGGTCATTTAAAACACCAGGGCAGGTGACAGTGTCCCTTTGTGGCTTAACCCTGCCCCTGGCCTCTAGTTACATAAAACCCCAAGTCTAGATTCTGAGCTATGGCTCCCCAGTCCCCTCTGCCCACCTCCTGACCTCAGCCAGCTCCTGAGTCAGCGGCCCCTCCTCCCATCTGAACCGGTGGTCCCTGAGGGCCAGTACCTGGGGGCGTCCTGGTCACCGCTGTGCCCCCGGCACAGAGACCCTGGAGGGACACCCCAGGAGTACCTGCTGGCTCCCTATCTGGCCACCAGTAGTCAGCGCAGAGCCAGATGTCCGCGAACCGTGAACCGGCGGGTGCTTACAGCTGCGGGCGCTCTCGCTGCTGACGCCCCTCCCCCCACCCCTCCTAAACAGACGGGGCAGATGGCTTCTTTGAAGTGTTTACTTAGCTCAAGTCTGAAGCTCATGGACAGCTGACTGGGACGCTTTGGACAGTGGGTGCGTCTACAGGGCTGGGGCACCGTGCCCCTCGCCGCAGGCACGGAGGGCACCGGGCAGTCACCGCTCGCCCTGGGCGCTGGGGCCGCGACGTGCGGGGACCTTGCTCGCTGCTCCTGCTGCACGCGACAGGGACGCCTGGCCTCTGGCGGCAGGTGGGCCGTGGGCCACGCAGTGCGGCTCGTTTATGGCTACCAGACGCGGCATCGCTCGTGCGGGTGCATGGGGGTGCCCTGGGCACAGTGGAAGGCGTCCGAGAAAGCCGCCAGGTTCTGCAGCGAGCCCAGCACCCTGCGGGCAGCCAGGAGCCTGAGCCAGCTTGCCTGGGCGCTGGGGGGCAGGTGCTGGGGGGTGCGTGATGCACGCGGGGATGCAAGGGGCTACTCGCCTGTACTTCAGGGGGCTGTGAATGTCGGTCTTGATAGACTGTATGGCGAACTCAGGCCGGTAAGACCCACACCACACCTGTGGGTGCATGAGGGGCGTGGCCATGGGAGGGGGAGGGGCGGGTCTGNCCCAGGCGGGGGTGGGGAGGGCCTGGGGTGGCAGCACTGGGCGAGTGCTCCCATTTCTTTCTAGGCACAGGGGAGTCCCTCCTGTCCTGTCCCAGGCTGCCCCTTCTCAGGTGGGGGGAGGGGAGCCACTTCCCCACCCCCGCCCCCAGCTACATCTGAAGCCCCTCAGCTCCAGTCTCTGCATCCTTGTCCCCCAGGAAGCCTTCCAGGCTGACAAGCCCTGGCTCTGCCTGGCTTGCCCACTCAACGTGCCCCCGGAAGTACCCCAAAGCGGACGCCTTCCAGAAGCGTGAGGGGGAAACCGGTGCCCGGCTGGCAAGGCGGCAGGCGGGGAGGGGCCCATGGCTCCTACCTGGGCATAGTTGACGAAGAACAGCTGGTCGTAGGTCAGTTCCAGCCCCGGCAGCTGCTGGTCCTTGCCACCGTCCGCCATCCACTTGAGGTAAGCCTGCAGACACCATGCAGGGGCTGGGCCCAGGCCCGTCCTGGCTCCTGGGCTCAGCGCCGGTCTCAGGTCCGGGCAGAATGGAGGTCTGGCTCCCGGCCCAGTCCTCACGGAGGTCCGGCCTCAGCACCTTACGGCCCTCTGGGCACCCCGGGGATGGGCTCTCCTGCCCTACTTGCCCCGTGCTCATCTCCAGGCTACACCAGCTGGGCCCTGGGGGGCTCCCCTCTCACGCTGCCACACCGCGCCCGCCCAGGACGAGCCCCGCGGCCCGGTGCCTCAGGCCACAGGCGCCAGGACGATGCCACGGCTGGAGGGGACGTGGTGAACGTCACTATCGTGCTTGGGGATGGACAGTGGCTCCCCCGGGGCTCGAATGTTCAGCTAAGGTCGGGGTAAAATGTGGGCAGCACAGCCACCCGCGGCCAGGCTGGCTCCCCGGGGCCTTCCGTACAGATGGGGCAGGGTTGCGGGCGTGCCTCGGCCTGCGCAGGGCACGGTCTCTGCCTCACTGAGGCACCTGTGCCCCACACCCTTGAGGGGCCCCTGCTTGGACCCACCTTATATGCCTGCCGCACCCCTCCGTTGTCGGCGATGTTCTCCCCGAGGGTGCTGAACCCGTTCACCTGCACACAGGACACGACGGTCGGCGGCCGGGCTCCCTGCGGGCCGGGCTGGGGTTCGGGGGGCCCTGGCGGTGGCGGCACGGCCGACAGCTTGCTCTCACGTTTTGGTGGCCGGCCAGGTCCCAGGAGTAGTTCCCGTACTGGTGGATCATGCACTCCGACTGCTCCCGGAAGTGCTGGGCCGAGAAGTTGCTCCACCAATCCAGCATGTTGCCGTTCTTGTCAAAGTTCCGGCCTGGCGGGCAGAGGCGGGCTGCCCACACCGCCCTGCCTGCCCGGCGCCGGTCTCACCGCACGCCCTCCCGGGAGCCCCAATATCTAGAGCTCGTGTGTGAGCAGGAAACTGGCCGCCTCAGGGCACCAGCCTGCCTGAAGGGCTGGCACAAGCCAGCGGGCCGCTGAGGCCCGGGAGGGGGGCTCGGGTGGTCTACTAGGCCACCCCCAAGGTCAGGGTCCCAGAGACACCGTGGTTTGATGGCCCCGCTGTGATGTCCAAACTCTGTGGACCCCGGGGAAGGGAGCACGTGGTCCTGGGGGACATGAGGCTGCCCTTGTAGGTCCCGATGGCCAAGCCCTGTGGGAAAGCCAGCCTTCCCGGGGGTGTGGGGGGGCAGCTGGAGCCCCTGGGCGTGGTCACAGGCCGCTAGAGCCAGGCAGGGGGCCGCACCCTGTGGCGGGAGGTGGGAATGGCGGGTCAGCACTTCTCTGGGCTGGAGTGACGCCAGCCCAGGACCTGAAGCTTGAGAAGCCCNACTGCCAACCCAGGGGCCTGGGGGCGGGGGGGCGGGGAGCGGCCCGCCTGTGAGCTGGGGTCAGGGTCTGGCACTGGAGCCCTCATGTCCTCTCCCCCGCGTCTCTGCCACCGTAGCTCCCCTTCTCTGCCCTGGGCCTCAGCGTCCCCACCTGAGTCCTGAAGGGGTTGGACGGACACCTCCCACGACTGCTGCTCAGTGGGGAGGGGAGGAGGGGGCGTGACCCTCCCCACGCAGCTTCCCTACCGTTGTCATCAAAGCCGTGAGTGATCTCATGCCCGATCACCATCCCAATGCCCCCGAAGTTCAAGGCCTGTGGCTGCTCCTTGCTGAAGAAAGGGGGCTGCAGGATCCCCGCGGGGAATACTGCCCAGAGGGGGTGGAGGAGATGTGAGGCCCCTCGGCAGCCACCCCTGGGGCTCCTGCATCAAACCAAGTGGCCCGGAGGTGGGCCGCCACCACCCCCACGTTACAGACAAGACAATCCAGGCCCCTGAGGTCAGAAGCCAGGGCCAGCGTGCAGCAGACCCTAGCCCCCCCCATTCTCTGCTGCCTTTGGGACCGGAGTCTCCTGCCCCCCACCCCCATTCTCTGCTGCCCTCGGGACTGGGGTCTGCTGCCCCCCACCCCCATTCTCTGCTGCCCTCGGGACTGGGGTCTGCTGCCCCCCACCCCCATTCTCTGCTGCCCTCGGGACCGGGGTCTGCTGCCTCTCTCTCTAAAATCTGGCCCTACTACTCAGAGGTGAGGAGCTTCCGGCAGATGGGGTGAGGGCTGGAGTCCCTAGGTGGGGAGAGGTTCTCTCCTCCCAAGAACAGGCTGGAGGTCCCCCCAAGAGGGAGTGGAGGGCTTGGGTGGGTCACAGAGGGGCTCGCACGTACCGATCTGGTTTCGGTTTGGGGAGTAGAACGCGTTGACCACCGCCGCCCCGATGATCCAGCTGTGGTGAGCGGGCCGGTCACCTGGGGCCCGTGTCCCGGAGCCCTCCCTGCAGGCCCCTCCCGGCCGACCAGAGCCCCCGCCCTTAGGGCCCACGTCACAGTGGCCATGCCAGGAGACCAGCATTGCCCACAGCCGGGGCAGGGTCTGGGCAACCTGTGGATCAGAATCCTCCCCGGGCCTGGGGCCTGGGGCCTCCCTGGGCGGGGCTCTGGGTCAGGCCAGCTGCCCTTCATGGTCCCGGGTTCCCGAGTGCCGCCCCCACTCACAGGTTCTGGTCCACTTTCTCCCGAAGCTTCTTGAGGCTCCGCTGGGCACCAGCCTTGAGGTTCTGAAGACCATTTTCAAAGTACTGGTCCTCCGAGAAGTTCAGCTGCGGGAGGGGGGGAGGTCACTGCCGGGTGTGCAGGCGGGGGAGGTCAGGAGTGGCTGGGGACCCGCCTGGGGATGGCCTGGGAAGTCCTGCACGAGGCCAACAGGCGGTGGGTGCAGGGGTTGGGGTTGGGGGGCCAGTGCTGGCTCTGGGCCTTCATGCAACAGAGCGCGTTTCTTCTCCCTCCAACCTCAGTTTCCCCATCTGTAACAGAGGGGACTCTGGAGCCGCCTGCCCAGGGAGGTGGCAAGGCGGCACCACCTGCCAGGGCATCAATGGCTTATAGCTCACACGGCTGGTTCGAGGGCAGGGCGGCGGGGGGGTGAGGGGACAGGTGAGGTTCTGGAGGCCCCTGGGTGGGGGGGGCGCACGTTGGAATACTCCTCGTCCAGGTGCTTGTTCCTGTCCTCCAGGATGTATTCTGGGTACCCAATCTGCTCCCGGATGTTCATGGCCTGGGAGGACATTGGGACCGGTCGGTGACTGCCCCAGCAGGAGAGGCCCCCTGCCCCCTGCTCACCGCTGTATGGGTAGGGGGTGAGGGACTCGGCCCCCCTTGCAGGCTGTGCGGAGATTTAACGGGGACAGGGGTGGACCAGCTCAGCCCGAGGCCAGACTCCCACCCGACAGCCAGCCAGGGGTCTGACGGCCGAGGGTTGGGTGGGGTGGTACAGTCTCCACTTGACACTGACCCCTGAGGGGTCCTGCTCTGAGGCCGTAGCTACGGCCACCCCCGCTTGCTCCCGCTCGCTCCCAGGTGCCAGGGGGTCTCCCAGACTTGGCTTCTAGTTCCGCCTCTGCCCACAGCCCCATTCCGGCAAGCCACACCCAGCCTCGGTGTCCTGGTCTCTGAAGGGGTGTGATGACGGCCACCCTGTGCCCCCCTGCTGGGGCTGCCCTCTCTGGGCAGGACGCCCTGACCTCGGGGCTCCGGCCACCCACGCACCTTCTCCTGGGCCTTCTTCTTGGACGCCTCGTCCATCCAGCCCAGCTCATCCAGGGTCTCCACGAACACCTCCCGCACCTTGTCAATGAGCTTTCTGACCTGAGGAGCACACGGCCCTTGTCCTGCATGCCAGCACTGGGGCCCCGCTGGGGCCGGGCCGGGGTCCTGACTGCTGGTCCTTCTCCTGGGTGGGCCTAGGGCCTGCCCGCCCCTGAACTCACAGCCTGTACGGCCAGTCCCCTTTCCCAGGCAGGCCTGTAGGGCTGGGGGTGGGGCCTCTGGCCTCCCCATGTGACGGGGCGCCGGGCAAACGTGTGCTCCCCAGTGCCCCTGGGCACACACGTGCTGCCAGTGGCCAGCGGGGTCCCTGTGGGGGGGCGGCTGGGACCCTGCAGGGAGGGGCCACGGGCAGTGCCAGCGCAGGGCACCCACCGAATCCTTGCTGTCTCTGGGAAAGGCCTCCCTGACGTAGAGGGAGCCCACGGCGCTCTCCATGTTGCTGTTGACGTAGCTGACGCATTCTCGCCAGCGCACCTCCTCCACGGTCGTGCCGTAGAGCACCTGTGTGGCCGGCACCCAGTCACGCACTCACGCGCCACTGCTCCCCGGCCCTCGGCCTGGGCGCCCTGCGGCCATTCTCCCAGGGGCGCGGATGAACTCGGACTCCCCGGTGAGTGCTGGCAGTGGGCATGGCCACGGACGGGGTGTGCGGTTTCCGGGGCGGGCTCCCGACCCAGGCTGGGAGTCTGGCCTCTGCCCCGGCGCAGGGGCAGGGCCCTGCTCAGCCCCAAGTGCCCCCTTGCCCCCTGTTCCGGCCACCCTGGCCTGGCTGGCCAGCCCAATTCTGACCTCACGGACACCAGCCCCACCCCAAAGCACAGGCAGGTGTTGACTCTTGGGGGCCACAGGGGCCACATCCGGCTCAGCCGCCAGCCGCCAGCTCTCCGGGCCCTGATGGGTTTTCCCATCACCAAAGTGGAGACGCTTGGCCAGTCGTGTCTCCGCCCGACCCACCAAGGCAGAGGCTGTGACTTGCCCATCTTTCCCGTGCGCTGGAGGACCTCAGTCCGTCCCGTTTCTCTAGTGAAGAACCACGGGGTCCGCCTGACTCCCCTGCCCCTCGGGCCCCTGTTCATACCCCAACTGTGTGCTGCCGACGCCTTGGTCCCCCCGGCACCCTGCCTGGACGGTGCGCCCGTCTGCACTCTGCCTCCACGCCCCCTCTGACCGTGGTCTTGGAGCAACCGCCGTGACTACAGGGCCACCCGGTGGGTCCCCTGCCTCTGCCCTGACCGCAACCCCCCCCGCCAGCCGCCAGAATGACCACGTAAGCAGGACACCAGACTGTGGCTCCCGTTCTTAACACTCCGGCGGCTTTCGGGGCGCGTGGAACCCACTCTCTGCTCGTCCCACGATTGCGGCCCCCCAGGCTCCCCCTGACCTCATCTCCTTCCTTCCCACCACGTGGCCCTGGGGGGTCCTGCCTCAGGAACCTGCCCCCGATCTCTTCGTGTCTGGGTCGCTCTCGCCTCGGGGTCGCCAGCGTCACCCTCGCGGAGAGGCCGTCTCCGCCCTGTCCCTTCCTGTCATGTCCTACTTGTTGCTTTTGAAAGAGCAGATCTCCGTCATCGGCCGCCCCAGGAGGGCCGGCGCGGTCAGCCTCTCTCGCTCCGCCCCCGGCGCGGACCCTGGCGTTGGCCCAGAGCAGGTGGGCAGCCCGGGGAACTGGGTGGAGACCACGGGGCGGGGGCGGAGCCGGCTCGCGGGCCCCACTCACCTTGCGGTAGTTTGCCCGCGCCTCCTTGAACCGCTGGCTGAGGCTGCTGACGCGGTCCAGCACCAGGCGCCAGACCAGGTAGTTCTGCATGGTCCTGCGGGGGGGCGGGGGGCCGGCCTTCAGTGGCTGAGGGGCGCGCGCCCTCGGTCCGCGGCTGCAGGGCAAGCAGGGAGCTCACCCCACGCCTCTGGGGTCCCGCCCGCCCAGAGAAGATGCTCCCTGGGGACAGTCCCGTGAGGAGAGGCTGAGGCTGTGGGAGCAGCGGCCGAGACGGCGAGGCCTCCGGGGACCCCCCGGGGACCCCACCTGGCTGAGTAGACATCGATGATGTCCTCGAGGTTCTGGAGGTAGGGGATGCCGTAGACCACCACCTCTTCATCGGGCAGCAGTTTGATTTTGACAGAGGACAGCACAGATTGTATGAAGAGTGTCCAGTTAAACCCCTGGGAAGGAGGGCGTGTGGAGAAGAGGGAGAGGACAGAGAGGTAGACACAGCTCTTGGGCATCGAGGACACCCAGCTCCCGCCAGGGCACTCGGGGAAGACGAGGGAAGGCACGATGGCCTGAATCAGGGTGAAGGGAGGTGACGCCACCACAGAGCCTACAGGCTGTGAACAGAGATTATGCCAAAGTATTTGAAAACTTAAGTGTGATGGAAAAATTCCTGAAAAAAAGTTTAGCAACAATAAGAATATAGAGAAATAGAATACATATATATCTAATGAATACAAGAATCATAGAAAATACTGTCTCATGTGTAATAAACCGATCTTTAATTTAAGACATTCCCACGCAGAGATTCCTAGGCCCGTGTGGCTTTCCCGGCAGTTGCTGTCTGACATGTAAGGAAGACAGACTGCCGATCTTACCCAGCTTCCCAGAGAGGAAGAGAAAACTTTTCTGTCTGATTTATGAGGCCAAGAAAAAGTTTAACCCCCAAATAAGAATATTGTAAGGAAAGAAGGTAACAGGCTAGTCTCGTTTATGATCATAGATACAAAAATTCTATGGAAAATATTAGCAAATAGGATTTATCCACACCTATATAATATGGATAATACGTCACAACCCAATTTGATATTCAAGAAATTCAAGGTTGGTGTGTGAAATTGGAAAATCGAATCATGTGATTCACCATGATAACTGGATAAAGCAGGAAAATCACATCCTAATTACTTTTTTTATTAAAAATTTAAATTTTTTTTTCTTTTTTTTTTTTAGAGAGAGGGGGAGAGAGAGAGACAGAGCACAAGCAGGGGAGGGGCAGACGGAGAGGGAGACACAGAATCCCACGCGGACTCCAGGCTCCGAGCTGCCGGCACAGAGCCCGATGCGGGGCTGGAACCCACCAACCGTGAGACCGTGACCTGAGCTGACACTGGACACTCAACCGACCGAGCCGCCAGGTGCCCCAATCACGTCCTAATTTCAGTGGATGAGGAAGAAAGGCGTTTAATAAATTTTGCCGTCTGTTCGTGATAAACAGTCCTAGCGGACTAGAAAGAGAAGGCAAATTCAACAATCTGGTGAAGGGAATCTACGGACAAGCAGCAGCAGCAGCAAAGACAAAACCGTCCCCGCGACTGTAACAACGAGACAATGTTGTGTGTTTTTGAGGAAGGGGACACGGCCTCTACTCTGGTGACCCGGTGTCCCCGCCTCCTCAGTAAGACAAGTAAATGACGGAAAATCAGTAAGGGATTGAAAGGGAAGAAATAAAACTTACTGTTCACAAAGGACGTGATTTCAGGTGCACACAACCTGACAGGGCCCGCGGACAACGTGTGAGAGCGAGCACGTGCACGGAGTAAAACCGCCCTGTCTGGGGCCCCGCACACGAGAGCGAACGACCCCAAGGTCCACTACACAGGAAGACCTTTCCTAACGGCGTCGAAAACCGAAGGGCTAAGAACACGTCTGCTGGAAGATGAAGGCATCTTCGGAAGACCTTTCATACACTGCAGCTGGGGACGGCGACTCTGTCCCCTGGGGACAACGACTTAGAGCGAAGGTCTGGCGTCACCGCTCAAGGGGACATATGTGCGTTCCGTGCGTGGCCTGGCCGTCCCGTTCCCAGGTGCACGCAGGGACACCCCAAAAGACACGCACATGAATGAGCACGGCCACGTTAGTCAGAGGAGTCCAGAGCGTGATGTGGCCCAAAGGCCCTGGGGGCTCAGTCGGTTGAGCGTGCGACTTCGGCTCAGGGCATGATCTCACGGTGCGTGGGTTCGAGCCCCGCGTCGGGCTCTGTGCTGGCAGCTCGGAGCCTGGAGCTGCTTCGGATTCTGTCTCCCTCTCTCTGACCCTCTCCCACTGCCCCTGCGCGCTCTCTCTCTCAAAAATAAATAAACATTAAAAAACGGGTACAGCAGGGGCCGGCACTGCTGTGTTCTCAGAACTGACGACGCGGCAGTCAGCATGGGCCGCCCAGTGAGATGAGGTGAATGACGCTGAGACGTCGTTTCTACAAAACGCAGGAGGAGAGGAGCCCCGTGCAGGCAGGAGACCTACCTGGGTCCGAGGGGGGTGGGGGGAAGGGCCACGGGGAGGGTGTCAGTCTGAGCAAGGGCTGTGTGGACATGCGCGCGGACACAGGCCCAAGCGTTACAAAAGCAGCCCACACCAGACGGCCCGAGCCTGGCTTCCAGGACATTCCCCCAGGCCGCTTCGGCGCCACGTGGGCTGCAGGCCGCTGGGCTTCTCGCCTCTTTCCTCACTTCCCACATTTAGTACATCTGCAGATCCCGCTGCCTGTCTTCCAACTAGATCCGGAGGCCGCCCCTCTCACCGCGCCTGCTGTCCCCACCTGCCACCATTTACCGCCTGGTCCTCAGCGCGAGTCAAGTCTGTGCCCCAAAGCCCTGTCACGCAGCACCCGAGCCGGTGCCCTGGAGGAGGTCTGGCATCGTCCACCCCTTCACCCCCCGTGCCTCATCTGACCTCCGGTCACCTTGCAGCCCCTGCCTCACGACCTTGCCCTTGGCTGCCCCTCTGTTTGGGCCACACGTCCCAGTCGGTCCCTCCTCCAAGACGTCTCTCACACCTCAGCTTCGTGGTGCAGCCCCTCCTGGCTGGCCTTGCCCCACCCCCTCCATGGTCCCCCAAGGTGCCCGCTGGGGGCTGGGCGGGCTGTTGGGTTGGCCACTGGGAGCAGGTGCCAAGGAAGAGGGCAGGATCCAGGGGCCATAGAGCCTTCTGGAACACCAAGTGCCATGAACCCTGGGCAGGAGTCTCCCGAGTTCTGCTTTGTTCTTTGGCTCTAGGCACTTGGGTTTTCTGGTCAGGAGTCAGGAGCCCCAGTGTGTAGCCCACCCCTGTCCTCGGCCCTGACTCGGCTCTGTCCTCGCCAACCCCCCTGCCCCCTGACTCGGGCCTCAGCTGCTGCGTTTCTCTCCCTCCAGCCGGAGGCCCTGGACAAGCCGGTGGCTCTGGGCGGTCAGCCAGCTGAGTGCGGGGTTGGGAAGGGCGCAAACCCCCGGTCCCCTCGCCAGCACCCTGGGCAGAAGGCCTGGCCAGCAGGGAGGGCCTGGCGGGGGAGGGGAGGGGGCAGAGTCCTGTAGGGGTTCCCAGCAGGCCCTGGGGACAGAGTGTGCCGGGCAGGGGTCGGCTGGCTCTGGCACGTCGGCAGCCCCTCCCTGCCGGTCTCCTGCCCAGGGGAGTCGGGTCTTTGCTGCACCCGCCTCCCAGATGGGGTGGCCCTGCGCGCCTGGACGGCCCGGGGAACAGCAGCTGCCGCCCCCGGGTGAGAGTGTCCCTGGCCGCGTGACCTTGGCGCTCGCATCTTCCTGAGGGGCTGATGGGGGCAGGGCCTTACCTTCAGGCCAAACTTGGTCTGGAGCTCCGCCAGGCCCATCCTGTGGTACAGCGTGGTGACGTCGTGCCTCTCCTCCTGGGGGACCGTGGCCTGNGCCTCTGGGCCTCACGTTTGCCAGCTGCGTCTCCAGCTCCAGCACCTGCACCATCTCCTCCTGCACCAGGTAGCTGTTCTCAGGGACGTTCATGTCTGCGCGCAGCATCGCGGCCACCGACGTCATGAACTGCAGGTAGGCTTCCCGCACCTGGGCCGGAGGGCTCGGTTCGCGGTCTGGCGGCCTCAGCCGCCTGGGCCCCCATGGGGCTCTGAGTGGGGGCGGGGTGGGCCTAGGACGGGACGCAGGCCCCCGGCTGCTCCTGGGGCNGTCACGGCCTGCCGCCTAGAGCTGCACTCCCCACCCCGATCCCCGTGTCCGTGGACTTCACGGGACCAGAGAGACCTGGGCACGAAGTGCTGGGCGCACACAGCAGGGCGGGGCCAGGGCTGTCAGATGCTGGGCTGAGGGTGGGCCGCTCTAGCCAGGCTTGACTCGGCCAGAGGGTCGGGCGTTGGGCCCTGAGGGTCTGCGCCTGCCTGGCCCTGCCTTCTGCCTGCCTCAACCTGGGAGGGAGGGAGGGGCTTTCCTCCGCAGGGGGATCCACAGAAGCCACACCTCCACCCACGGCCCCAGGCGGGTCTCCAGCGCAGCTGCCCGGCCTGGCTCTCTCAGCTCCACCCGCCCACCCAGGGCTCCTTCTGTCAGCCACACTCGACTGTGCTCCTGGCTGGATTCATCCTTCACGGCCCAGCTCACAGCCCGCCTCCACCTGGAGGCCCACCATGCTGCTTCCTGGCCGTGGGCCCTTTCACAATGGCTCTTCCCTCTGCCCCGGCTTGCCGCTACCCGCTGCTTGTGTCCCTCCCTCCTGGGTCAGCAGCAGAATGGTTATGAGAGCAGGCCCTGCGCTCAGGTGGCCTGAGTTCAGATCTCAACGGGCCCTACGCAGTAGACCAGCAGTGTGGACCGCAGTCCTCCCCGGTGAGACGGGGCGAAGGGTGTGGGCCTCGGGGCCACCGGCTCAGCTGAGTCTGCCCTCCCACGTGGCCCGTGGTGTTTAGGGACTGTCCCTTTGATGGTGACGATGAAGGCTGGGCTTTGCTTGTCCACAGCCCTCAGAGCACCCGGCAGGTGTTCACAAAGGCTGCTGGGTGTGGGGGGGGGCAGGGGGCAAGGGGCCGCAGGGGCGGCAGGTGGGCCCTGAAGCCGCGGTGGGGGGGGCACCCTACTCACCTTGTGGTTGCTGCCTTCGTTGAAATAGTACTCCCGGGACGGCATGCCCAGGGTGGGCTGGTCTATCTGGAGACACAGAGGGTGTGACCCCGGGCAGGGGCTGGGGTCCCCACAGCCTGGCTGAGGAGGACGGCAGCTCTCTCCACTCCCCGCACACTGGGGTGCCCAGTGGGAACAGGGCTCCGCCCGGAAGGGGACGGGCCCGTGCGTGTGTGGACACCTGGCACCCCGGCCCTGCTCTGTGAGTGACGGGCGGACGGCCTCTGGGGACACTCTGAGGGGTGCGCTGAGCAGGTGACCCACGGGGTGCGGGCCACGTGCGGGCCCTCCCTGCACGGGGTGGGTTCGCTGTGGCCAGCGGTGGCTTTCTGGGGTCCGTTTCCCTGCCCTGGCGCCAAAGGCCAGGACACACGGTTGGGGGAGCCGGCTCGGCCCGCAGCTGACACCCCGGGCGGGACAGGGCTGAGAGCAGGGCCCTGCGAATGGCCCCGGGGCTCACGTGCCCCTGGCCACAGCCCTGGGAGCGCCCCCGGCCTGCCCCGCCCCCCGCCGCGCGGCGCGTACGTAGATGATGTTCCGGCTGGAGTTCTGGTCGTCATTCCAGATGAACAGGTCGATGAGGACGCGCCTGTTGAACTGCGTGCTCATCAGGGCCAGCTGCTGCTCCAGCTCCCACCTGGGGCCTGGGGGGGCGGCGCCTCGTGCTGGACACCCACTGGGCTCCCGGGGGGCCCGGCCAGACCCTCACCGGGTGGTGAACCCCAGCCTCCTAACCCAGAGCTCGGGGGACATCGGGGACCCTGCCTGGCTCGCGGTGGCAAGCACGCCCGCGGGCCCCGGCGCCAAGGGCCTGCTTGGGGACAACAGGTGCCTCCCGTGCCCCGCCCCCGCGCCCTGGGTCTGGGAGGTGAGTCCCCCCCACAGGGGTGGGGAGGCCGGCGCTCTGCAGAGCGGGGAGCCCGCCGGCAGCAGGTGCGACCTCGCCCGCCTGAGCCTGCGAGGCCTCGGCCCCAAGGAGCCCCAAGCGGTGGCCGCCTGTCTGCAGAGCGAGGCCGCCCCCCGGCCCTGGCCTTACCTACACTCTCGTTCCACTTGTCCATGGTCACCGGCCAGCCTCCCATCAGATCCAAGATGTTCAGCAGGGGCTTCGAGTCCCGTTTCTCTATCACGCCTGAGAGGGAAGGAGGGGGAGTCACCCCCCAGACGCCCACCTTCGCACAGACCCGTGGGGACGCGGCACGCCCGGCACAGAGCGCGGCCCCCCTCACACGGGGACAGGGAAGGGCCTGGGAGGAGCAGAGATGGACGCAGGTGTGACGGGGCCGGGGACTGACCGAGGCAGACACACTGGCAGGACACGGGGCGTGGGAGGGGGGCAGGCAGCTGGGTGGTGGGGGAGCCAGGTCGCTGGAGGCCTTGTGGCCCAGGGGTGCTGCACGGGGTGGGGGGCTCAGCCCACGGCCAGCTGAGCACACCGGACTGGACGCGAACAACTTCTGCCCGGCATCGAAGGTTGGGCAGGGAGCTCGGGAACTTGGGTCACAAATAAGGTGAAGGTCGGGGTGCAGAGGTGGGGCCGCCGGGTCACTTGGTTTGTTGGAGACTCACAGGGAGGCAGGGGCGTGAGGGAGCCTCATGGTGGAAACAGGGAATGTTCCAGGGGAGCCCAGGGGGGCCGGGGTTCCCGGAGGCAGGAGCCCCACGTGAGCACTGGGGGCCGCACGCGGCTTCCTCCGCAGTCAGAGGTGGGGACAGAACAGGGAACCATTGATACTAAGGAGGGCGAGTGGTCCCTGCAGAGCAGCTGACACTGGGAGCGGGGCTTGCAGACCCCCAGGCGGGGGCGTGAGGGGAGACAGGCCAGAGGGGTGTGGGGTGTGGGAGAGCTCTTCCTGGGAACCAGAGCACGGAGCAGCTTCGTAGCAGCGCCCGGGTGTCCACACACCGACACACACACACAGAGACGCACACGGACACACACGCATGTGCGCCTTCCCTGGGGCTTCTCGGTGCACCCCCACCATTGACCCCCTGCCTGGACAGTGTGACCCAGGCTGGGGTCAGGGTGTAAACAGGGTCGCAAGTGGCTGGCAGTGAGTCCCTGTCCCCCGCAGGAGCCCGGACCCAGCGGCCAGGTAGAGGCAGAGCCTCTGTGGCCATGAGTCCCGAGTGGCCTCTGCCATGCTCTGCTGGGGGGGCTGGCGGGTCCAGCAACCCCCCCACCCCCCAACTCACTCTCCTCCATGCAGGAGCCCCTCCCGACTCACTCTCGTCCATGCAGGAGCCCCCCCGACTCGCTCTCATCCATGCAGGAGCCCCCCCGACTCGCTCTCATCCATGCAGGAGCCCCCCCGACTCGCTCTCATCCATGCAGGAGCCCCCCCGACTCGCTCTCATCCATGCAGGAGCCCCCCCGACTCGCTCTCATCCATGCAGGAGCCCCCCCGACTCGCTCTCATCCATGCAGGAGCCCCCCCGACTCGCTCTCATCCATGCAGGAGCCCCCCCGACTCGCTCTCATCCATGCAGGAGCCCCCCCGACTCGCTCTCATCCATGCAGGAGCCCCCCCGACTCGCTCTCATCCATGCAGGAGCCCCCCCGACTCGCTCTCATCCATGCAGGAGCCCCCCCGACTCGCTCTCATCCATGCAGGAGCCCCCCCGACTCGCTCTCATCCATGCAGGAGCCCCCCCGACTCGCTCTCATCCATGCAGGAGCCCCCCCGACTCGCTCTCATCCATGCAGGAGCCCCCCCGACTCGCTCTCATCCATGCAGGAGCCCCCCCGACTCGCTCTCATCCATGCAGGAGCCCCCCCGACTCGCTCTCATCCATGCAGGAGCCCCCCCGACTCGCTCTCATCCATGCAGGAGCCCCCCCGACTCGCTCTCATCCATGCAGGAGCCCCCCCGACTCGCTCTCATCCATGCAGGAGCCCCCCCGACTCGCTCTCATCCATGCAGGAGCCCCCCCGACTCGCTCTCATCCATGCAGGAGCCCCCCCGACTCGCTCTCATCCATGCAGGAGCCCCCCCGACTCGCTCTCATCCATGCAGGAGCCCCCCCGACTCGCTCTCATCCATGCAGGAGCCCCCCCGACTCGCTCTCATCCATGCAGGAGCCCCCCCGACTCGCTCTCATCCATGCAGGAGCCCCCCCGACTCGCTCTCATCCATGCAGGAGCCCCCCCGACTCGCTCTCATCCATGCAGGAGCCCCCCCGACTCGCTCTCATCCATGCAGGAGCCCCCCCGACTCGCTCTCATCCATGCAGGAGCCCCCCCGACTCGCTCTCATCCATGCAGGAGCCCCCCCGACTCGCTCTCATCCATGCAGGAGCCCCCCCGACTCGCTCTCATCCATGCAGGAGCCCCCCCGACTCGCTCTCATCCATGCAGGAGCCCCCCCGACTCGCTCTCATCCATGCAGGAGCCCCCCCGACTCGCTCTCATCCATGCAGGAGCCCCCCCGACTCGCTCTCATCCATGCAGGAGCCCCCCCGACTCGCTCTCATCCATGCAGGAGCCCCCCCGACTCGCTCTCATCCATGCAGGAGCCCCCCCGACTCGCTCTCATCCATGCAGGAGCCCCCCCGACTCGCTCTCATCCATGCAGGAGCCCCCCCGACTCGCTCTCATCCATGCAGGAGCCCCCCCGACTCGCTCTCATCCATGCAGGAGCCCCCCCGACTCGCTCTCATCCATGCAGGAGCCCCCCCGACTCGCTCTCATCCATGCAGGAGCCCCCCCGACTCGCTCTCATCCATGCAGGAGCCCCCCCGACTCGCTCTCATCCATGCAGGAGCCCCCCCGACTCGCTCTCATCCATGCAGGAGCCCCCCCGACTCGCTCTCATCCATGCAGGAGCCCCCCCGACTCGCTCTCATCCATGCAGGAGCCCCCCCGACTCGCTCTCATCCATGCAGGAGCCCCCCCGACTCGCTCTCATCCATGCAGGAGCCCCCCCGACTCGCTCTCATCCATGCAGGAGCCCCCCCGACTCGCTCTCATCCATGCAGGAGCCCCCCCGACTCGCTCTCATCCATGCAGGAGCCCCCCCGACTCGCTCTCATCCATGCAGGAGCCCCCCCGACTCGCTCTCATCCATGCAGGAGCCCCCCCGACTCGCTCTCATCCATGCAGGAGCCCCCCCGACTCGCTCTCATCCATGCAGGAGCCCCCCCGACTCGCTCTCATCCATGCAGGAGCCCCCCCGACTCGCTCTCATCCATGCAGGAGCCCCCCCGACTCGCTCTCATCCATGCAGGAGCCCCCCCGACTCCCTCTCGTCCATGCAGGGGCCCCCCCATCTCACTCTCGTCCATGCAGGAGCCCCCAAACTCACTCTCATCCATGCAGGAGCCCCCCTGACTCGCTCTCGTCCATGTAGGAGCCCCCCCGACTCACTCTCGTCCATGCAGGAGCGGTATAGCATCTTGGCTTTCTGCACAGCCGGCCTGTCCTTGGCGGCGGATTTCTCCAGCACCCCTGTGTGAAGAGGAGGGGGCAGGACAGCGGCCTGAGGCAGCTGCCGGGAGAGCCAGGCAAAGGTCCTGGTACCCCCCCAACCCCCATTCAGCGAGAGGAGGGCCCCCTGCCCCCACTCTGTCTTTGTCCCAGGCAATTTCTTCTCCCCTGGCCCCAATGGCCCCACGGACACCCTTGAGTGGGGCAGACGTACAGCCTCACCCAGCTCCACCCCCAAGGTCACGGCCATCTCACCTTTGAGGATGACCTCCAGCTTGTCTCGAAGGACGTCGAAGACGCTGTACCGGGAGTTGGTCTCGGGGATCACGTGGTGCCGGAGCCAGCCTCCACACGCGTACTGGTAGAAGTCGTTACATGGTTCCATGGATGGGTCCATGTTCTGGAGGATCCTGGCGGCTGCTCGACCCCAAGGGGTGGAGAGGGAGAGGGGGACCCAGTCGTGGGTGGCTGCTGCACTGTTTGCTATTCGATAATGGCTGTGCGCCCTTGGGGGTGTTAGTCACCTTCTCTGAGCCTCGGTGAGGTTGGAAGCAGGATTCAAGTTCTGGGTCTATGACTTATTAGCCATGTGACCTAGAATCCCGTGACCTCTCCCAGGATGCCCCAAGTACGACGCTGGGGCAGCGGCCAGGGCTGCCTGGCTCCCAGGAGGCGTTCAGAGGGTCTGCAGCAGGGGGTGGGGGGCCCTGATCCGTCACGGGGAGTCTGTCTGCTGTCAGAGGAGATGCCTTTGCCCAGCGTCAGGAGCCTGCAGCGTCAGTGGTCTGGTTCCCGGCTGAAGGCTCGCGGCCGGATTCCGCACTGGGCACCCCCCCACACCAGGGCCCTCCCTCGCCCTCTGTCCCACTTGGCTGGGACCCACCAGCGCGGATGCTCGTCCGCCACCCCAGCGTGGGCAGAAAAACCTCATTTCTGAGATTTTTACTGATGTTTCTTCAGACGGTTTTCACTATTTTCCATCTGCAAATAGCAACATGTGGCCCCCAATGTTAAGAGAAATTTGTGGGAGGAAACTTGTATGTTCATGTGACCTTTCTTTCTGTAACAGCAGGAAAGAGCCCTTGGCCCCGAACTACCTTCCTCCCTGTCACAGGGGCCTCGTGGGCGCAGGGGCCGCTTCCTGGGGGCGGGGGGCACGGCGCTGGGCAGCGGGAACAGACCTGCGTTCCTCACCCACTGCCCACCAGCCCCATGCCGTGTCTTGGGGTGGCTCCCCTTGGCCTTGGGGAGGAGGCCCTGGGGCAGGGCCATGGGAGGTGTGGGGGAAGGGCTTACCTGCTATCACACAGCCAGGGGTGGTGCAGATTTCGCCCATCGCCCGGGGCCGTTGGATGGCTGTGGGCAAGATGCAGCATGAGCGAGTGGGGGCGCGGAGGGACGGGGCACAGGTGAAGTGGGTCTGCTGGGGCGGGCAGGGCCTCAACCCACCCGCAGCTCAACCCACCGCCCGAGGGCCGGCCAATCTGGGGTCCTCCCCAGGTGGCCCAGGCCTGGGGCCTTACGAGAGGAAGAGGGCCCTCACGACCGCACGCTGGTTGAGCCCTGCACGCCCCCAGGCTGACCCCCGGGCTGGCGGTTCTGCCTCCCTGCCTGTCTGCCAGCCAGCTCTCGCCCCCGTCAGGGCACCTCCTCCAGGCAGGGCGCCGGTGGTGCTCATCTCTGCACACTATGCCCCCCTGGCCCCCCAGCGGGCCTAGCTGGTCGTATAAATGTGCACCTGCCTGGTCTCAGGGACGACGTCCCTGAGGAGCCTGGGGAGCAGGGGACTTGCGCAGGCGCCGGTGGCTGCACCCCTGCCCCTGGCCTGTCTCCGTGGGACTCGGGGGCCCGTGCTGCACACCACCCACGGAGGCCCCGTCTCCAGCCCACCTGCTTGGGCCGTGTTTTGGAAGGGAAGGCAAAGCTACCTCGGGGTTTTCGTTTTACAATGGTCCTCTCTTCCTTTGAGAAGCAAAGCCGGGTAGGAGAGGGCGTCGGCTGCTCCCCTGGGGAGAAACAGAGCACTCAGCCCTCCGCCTCCCCTGCTGGGGCTCCCTGCTGGGGGCACCCTGGGGGTTTCCTGCGGTGCGGGGGTGGGGAGTCCAGGGCGCTCTGGGGGGCTGCCTGCCTCCCTGTAGCCAGGACGTGTCACCAGGGAACCCAGCAGAGCTTATCCCTGAGTGGGAGGGGGAGGGGGCTCCCCGGGGGCTCCCCGGGCTTGCCCACCCCCACTCTCCAGACCCACCCCCATCTGCCTGGGTCCGGAGGGCTCCTGAGGCAGAAGTCTGCCTTCCTTCCCCTCAGTGAAGTCCCCTTTGACTTCCTCTTCTATCTCAAGGTCGTGGGCCACACATATGCAAGGTGGGCAGCTGCTGGGGTCCAACCGAGGCAGGAACAATAAGCTTGTGTAGGGGACAGGATGTCACTTTCACTCTCTGCCTCACTGGCCACCACCCTCCATCTGTCCCCCGCAGAGGGCAGGGGCATCACCCGGGCAGCGTCTGGATCTTCCGGGTGGGTGGGGACTCGGCCTGGATGGGGTAGGGGAGGCGAGGTGCAGGGAGAAGGCCTGCGGGGCCTGGCCACCTACAGACCCAGCGTGTGGCCCAGTCACCCCTACTAGGGAGGCACGTGGAGACCTGGCGGGAAGGAGGGACGGGACCTCACGCAGGTCAGAGGGCGCGGGAAGCTCCCGGAATGTGGGGTGCTCCCTGGGGTCCGGGCCATGGGAAGACACACTTATGAAACGTGGGGTCTGGGGATGTTTCTCCCCCACCTGCTATTGTGGCTCTCTGCACCCACCATTTGTGCGCCCATCAGCCCGACATTTGCTGATTGTTACGAGTCTGCCCCGGCGCCGGGCACCGAGCATTCAGGTACGAGTCCGGCATGGGCCCTGCCTCGGGGAGCCCTGGCCCCGTGGGGAAGGACGGCGGCGCTGATGGGAAGCGGAAATGCAGCAGCAAGTGGGTGCTCAGGCATGGCTGGCCCACGGGGTTTGTCAGAGCCTTGGGACAAGAGCTAGACCTCGGACCCCAAAGGGCCGCACCCTCAGTGGCAGTGGACAAAGACATCTGAGCTCCCGTGAAAGACACGACGAAGGGGAGAGGGATTCTTGCCTCTGATTAGGGCGCAGAAAGTTGAAAGAGACTGTGACTCCCTCCCTGGCCGGGAGAACGAGCTGCAGCAGCCGCGATGCAGGGGTTTGTAGGCGCCCACCCGAGAGCTGCAGACGGGAAACCCGCAGAAGCCGCAAGCTCCAGACAGGGACGCGCCCTCCCCGAGGACAGGGACTTATGACCGCGCTCCCCTTGGAGCCACGGCGCGAGGAGGGTGGTCCTCCTCAAAGGGGCGCCAGGTTGGAGGAGTGTGTAAGGCCCCCAGCACTGGAGCTGGCGCAAGGGATGGGGTCCCACGCTGCTCTGCCACCCGCCAGGCGCTTGTCCCGGGGGGCAGGGAAGCCGAGAGAAATCCCTGTGCGTGAAGATGAAGCTACGGCAAACGCGGCCCATCATCCAGAAAACCCCAAAACACTCCCCAGAAGCGGACTCGGGGACCAGCTGTCAGAGTTGGTGGCAGTCCTTAGCGATTATGCTAACGAGGTTAAAGGATCTGATACAAAAGATGGGAAACACGGAGGTACATGGCGCACGTCAGCAGGTACACGGACATGACCAGAAAGAAGCAAAGCGAAGAATTTGTTCTGTCGGCGTCACAGTATGCTGAACCTGCACCGGGAAGGGTCTGCACCGACAGAAGTCACCCCGACCAGTGCCCAGCGGAGAGCGGCAAGACCCACGGAGCAGAGCAGAGGCCGCAGAAGCCCCAGACGGCGCAGCCAGCTCGGAAGCCAGCTTGGCAACTCGCCACGGAACCAAAGAGAAGCGGTGTGACGCCGCAATTCCACGCCAAGGTGTTTCCCCAGCTGGTGGGAAAGCTGACGTCCACACGAAAACCTGCGTGTGAATTTTATAGCAGGTGTTTTTGTGTGTAATTCTGCAACCATGGGGTCCTTCAGAAGAGTCATGAAGAAATAAACCGTATCACATCGTACAGTGGAATTATTGTGAAACAATGAAGAGAAATAAGCCAGGGGTGCCTGGGTGGCTCAGTCGGTTAAGCGTCCGACCTCAGCTCAGGTCATGATCTCACGGTTCGTGGGTTCGAGCCCCACGTCGGGCTCCGTGCTGACAGCTCAGAGCCTGGAGTCTGCTTCAGATTCGGTGTCTCCCTCTCTCTCTGCCCCTCCCCTGCTTGTGCTCTTTCACTCTCTCAAAAATAAACAAACGTGAAAAAAAAAAGGCAAAAGGAGCCTTCCATCAGTGCGCAGCCGTCGTCAGTGAAGTTGGTCCCCGTGGGAATGCAGGTTGGCAATCCTCAGACCAGGATGCATGAACACTGGGACTGAGTTAGGTAAGCAGTGGATGGCAGAAGGCCAGACTCCTCACNGGGTGGGGGGTTGGGGGGGCTGGAAGGAACTGACATAGACACACGCGGTTCCTACACGCGGATGAGCACGCACACACGTCATCACCCGTCAGCTGAGAGTGGCTGGAAGCAAAATGACCCAGCAGCAACGATGACATCTAGGAACCCGAGAGTGGCTTCTAACACTGTCACCCAGTAAAGGGAGCCGGGGCCCTTGGAGAAAGGCCGGGTTCTCTAACAGGGACAAAAAATATACAGGACGAGCCTGGAACATCTCAAAAGTCCTCTTCTCTGGAATCCCAAGGCCGCAGCGATGGGGGATGGTCAGAGGAGCACCGAAGCCCGCGGATAGCGGCCCCCGCGGCCAGAGCTGGAACAATTTGAACAACGCAAATTAGAAGTGGATTCTAATCCAGGGTGTAAGCTCCATGTGTGTGAGTCCAGGCTGACATAGCTGCATCACTGAATAAACACATAAGTGGGGGACATAGATAAATCCCCCGTACAGAAGAAATCCAAATGCTTTACGGAGGTGCTCCGCCTGGAGGGACGTGGATTCTGACTCCCCACCCCTTGGGTGTGAGCTGTCCTTGGTGACTTCCTTTCCAAGGGGACGGTAGGGAGAGTGAAGAAAGTAACTTTATGGTGTAGACACCTGACGGACGACATTCTATGCCTAAGCCACGTGGTCATGGTCGTGACATGATGAGTCATCGTAAGTATGGACCCCTCGGTTACAGGCTTCCTCCCCAAAACACATCACCCCGGTCTAACCGTGAGAAAATCCCACCTGAGACACATTCTACAAAATACGTGGCCAGGTCGCCTCAAAACTGTCCAGCTCATAGAAACGAGGGGAGGCTGATGGTTCACAGCCAAGAGTAGCCGGCGAAGATTCCATGAATGACGTCAGGGCGCACCCTGCAGGACCCTGGGACAGAACAGGGCCGAGGGCAGAACGGAGGGCGTCTGAACAAAGTAGAGCCCTAGTTAACAGTCACCGGGGCGCCTGGGGGCTCAGTCGGCTAAGCGTCCGACTTCGGCTCAGGTCCCGATCTCACAGTTGGTGGGTTCGAGCCCCGCGTCGGGCTGTGTGCTGTCAGTGCGGAGCCTGCTGCAGATTCTGTGTCCTCCCCCACTCTCTCGCTCTCAAAAAACAAACACTAAAAAAATATATAAAGGTTGGCCTTGATTGGAATGACTTCTATTCCCTCCCTCTGTCACCACGTCCTGTCTCTCTGTCTCAACAAAGGCCACAGAAATCTCAGGTGGAAAAGAACCCTCCTCCCTGGAGAACGAGCACAGGCTGGTCGTCAGGCAGGTGCCCGTAGGGGCTCACGCGACCGTGTGGCCACGGAAACGTCAAGCTGAGACCCTCGTTATAAGCAGGTGGTCTCCCCAGGTGCTTGATGGAAACAAACATGCCTTCTCTGGAGGGAAACTGCTCGGCCCGAGAGACACAGGCCCCGCAGGTAAAGGCGGTGCGAGCGCACGGATTCACGCTGACAGCGACAGGCCTCCGTGGGTGTGAACAGCACGGCAGAACCGTCAACCCTGAGGATTTCGTGTTCTAGGGCTCTGACCCCAAATGCCCGGGCATCGCGGGCCCCAAAGCTCGACTCCTCCCCCATCCTGTCGCCGGAGGGCGTTTGCTCCCTCCCTGGCCTGTGGGCTGGCCTCTGGGCCAACAGAGTGAGATGGAAGGGATGCTAGTCCAGTACGGAGCCCGGCCCTGGGGCCCGAGGGCTTCGAGCCGTCCTCCTTGACTCTGCCCGGGCCCACTGCTGGTCCGCGCAGCGGGTGCGGTTCACACGGAACAGAGTCGGACGGGGTGGGCTGACTCCCGCCCGGCTGTGCGCCTCTGCGTGTCCCAGTAGACGATGCTATTTCAGCCCCCGCGCATCGGGGCACCTTGTGAGGAAGCGGTAAACGAATCCCAGTATATTTGAAGAAGTAAAGGACACGATTAAAAACAAGGGCAGGAAGCATTTAAAAAGAACCAGCGTGTGAAAGAATAAATTATAAATTCTAGAAACACAAAAGAATGTAGTTGCCGAGATTGCATTTCTGGATTTTTCCCCTGTTTATTTTGCCAACTGAAACCTAAGTGACGGCGTATCGCTGTAATTACACGGTGTCGTCGAAACCTTTACGCGCTGCAGGTGCAGACATATTCAGATATATTTTTGGAGAATCAACGTTCTGCAAAATGCAGCCAACATTTTAATTTGTAGCTGAGGGAAGGCGGTGTCCTAAAGGGTATGTTATTCTAAGTCATTGCAGGTAATCTTGGGGAGAATCTCTGCAGCTCTAACACAGGTGAAGAGAGCTTTAGTGGGTTGGATTTTAGTCCAGAAGAATTCACCCAGGATGCAGGACGAAGAGACGGACCCTCCCAGAGAGGCACGCAGGGTAAAACGGGAGGTTGAGGACACACGCAACCAGAGTTTACAACAGAGAAGAGAGGTCACGAGGGAGACACAGTATCCAGAGAGTGTACGACTTCCCACAGTGCGGACATGGTACTGATGCTGAGCCTCAGGAATCACAATGTGTCCACAGCAGAATAAACACAAATTTTCGCAGCTCAATGCCTCGTGGTGAAAGTGAAAAATACCAGAGGCAACGGAAGCACAGCTCGGAGGGCAAAGAACCAGTTAGATGGGCCCAGATTTCTGCACAGCGGCTGCAGAGGCCAGAAAACCCCGAGGACAAATCTTCAAGCCGTCGAGGGAGAACTGGGTCCAGATTTGTCTCACCAGCTAAACTATCACTGAAGGATGGGCAATGGGGGGTGGGGGGCAGAGAGAGAGAGAGAATCTCAGGCAGGCTCCACGATCAACATGGAGCCCAGTGTGGGGCTTGATTCCATAATTCTGGGGTCGTGACCTGAGCCAAAATCGAGAGTCTGATGTTTAGCCGACTGAGGCTCCCAGGCGCCCCTGCCACGGAAGAATTGTGACCGCGGAGCTCCCCACGCCTGCCTGACCACGAGAAACGCCTCAAGTGTCCCTCATCGTACAGACGTTGAAGCCTATGGGGGACTGAGTGCGGCTTCACCCCAGTTCACAGGCCAAGGTCCTGGCTCCCAGTGTGACTGGCTGAGGAGGTGACGAAGGTTGAGTGCGGTCATCAAGGAGGGACACCAGAGCGCCCTCTCTCCGCCACGGAGACGAGGGCACAGCGGGACGGTGGCCGGCTACAAGCCAAGAAGAGAGTCCTCTCCAGGAGGTCACTTGGCCGGTGGCTTGATCCCGGACTTCCATCCTCCAGAACGGACAGCACGAGCCGTCTGCTGAGGAAGCCGCCCAGGCCCCGGGTCTGCAGGTATAAGAACTGCCCCGGGTCATTCTGATCATCAAGCCAGTTCCGCAAACGCTGTCTAAACCGGTGCAGACGACCCACCTGGGGATTAAAGGCAGATTCTGACCCAGGAGGCCTGGGCCGGGCCCTGGGCCTCCGAAGACCTGACGAGCTCCGCGGGGAGGCTGACGCCCCCGGTCCACAAACCACACCTTGAATAGGAGGCTCCAGAAGTACGCGCTCTGGAGTCGAGAGAAACGGTCTCATGAGGACTGCCTGAGACGGAAGGTGGAAGAACAGAGAAACCGAGTGCGAGGTGGGAAAAGTGAGCGCGGTGAGAACATGGAGTCGGCGTAGAAGAGACTCGCTCTGCTCTAAACGGCGCGTTGTTTGCAAGGTGTGGGGAGGGTCCATGAACCGAGTGCCTCACCACTAACCGGGCGCACGGCAGTCTCAGGTAGAGCGGGTCTGCTTCCTGCTTGGGACGTCAACAGCCCCACACGGCACCGCGCCCGCCCCGAAGACACGAGGAGCCAGACGGTCCGCACACGGCAGTGTCCCTACAGCCGGTCTAGGGCCCGAGGTCAGCGGCAACTTGGGAAACAGAGTTTCAGAGAGCGATGACCCTCCAAGGAGGGACGGTAGCGACCCCCACCCCCCACAGGACCCAGGAGTGAGACTGGTCACCATACACATGGTCAGAGGGACTGAGGTACAACCGTCACGCGTTCTTAAAGGCCAGCGTGTGCCTTAGCTTGCTGGTTTGGAGCATCCGGAGGCGATGCTGCCTCGCTCACATGGCCTTCAGCAGGTGCCGACGAGAGACACGGGGGGCAGCTCTCAGAAGGCCAGAGAGAGCCCCCCTCCGAGGACAGGCGTGCAAGGGGTCGTCTGCTTCCTCTGAGGCACACGGGCCGGGTTCCCCCTGCTCGCCTGGACCTTCCTCTTGTCGGGAGCAAGAGCTGTGAGCCTCTGGGGAAAAGGTGGTAAACCCTCTCCCTGGCCCGGGGACCAGGCAGGACTCCACTGGTTGGGGGGAGGGTCAGAACTAAAAGTCCCCTTCTAGCCCCAGGGGAGAGGGACAGGACACCCCTGTGGCCCCAGCATCTTAGGACGACATCAAGCTGAGAGCTGCTGCTTCTGGGGGAAGGGCAGGACAACTCAGGGTGAAGCAAAATTTGGTGGACGTGGGGATCGGCCAGGGCTGCTCCACTCCAGGGCCCAGACGCGGCCGGTACATCAGAGCCCCCTGCCCCCAGCGTGAGCCGACCACCCATGAGCAATGACCACTTACCCTTTGCGGAGGGACAAAGGCGCGGAGACAGACCCCACTGTGTCGCAGGCATCCGGGGACCACCCTGAGTGAGGCCGAGGGGAAAACACAAGGTAACAGCAGCCCATTGCTGAGGGCTCCGATTCTGCGGTGCATCGAGGGCAACAAGAGCAAAAGCAAAAGCCGGAAGCTAACTGCTGACTCGACGAGTCGGAGCCCACACGCCTGCAGACAGCACACAGGTCCCTGTTTCCAGCTGCAAATACTATTTGCCTTGGTCTCTACTCTTCCTCGCGATATTCAGGATTCAGTGAAAATGCATGAGGTACATGAAACGCAAGAAAAAGCAGTCCGCTGCCACAAGACAAAGTCATCGAACAAACTAGGTTCACAGAGGGGCGCCGGGGGCTCGGCTAGTTGAGTGTCCAACTCTTGATTTCAGCTCAGGTCACGATCTCACGGTCTGTGGGTTCCAGCCCCACGCTGGGCTCTCACTGTGAGTACAGAGCCTGCTTCAGATTCTCTATCCCCCTTCCTCTCTCTGCC
Source organism: Crocuta crocuta (assembly GCF_008692635.1). Classification (NCBI taxonomy): domain Eukaryota; kingdom Metazoa; phylum Chordata; class Mammalia; order Carnivora; family Hyaenidae; genus Crocuta; species Crocuta crocuta. The sequence continues at coordinate 7,834,975 of NW_027530007.1, read as the reverse complement.
CCGCTCCCTCTCGCGCGCTCTCTCTCAACAATAAATAACATTAGAAAAGGAACTGGGTTCAGAGACAGCCTCAATGTTGGCACGATCAGAGCTGGACTTTAACACAACTGTGGTCGACTCCTCAAAGGATTTCATGAAAAAGGTGGATAACATGCTTGAACAGATGCGACATTTCAGCAAAGAGACAGAAACTATAAAGAGGAGTCATGTGGAAATATCAGAAATAAAAAGCATATTGCTACAGGTGAAGGATTTCCCTGACTGGCTGACCAGCACACTGGGTACGGCCGGGAAATCACCAGTGAACGTAGAGACGAATTTGGGTCAGACTCTGAACCACAGCACAAAGACTAAAAGGGTGAAAAAAAAAAAAAAACCCAAAACACTCAACAGACTGCCCAAATATTGTGGGAGAGTGTCAAACTGTCAAGAGACTCCACAGATATGTGGGGAGAGAGGGTGGGGGAAGGGGTCAGAAGAAACATTTGAAAAGATACTGGTTGAGAATTTCCCAAAATTAGTGGAAGAAAGTAAATCCCCAGCTTCCAAAGGACACAAACAGCACGGAGACCAAAATACTTAAATGCACACGCCTTGCCCCCACCCCCACCCCCACCCCGGGACACGCCGCAGCCGAGGTCAAAGAGAAAAGTCTCGAGGGCATCAGAAAAGGGAGAAACAGCCAAGACAGAGATTTCGGAGGACTTTCCCTCAGCGGCTGTATGAGCCAGAAGGCCACGGAGTGACCTAGAGGGAAAAACCGAACTAGTTAACCAAGAATTCTCTGCTCAGAGATAAAATCTTTCAACCTGTAGATGAAAGAAGGCTTTTTCCAGGAAACAACAGCGGAGGAAGTCCATTTTCAGCACCCCTGGCTAGGACAGGCGCTAATGGAGGTTCTCCAGGAGGGAGGAGGATGCATCCAGCCAGAATTTGGATCCTCAGAAAGAGAAAAGAATGAGGATCACCAGAATGGTTTTTCTCTAAAAAACAAACAAAAACAAAACAAACAAACAAGAAAACCAACACGTAAGCGAGCCTGGTAAGGCTCACCCAGACCCAGAATTCATCCAGAATTCTGGAAAGAGAATTATACACCGTCTATTTGTGTAGGCTCAAACCACATTACCACCTCATAACTGCTGCGTGGGGCCAGAATTACTCTTTTTTTTGCAGATTTAAAGATTCTTTGGCTTTCCTAGAGATGAACAGGATCTCAGCGACCTGTCCTCTTGATGAAAGAGCAGAGCCAGAGGGCGTGTGGAGTAAGGCTTTGGTGTCCCACCTTTTCATTTAGGAGACCACAAGTGTAGCTACTTGAGCAACAGTAGAGGCTGCTTTGCTCGCTTTTGAAGAATTATTTGGAGAAAAGATCAGAGAGGTTAGGAAAGGAACTTTAAGATTTAGAAATGTCACTTGGAAGAGACTCATCTGCCATGACTAACTGTTGCGGAACCATCAGTACTTTGTACTCAAGCCCCATCCCGTAATCAATGAAAATCTATCCTATGGGCAAGAGGGTGATATTTGAGAAGAGTAAAGACAGGCTGGTAATGAAATAATTTGACAGAAAGAAGGGAAGTGTCTGGAACCAGGCAGCTATTAATGATGAGGAAACCAGATAACGGCACAGAGAGGAAAGGCGACCCAACTACTCTTCAAAGCTCAGGCGTGAACGACACTCAGAACTACGGTAGATGGTGACCATGGCTTTATCCAAAGCATGGATGCATCTGTATTGGGACGGCAGGGTCTGGGTTGTGTAGGGAGCTGAATCTGCCTTCCCTTCAGCACGTCAATAACCATACCGGTAGTGGGTAAATGACAAATCTGCTGTTTTGTCATTAAATCTGCTCGTGAACAGCATGACAGATGTAGGCATTTTTCTAAGTGTTATTGATGCATTAAATCTTGGGCCCTCAAGTAAGCCTCTTATGTATGTACTATGCTACGTTCCATTTTACAGATGGAGAAACTGAGGGACAGAAGCATGAAAGAAACCTGCCAAGGTCATGCAGGTGGGATCTGGGGGAGCCGGCATGCCTAGCCATGCCTGGGCATTAACCACAGCCTTATAACGCCTCCTCACAATCCAACACTGATAATAAAAAAAGCTTCAAAGTCAAGGTTTAGATGTGGGAAGTCACCTCAGTCCAACGGTTGGTGATATTTTCATGTGAAGGGCAAGGCAGGAAATATATTTTAGGCTTGTGGGCCACATACGGACTCTGCCTGACCAATTCTCATGCTCTTGTAGCATGAGAACATCCATAGACAATACATAAATGAGTGGGCACCGCTGTGTTCCAATAAAACTTTATTCACAAAACAAAACATGGGCCATAGTTTGCTGGCCCCTGTGCTGCTTGGTGACTGTGTCTGCTTATAGGCGCAGGATTCCAGGAGGGCAGGGCCGCAGACACGGGGCTGCACCCCCCATGTTATAATTTCTAGAAAAACACATGACTTTTCAAAAGCGCTGGTCAATAACTTTTAAAATAGCTCTTAAGACAAAAAATCAAAGATAACCCCTAAATGGACAGTGATCTAAAACTTGCAAACTAGCTGAGGGAAAACAGGGGAGGGAAAAATAATCCAGCAACCCAACAGAAGGCAGACAGTAATCATAATGACTGCCAGTGAGACTAAATCCTCCAGGTAAGAGACGAATAACTCAGTCCAGATTCACACCGTCGCAAGATACACAGAGGAGGCTAAAGACACAAAAACTTCGAGAGAAAAAGACTGGGAGAAAATAGGCTGAGCCAACAACGAGCGGTTGTATTCACATCACACAGAACAGAACTTTAGGTAAAAGAAATTAACACAGAAGGTCTAACTTTGCGGAAGATACACCAATTCTAGACTCATATTCACAGAATAACGTAGCCTTAAAACAGACAAATTAATACTTGGCATAACTACGAGGAAAACTGCAGTTCCCTTTAACACAAGAAAATTAAAAGAAACACCCAACTATATAGAAGATTTGATTGACGTGGATACATCTGTATCTCCAATTTCAGGAACACACATGGATTGTTTCCGAAACTGGCCACGCGTTAGTTCCGAATCGAGCCTCGGCAAATACCCAAAAATCAGCATTGCGTAAACCGTGGTTTCTGACCACGACGCAGTTATGTTAGGAGCCAATAAGAAAAGGTAACTAGTAAAATCTCCATGCATCTGGAAGTTAAAAAGAAAAAAGATTTTGAAATAACTCATGAATCCAAGAAAAAAATCAGAGTGGAGATGCAAAAGCACTGTACAGCAAGGCTGCGTGCAAATCCTTCCTCAGACTCATCAGGGTCTGAGGCCAAGATCAGCGGGGGGTGGGGGCGTCGGGGTTCTGACTGAGGGGCCCCAGCAGGGACCACAGGAAAAGGCAGGCGGGGTAGGGAGGGTCCCTTCTGTCGGGTGGGTTCATGCTGCTCCAAGCCACCTGGGAGAGGGGAGGGGTCCCCTTGTGCCCTGCAGTTGCGGGGGTGGGTGGGGGGCCTGAACTGGGCTTCTTGAGGTCTGGGCTCCCTGGAGCTGGCAGTGCCCCCCTCCCTGGCAGAGGGAGGTAGGGGACCCAGGNGACCCAGAAAGGCCAAAGACCAGAGCAGCTGGGGGGGGGGCCGGGAGGGGGGCCCGCCAGGCGCCTGGACGGTCAGGGAGCAGCCCTGGGCTGGGACGCCCATCACATCCACAGGCTGCCACTCTGGTCCCCAGAGATAGCCTTGGGGGCTGGTTCCCAGCGGTGCGCCCGGCCCCCAGGCCAGGCCAGTGAGGAAACAGGGTGACAAAGGCCCAGACCCCCTAATGCGAGCTCCTCTCCCGAGTCCTGTGCCTGCTGCCCTGGGGGTGGGGGTGGAGAGCACCGCGGACTCACGACCGGCAGGGGTGGCGCCTGTGAGCAGCAGGGTGCAGCCCAGGTGCAGACACGTGAGCCCCACCCCCCAGGCCCCTCACCCCAGCTGGGGACGGCCCCTCCATATGCACTTCAGCGGGGCGAGGGGGGTAAGGAGGAGGGCGGCGGCCACCGTGAGACACAGGTGAGGGGCGGGGAAGGAGCGTGGCCCCTGGGCGGGCGTGAACTGCAGTGCGCTGCGGGCTGCGGAGGGGAGGGGCCGGCGCAGAGCCCGCAGAGCTGGCCGGGGNTTCACACCTGAGAAAGCCCAAGGCCAAGGGCAGGGCTGTGTCCGTCAGGGCGGGGAGACCCCCGAGGAGCCCCCGGGGCCCTGCCCGAGGCTGGGAGCTGGCTACGGTCCTTTCAGGGTGCTGGGCTCCTCTCCCCATTGCCCAGTCCACCCCCGGCCCTCAGCCTGTGTCTGGCTCCAGCTTGCCCAGCCTCCCCAGGCCAGGAGAGTGGCCAGGGTGCGGGGGGGG
>NW_027530007.1:7821604-7830468 GCF_008692635.1 Crocuta crocuta | reverse complement strand
CCGCGCTCTCCAGCAGGGCTCGTCCAGGGACCACTCTGCTCACAGCTGGGGGTTGGCACTAGGGACCCAGCTGGCCCAGCTCCCCAGGCTTGCCGAGGGGCTACGGCGGTGGAGCCTGCCTTGGGCCCTGGTGGCAGGGTTGGGGCGGGGGTCCTGGAGCTACGGGCCTGGGTGCTGGGTCAGGAAATCCCTCTGGGAGGTGGCGTGGGCCCCTGGGCTCCCTGCCCACCTTTCCTGCCTAGATCCCAGGAGTGGGCAGTGGGGAGACCGGAAAGAAGGGTGTCCATGCAGGCAGGGACCATGAAGGTCAGCCCCAGCAGTCACCTGGGTGGTGGGCATTCCTGTGTCCCCTTCCCCACCCCCCCTGCCCCCGCCACTCCAGGGGTGGGCAGTGGGGGGGGACACTCAGGCTGCTGCAGACAGGGGAGGGCGCGCTGCCTGGGGGCCGGCGGGGACAGCAGACCCCACGGGCTCTGTCTGCGCTCCCTTCTACAAGCGGGTGTGCACACGTGTGCACACGCACCTCTTTGCTGGCACCCAGCCCTGCCCCTGAGACTGCCTGTGGGGCTGAGAACGGCTGCCTGCTGGCTGGTGCATCAGATCCCAGCCCTCAGACGCCAGCGCCCACCGGATCCCTGCTCTGGTACCCACGCTGTCCCAGGCAGGGCTGTGAATTCAGAAGCCTGAGGAAGAGGACCCTGTCTGGCCCAAGGGCAGGTAAGTGTCCGCTGCTGAGACACGCTGGGGCTCAGGCATCCTACCTGCTAACCCAGGGGTCTGCCTGAGCTCTGTCTCTGGCTCACGGGGGTGGGGGAGTCCTAGACGGGCCTTACTGTCTCTGGGCCTCACCTGCCCCATGACCTGCCTTGAGAGAAGCCAGGCCTGCTCTGATCTCAGGACCCTCCATGGCCCCTGTCACCTCTCTGGTCACCCAGAGGCGGTGACCCAGAGGCAGTCCTCCACCCGCCGCCTCCGGCAGACCCCTCCTCAGAGGCTTTGTCCTTCCCCCAAGATCCCCTTCTGCCCCCTTGCCCCCCAAAAGTCCCTGCTCAAGGTCATCTTCCCAGTGAAGCCTTCCCTGGGTCGGTATTTGCCAGCCTGACCCCTGGACCTGATTTCTGTTTCGTCACCAGACGTGTGGTTCAGGCTCGATGCCCCTTCCTTCTATTTCCACTGTCCACCTCCACACGGGAGATGTCAGCCCATGGGGTGGGGGCTCCGGCTGCCTGGGTCCCCAGCACCCACCCACACTGGTGCCCACCACCCCAGAGGCATTCAACATCTGCGGAATGATGAATGAATGAATGAATGAATGAATGAATGAATGGGTCTGAGCCTTGGCCTCGGGTCTGTGGCTCTGGTCCCTCCTGTGTCTTCTGTCTTCGATCAGAACTAGTGAATTCACGCTCTCCTTCTGTACTGCTCACTTCCAGGGACTCAGTGTGGCAGAAAGGTGCGTGCACACTAGCTGTCACATGCGGCCTGAGGGCAAAGCCGAGTGCTAGGGAATCAGAAAAGGGGGTCCCCATGGCTTCCCTGGTGCATGTCCGTGGCCTCTCGGGGCCATCGTGGCCAGCCACGGAAATGGGGCTCCTCACGGGAGGGGACCGGTGTCGGTGTGCACACAAAGTGTTCTGTGCGGCCCCGGGGGAGGGGGGGGCGCTGCCCGGGAAAGCTGCCCCCGCCCTCGGCCCACCTTCAGGTCACTCGGGAACGGCGGGCCGCACCCCACAGGCAGGTCTCAGAAGGCTGGGTCCGGCCGGCCAGAGGCGGTGAGCTGGGGCCGGGTGGGGGGCTCCCAGGGCTGGAGAGCAGCGGGGCTCCAGCGAGGCTCCTGGGGCCTCCTTTGTGATGCGAGGGTTCCCTGGAGGAGGGCGCCCCCCCACTCCGAGTTCCATCTGGTTTGGTGTGGGGGGAGGGGCAGAGAGTGGCTCCAGGGACAAGGGTCCCCTTCCGGGCCTCTGGGCCTGCGTCCTCCTCCCTCCTTGGCCCCACCGTCCAAAGGGGGCTGCAGGGGCTGCGGGGAAGGAAGGCGGCGCCCTCTCCCCGCCCTGCCTGAGAGGTGGGGGCCAGAGACCCACACTGGCCGTGAGGTTCACCAGGGCCCTGCCGTGGGTTCTGCCCTTTAGTCTCCAGCGCGTTCTGGGGCCTCGCCAGGTATAAGGGGACGTGGGGGTCCCTACCCAAGACACCTCCTTCCGCTAGCTTGGGGCTCAGCGGCCCCCCTCTGTCCCTGGGGACTCTTGAGAGGCAGTCGCTCCTGGCTAGGGGAACAGGAGAGAGGCTTCTGGACTGACAGAGGCGCCCCAGTGCTTCAGAGCGCGAACCAGTCACCCCGCTGACGGGCCGAGGGCTCTGGGCGGAGCGGGTCCACCTCCAACCCAGGCCAACTCGGTTCTGCTTCTGTTTCGGAACCCTCCAGAACAAGTGGTCCCCCAGGCCCCTAGGACCGTGGAAGGGTGTCCCACGCTGGGCCCTGCTGGGCGATGTCACACCGAGTTGGGGTAGCTCTCTGGTTGGCCCCACCCTGGGAGGAGGGCAGTGCTGGTGGGGGGGGCGGGCTGATCCCCGACACCCCCAGAGCCCAGGCTGGGCTCTACTCAGCGTTCCTCTCCCAGCACCCACCCCCGATCTGAGAGCCGGAAACCCACCCAGAGTGAGGGGCTGGCAGCCTGACTGGAGGCCACCTGGGCTGCTGGCCAGAAAAGACATGAGGTCAAGGTCAGGGGAGAGGGCCCCCAGGGGACTGCCCTTCCGGGGGAGCTTGAGGCGGGCCGGCTAGAAGCTCTTTCCCAGAGCATGATGGCCCTGGGGACCCCACAGTGACACAGCCCGGCCAGAGCACCTCCTCTTACCACCGCCAAGGCCGCCTGGATGCAGAGGGGAAGGGTGGCAGTCAAGAGGGGCCCAGGAAGAGGTTCCACAGGCCAAGGAGCTACGGGCCTCCAGCCCGGCCGGGTCCCTGGGTGCAGGCGGTCCCAGCCCCCACCCCATCGCTGCCCCGGACAGTCTGATTTGAAGCCGTTTTCCTAGGTGAGCTCAGGAGCCGGGGGCAGGGGGCTCCCTGCTCACCCCTGCCTGGATTTGGGGCAAAAGATGTGAGCTGCGGGGGGTTGGAGACCAGCCCCCGTGGGGGGAGGGGTGGGCACCCCCTCCCTCAGCAGCCCTGGGACAGGGCAGGTCTAGGGGTTAGCCTTGATCCCTGCTGCTATGGGGTGGGGGCTGCCCCTCAGGCCCGGCGGACACCTGCCCTTGACTGTCCCCACCCCTGCTCTCGGGCAGGATCGTCTGGGGCAGCTCCTGTCCTGTGCACGACGGCCAGCCCCCCCCGGCAGGTGGCTCTGGGCCTCCGTGGGGCAGGGATGGGGTCTCCCCGCGGGGCTGCCCACCCGTGCTGCGGACAGGTGCGGGGCGCCCTGCGCAGGGAAGACAACTGGGCTGGCGGAAGTTGAGGACATTTCTGAAGTGCTCACAAAGCTGGGGTGAGAGCCTGGCCTGTGGGGGTCCCCCCAACAGCATCCCTGACAGCTGCCTCCTGACGCCAGGCCCTGGGTACCCTGCACAGGAGGGGAGGGGCTGTCCCTGGTCTCTGTCCCTGAGCCAGCAGGCCAGGCCGTCCCCTCACCTAGAAGACTGTCACAGATCGGGTGAGAGAATGGGTGTCCCGTGCCAGGCGCAGAGGCGTGGTGGGCACGCGCCGGGAGCTCGGCACCCAGGGGTGGGTTGTGGGGCATGGACGGCAGCTTATTCCGGGAGGCCACTCAACCGTCTTTGAACTCTGGTTGCTGCTTTCACCGTCCCCGGAGTTCTACCCCCGCTACGTGGCCGACCCCTTCCCATCTGATCAGCGGTTCCTCATATGAAGCCCTCGCCATCCGAGCCACCGGTGTGCTTTGTCTTCAGCGTGGACCCCGGCTGGTGTCAAAAGTGGCCCTGCCACCGGACCCACAGGACGCGTCTGGGGCCTGGCCTGGTCGTGCCCTTGGGCTTGCCCGCACGGCCGGGCTCCCCGGGAAGGGAGACTCGTGGTGTGCCGGGGCTTCACGACCGATGGGCTGACACTGTGGCAGCTGTGACGCGCCCCCAGGGGCCGTGGGAGCCCGGGTGCTGTGGCACGTGGCTGTTGCTGTAGTGACGGTGGCCGCAGGGACTGTGGCACGGGGTGGGCTCTCCCGAGTGTCCTGGAAGACACGTGGGAAGGAAATGACCAGCGCAGGTCCTAGCCCGGGAGGGCCCAGTTACCCGCACAGGCCGCTGTGCTCAAAGTCAAACGCGACGTGAATTTGTGTGAGCTGTGTAATTACAACGCTGGTCGCATTTACAGCCACATCAGCTTTCCCGCGGGAAGGAATGGAACCCCGGAAGTGGGAAGGGGCTTGATAAAGGCGAGACCCTTGGACCCCAAGCCCCCTGAGGCCCCCTGAGGCCCATTCCAGGGGATGAAGCCCATCCTCCCGTTGGAGGCTTCATCATTAACCCCGAGAGCCTCATGGGGTCAGGTGTCTAGAAGGGAGGGCGCTCATTCTCTTCAACCTCCACCCCCCTCCTTCGCCCACGGACGCCAGACCCATGCATGGGGGAGGGGGCGGGTACAGTCTAATCCTGGAGGAAACAGCACAGGCGCCCCAATAATTGCAAGATTGCACGAATTCGCACGGGGGACCCTGGGAATTCTGTGCGGGAACAAGTCTGCGGGTGTAGACGGTGGAGACGGTGGCCGGCTCACCGCGGTTCTGCCGGTTCCCGTGGTTGGGTGCGATCCGCACCCGTGGTCCCTAGTGAATGAAGAGATGCCAGCACTTTCCTCGTGTCACAGAAGGAATCCAAAGGTGTAGGAAGGGTCTGTCAAGTGTGACTGTACTCCCCGCCCCTGCAGCCCCCAAGAAGGGCCACTGCGCTGGTCTTGTCGTAGCTCTCGTCCTACGGCGACCGCATCGTCCCCCATCGTGAACCGTCCTCGCACGGCTGTACACGTCACTCGTGGTGTGCTGATCCGTGAACCTGCCGCTGGACTTGGGCTTGTTGAGATTCAGGGTTTTTGCAAGACAACCCTGAGCGGCGGCCACGCTCAACTCCGTCTTGTTCCAATTTTAGCACGTGTGTCGCCAAGGAGAGCATGGTATTTAGGACTTTCAAACTCTTAATTCAATTGGTTTGTAGCTTTCTTTGGGTTGAGATTATGCTTTCTTCAACAATGAACTTGAAAGCTTTTTTCTCTTTTTCTTGGCATGAAGTAGTCTAAAGACATTTGGGATGGACCGCAGCAGTGCAACCCAGCTGTGTGACCGGCTGCTTTCTCCATGAAGTTAGCTGTTGGCTCAACGACTTTACTTTTCAGGAACTGTACTCTAGATGTATTTATTTTTCTAGCCTTCTGTTCTTAATTTATTAATTTCTGCTTTTATCCTTAATTCCTAACTCCTGATTTCCCTTGTTTATTGCCTATGGACTTCAAGAAAATGTACTTCATCTTCTTTTCACTGCTTAGTAATCTGCTTGGGGCCTGCCCTCCCCCCGGGCACTGCTGGGGGGTCTGCCCTCCCCCCGGGTACCACTGGGGGCTCTGCCCTTCCCTCTGGGCACTGCTCAGACTACATCTGGCAGCTGCTTCTCTGCACACGTTTTGTCAGGATTAGTTTTTCAATATTTTTTTAATTTCAGATTTGATCTCTGTGACCCAAGAGCTGTTTCACATGCAGGGAACTTTAAAAAATTCACTTCCAGCTGTGTCATCTTGCGATGCGGTAACACTATCCGTATCGCGAACATCTTCTCGGTAACCTGAAACGTGGTGACTCCGCAGTGTCACTTCTCTGCTGAGTCTGACGCACATCAACGAGTGGGAGCCCGTCGGGGGGGGACGACAGGGTGGCCCGGGGCCTGGAGAGCACTGGCTCAGTGGAGCCGGCAGCCCAAGGACGCCTCCCTCCGGACCCTCGCCTTCAGCCTCTTCAGGCCGCTGTGCTCCGGGTCGACCAGGAGGCCATTCTCCGCCGCCGCCCAGGCCTCCGCGTGGCGCTGCTCCTCCAGACAGGACTGGCCGCGACGCAGGAATACTTGGGCGGTGGGGGCCCGGCCCGGCCGCTCCCACAGGCTGCTCCGGGCCAGGGTGGGCGCCAGCTTGAGGGCCCGGCTGAAGGCGCCTGTGGCCCTGGCCTCATCCCCCAGGCTCAGCAGTAGGCGGCCTCGGGAGCACAGATCCTCCGCCCGCATCGGGACGTCACCGTCGGCCACGTCCTCCCGGAGCACCCGGTCCAGGTCCTCAAGTGCCCGCTCGAACTGCTGCAGCTCAGCCAGACAGGCGGCCCTCAGGCGCAGGTGCTGGGCGTCGCTGCCGCCTGCGAGGACGGCCAGCGAGCAGTAGCCCAGCGCTTGCCGGGGCTGCCCTGCGTTCAGGAGGGCCTGGGCTTCCCGGGCTGCAGCCTGCACGAGGCGACAGAGGGGCGCCGAGCGGTCAGCCCAGGAAGCTGCAGGCCCCTCGCCAGCCCTGCACAGCCGACCCGGCTCCTGACCTGTGGCCAGAGACGCGGCCTGCGAGCCCTCCACCCTGCAAACCCCGCTCAGCGCGCCCCCCCTCCACTGGTCCTCCCTGGGGAACTCCTCCCTCATCCCCCCTCCCCGCCGTCCCCGGGCCCCACACTGCCCACCTTCCCACGGCTGCCCTGGCCAAGGACCCTCGCAAGCCCCGCCTCTGCCCAGCTCCGTCCTGGAGCCCCCTCCTCTGCCGAGGTCAGGAAGGCGGCCAGTGAGCCCCCGAGCCCCGCAACAGACCCTGCAGAGCAGACTCCACGCGGAGAATCTGCACCGCACTTGCTCCAGCATCTGCCACCGTGACCTCCAGGCGCTGGGGTTCACTGTGCTGCCCCCCGGGGCTGGTAGAGGTGCAGCGAAGACGGATGTGGTGCCCCCGCCCCCCCAGCCTCCGCGGATGCTGCAGGGCGGGGCCGGAGATCAGCGGGCACCCTCCAACCTAGCACCCCCCCCTCCCGGACAGCTGGCCTGGGGCCCCCCCGCTGGGTGTTGTGGTTCACAGGCCTCACCTCTGACACCCCCGGCCCCTCGCTCACTTTCTGAGCCAATGTGGGTGCCGAGGACGCCCACTCTCAAAACCCGCCCCCAGGCGCTAGGCTCTCCCCAGCGCCCCCTCAGACGAATCCGCGGGCTGCCTGGGGCTCCCTCGCCTAAGAACCCACATCTGCTCCCCCCGGAAGCACACGGCACCCCGAGGCCGGCCTTTCCCGCTATCCCTCTCCCCCTGCCACGCGGCGAGACGCGCCCGTGTCCGCCCCCGGGAGACGCACGGACGCCGTCGGCCTGGGAGGGGCGGCTCGGGCCGGGCTCGGAGGCGGAGGCCGGGGTCCGCGAACCTCAAAGCGCGGGTCCGGGTGGCCAGGAGGGGGCGCTGCGGAGCAAGTGCGGTGCCGCCGGGGGCGCGCCGGAAGCGGGGCGCCACCTCTCGGGTTCACTTCCGGGTCGNACACCCCCCCCCCCCCCCCAGACCCCCTCCTGAGAGCCCAGAGATCTCTGCTCCCTCCTACGAACCCGAACCCGGACAAGACCAGCCTCCTCCCTGCTGAGACCCCAGCCAGGCCTGTCCCCAGAGATCCCCTGGGGGCTCCAGGTCCTGAAGACAGGAACCGCCCCCAAGTGGCAGCTGCTCCGCCTGCATTCTGCGCTTTCCACCCCTAATGCCTGTGTAGCCACGTCCTCCCTTAAACCCCTGGCTGAAGCCCCCAGTAGGGTTTCTGTTCTGCTGAGGGACCCCGAGGGCTAGAACCTACTAGACTCCTGGGCACTCGCAGGCGTGAGGACGCGGGGTACCTGCCGCAGGCCGCGGGGGGGTGGACTGGGAGTCCCTCAGCCTCAAGGTCGGCTTGTGCTTCTGGCCTCCCCCTCCGGGCGGCCCCTCCCCGCCCTCCGCACCCGAGCAATTCAGCCACTTCCGGCGGGAGGGTCGGCTGTGCAGGGTCCCCAGCCCTGCGTCTCCCCGGCCTGCTCTGCGGATGGGGCAGCCCCTTCCCTCTGCCCCCACCCCACGCTCTTCCGTCAGACTGGCCCCCACTAGCCCTTGGCCCTGAAGCCTCTCCCCTGGCCCCAACCCCCTCCTCCGTCCACACCAGCTGCACTGGCCACCCGTTTTGTGATTTTTGTGAGCTTTCTGAACCCTTTCCTCCCTCCTCGCCTTCGCCTTGGCCCGTCTGCCCCATCAAGGTTGTGCCTCCAGTGCCACCTTGTTACCCACGGCCCTGTTTTAGGGTCTCCTCACAGGAGCACGCGGCTGTCTCCCCTGAGGCAGGAGCCCCACAGTGGGGCAGCAGCCGCCACCAGCGCCGGCTGGAATGTTCCGGCCAAGACCGCTGAGCGGGAAATCAGCCAGCCCTGAGGCGGGGACCCCAGCCGACACCCGGCCACGGCCACGGCCACGCTCTCAGGGGAGGGGCGGGGCCTCTCTTTCCCGGACCGGGGGTGGCAGTGGGCTCCCTGCCATGCTCCTGGCTGGCTGGGCCGAGAGGGGGCCCCTCTCCCTCCCAGGCCCTGTCACTTGTGGTGGCTCATATGCTTCGTGCAAAGAAGCCGGGGTCGTTGGCCAGACTGGCTGTGTCCCCGCCACCCCCCCACTGAGGTCAGGCAGGTGGGGAGGGCAGAGCCGCCCGAGCGCTGGGCGGCCCCGGGGCGCACCTGGCCGAGGCTCTGCCGCTCCGGCGCCTCCAGGAGCTGCAGCAGGAAGCCGAGTTCCTGGGCGTCGGTCTCTGCCAGGCGCCGGAGGTCCCGCGCAGCCGCCGCCGCGTGTCCCTGCTTGAGCCGGAGCAGCCCCCACCGGGCTCTCACTGCCGCCGACGCGGGGCTGGCGAGCGGGGCCCTTT
>NW_027530007.1:7815880-7821504 GCF_008692635.1 Crocuta crocuta | reverse complement strand
GCCCGCCTCCTCTGAGCTGCCTGTCAGCGCCAGGGAGGGACGGTCAGGGTGGGGTTGGGGCAGGGGACAGGAGGGGTGCGAGGCTGGCCACGGCCTCTCTGGCTCCGTGTTGGCTCAGGGAGAGGCCCGATGCTGGAGGGAAGGGACAGGGGACCGGGCGTGAGGCCAGCCCGCCTCGGGCAGGGCCTGGTGTCCCAGGACGCTCCGTGCACACCTGCTGCACGAGCTGCCGAGGAGGCCGGCGCGGCCGTGGGTCCTTTTATGGAAACGCACCCCCTCCCTTGTTCTCCCCGCAGGCGGCCACGGAGGTGACAGAGCTCAGGACGCTTCTACCCCAGCGCCCGCGCGGGGACCAGGTCACAGGGCCGGGATTTGGGGTGGAGAGGACCTCAGGAGGCGCCGAATGCTTTCATTTTACAGAAAAGCACCAGAAGTGACAGGAGCCGGACGCCCGCGTCCCCCAAACCCAGGCCGCGCGTACCCGCCGCCGTGAGCACGTCCGCCAGCAGGAGGTACCAGCTCAGCTGCCCGCCATCGATTTCGATCAGCGCCTCCCCGGCCGCGATGAGGCCCCGGGCGTCCTCGTCGCTGAGGGGGGCCCTGGCGTCTGGCTCCTGGCTCAGGAGGGCCCGGCAGCGGGAGGAGACGCCCCGGGTGATGAGGGCCTGGGCCTCCGGCTTCAGAGAGCGGATCTCAGGGACCACTGTGCTCGGGTCAAGCTTCAGAGCCGAGAGAATGTCGTCCACAGCCTCCTGCAGGGGGTGGGGGCGCAAAAGTTGTCCCAGGGGGTTTGCCAAGTGTTCCTCCCGGTGCCTGGGCGCTGGCGATACCAGAAGGGGTACACGGCCGGGTTGCTGGCCTTCCATGGCCAGACGGCCCAGCCAGTGAGCCGCCCGGAGCAGAGCATGGTGCTGGGGCTCTGGAGAGGGAGGGCCGGCCGGCCCCGGGGCGGGCAGGCACCAGCGCCGTCTCCAGCAGCTCTCATCCCAGTGTCTGGGATCATCTCCCCTTGCTTCGGAGCACTCCGCCCTCATCATGGCGGGCAGGCCACCTTCGGGCTGCAGAGCCTCAGGGCGGCCACCCAGCTTCAGTCACTCGGCTGTGACGTTGCTCCTGGCTGAGAAGGGCCCTGTTCAGCTGTGGCTGCCTGCGTGTGGGTTTTCTCTGTGAAAAGCCCCTGCCCCGGGCCTCAGCGGGTCCCCTCCCACCTGGGTCCCTGCACGCCGACCACCTGAAGCCTTGGGCTCCGTGCAGACAGCTCGGGGTGGCCCCAAGAAGGCAGCTGGGGTCTTGTTATTTAAAGCTGAGGGAGGGGGTGTCTAGTAGCCCTGAGGTCTTGCACAGCCTGTGCTCACTGAGGCTGGGAGGCGCGGGGACTCTTGAGATGAAAGGGACAGACCTCCTCAACCTGGGACGGGACGTGATGATCAGAGTCCCGTGAGCTCCCCGTGCAGGAGGGGTTTCCACGGGTCTCACGCTCAGGACGGCCTGACCCTGCTCCCTCTCCCCTGGGGGCCGAGAAGGAAAGCAGTGTCCTGGGTCCTCTTCCCCAGAGCACTGTTCCCCTAACCCCGCTTGCCCCGTCCCGGGCGGGCAGGGCGGGCCCGTTACCTTCTGCCGGCCCAGGGCCAGCTGCAGAAGGGCCCGACCGCACAGCGCCTGCACGTTCTTCGGCTCAGCCCGCAGCACTGAGTTGAAATCGAACATGGCGGTCTTCTTCTGGCCCAGGAGCCCGTAACAGCGGGCCCGGGTGAGCAGGGACTCAACCTCTTGACTCCCTGGAGGGAGGGGGTGTGGCGTCAGGACGTGGCTGCTCTTGGGCCTGGGTGGGTACAGTGCATCTGCCCCCCTCCAGCATTTGCTGGCGCCCAACAGTGGGGCGGGGCAGGGGGTGCGGCAGCTCTGGGGCCTCCTTGGGGAGCTCACGGGCCACTGGGCACCAAGACACAACCTTGAGCGTAGTCTGGGTTGGCCTCGGGGCACTGGCCGTGGGGCACAGGGAGCCCAGCCATAAGGGGGGCATCTAGGGGGGTGGACGGTCAGACAGGGGACCCGAGAGGAGGGGGCACTGCGGTTGCGTCTGAGGAGAGGACAGCTCAGGGTCCAGGAGGCGGACGGGTCCTCGGGGCTGGACACGGAACAGCTGAAGTATGACAGTGCCAGGTGCGCAGGGAAGAGCCCTCCGAATCCTGGGCACAGAGGACCCTCCCCAAGGAGATCGCCACCACGCTCCCTCCGGTGGTCTGTCAAGTGATGGGCACAGAGACCCGCACCCTGGGCCCTGCAGGACGCTCTGGATCATGCCCCCGTCCCCACTGGCGCGTGCTGGGCGTGAGCTCCGCACCAGGCAGCAGCCCGGCGCTGTCCACCCCTCACTCCCCACGCCTCCCCCTCGCCAGCGCCGGGAGCACCCACTTTGGAAAGAGGAAAATGGGGAGATGCTTAGTAAGTGCTGAGCCACGAATCCACCTGCTGTTCGGATCCAAAGTCCACACTTCGAATCTCTGTGCACCCCAGGGATTCGAGGCGCATCCTTGGGGAAGTCCCTCCCCTCCAGCATGGGTGCCCTATGTCACCGCATTGAGAAGGCCCAACGTCAAGAGGCTGTCACCCAGGATGGCGTTGATCTGGGCAAATGGGGACACCAGGTGCACTCCTACAGACACACCCCGGCTATTTCCGGGAAGGGCTTCGCGGAACCAGGACTTTTCCCAGTTGGAGGGCGGGGGCCAAGCTGGGAGAAGTCTGGCCTTCTTACCCGCAGGGCCCCGGGTGTGTGTGTGGGGGGTCCCAGCTGAGGTCCCAGCTGGACTGGCCGGTCTCCCAAGCTTTAGCATGCTCACCTGGACAGCTAGGGCCTGGGGGCGAGGCGTGCATGCTTGGGTCCCCCAGGTCCCCGACCCCGCGCCTCGTCTTGCCCCTGTGGACCCGGCACAGGATGGGAACCCCGGGGGCGGGAGGGCAGCTCCTACCCGCAGCGAAGATGGCCAGAGAGAGGTAGGCGATGGCCTCCCTGGTGTGGGCGTCGCCCTGCGCCCCGCTGGGCCGAGCCCGCAGGATGGCCAGGGCCTGAGCGTGGCAATGGTCCCGCAGCAGCTGCCGGTCCTCATGGCTGAAGACGTCCAGGGTGGGTTGGAGGCAGGCCGTGTCCCCCGACTGCACCACCTTCTTCACCAGCTGCAGGGCCAGAGCAGTCATCGGGTCCCTTCCGGTGCCGGAAGCCTGGACCCTTCCACCCTGACTCCCCTCACGGGGGCAGGGNGAGCCTGAGCGAGGGGAGGTGGGACCCGCGCTGGGCTGCTCTCTGAGCTGTGCGGCGTGGGGTGGGGAGGGGTCCCAGTGACCCCGAGCCGCACCTCCTCCTCCGTGCCACGGGGCCCCGCAACGGTGCAGGCCCAAAGGAGAAGCGTGGGGGAAGGGGGGGGCTTTCGGATCCTAAGGTGCCAGAGGGCACCGGAGTCCTTCAGAAGGCGGGGAGCAAAAGCCCTGAGACCAGCCCCTGCTCTGGCCGGAGCGAGACCCCGGGGGGCGTGCAGCCTCGGCTCTCCAGCCGCTCGGTGCCCCAGAGGCCCGCTGCTGCCCCTGCTGGCCGCTCGCTGAAAGCACAGGCCCCAGAGCGAAGGTCCCCGCACCCTCCCTCCCACCCGGTGGCCCAGCGCGGGGAGGCCGGGAACCCAAATGTGGCCAGAACCCCAACGCCCGACATCTTCCTGGGACATAACCTTCTGACCTCAGTTCCAAGCCCTCATAACACCCGAGGGAGGCGAAGTCCTGCTCTTCCTGGGGGCAGGCAGTCTAGGAGAGAGGCGAGGTGAGCACACCTGAGGGGGAGGTGCTGCCGTCCCCTCCCCTGAGCGCGGTCCCCTCCAAGCCTGGTTCACTTGGAAGGTTTGGGACGAAGCTCCATCTAGACCCAACTCTTGGCCCTTTTCCTTCATAACACAACAAGAGCAACTATGAGGCACCTACTGCGTGCTGGAGACCTCCTGGGCCCTGGAGCACCTGCTTCAGCTGTTTCAGCGAAACCCGTAAGACCAGGGCACAGATGAAGAGACTGAGGGTCACAGAGGCGAGGGGCCTTGCCCGAGGCGGCAGAACGCGGGGCTGGGACAAGTTCTGCCGGCTTCCAGAGTAAGCGCCCAGAGGCCTGGTGCCGCCCGCGGGGCTGTGGTCCAGCGGGGCCTCCTCACCTGGTGCGCGTCATGGAAGAGCCCTCTCCTCAGCTGCAGCAGGGCCAGTCTCGCCAGCACGGGGGCCGCCCGGGGCCTCCGGGAGAGGGCCACCAGCAGAGCCGTGTGGGCGTCGTCTAGGCGGCCCAGGCGGTACAGGGCGTCAGCCCCCAGGAGGCCCGACGCCTCGTCTTCCCTGTCCAGCTCCATCAGGAGCGTGGCCAGCTGGTGCACGCCGTGGGCATCCCTGCGGAGAGGGTAGCGGGGGGAGAGCTGGCCCAGCCCATCCTGCGCCCCCTTCACCTGCCCAGTGAGGGGGGCCCCAGGCAAGTCTACCCCTGGGCGCCTGGGCCACGCAGCTCCCTCCCCACCTGACTACGGGACCTGGTTCGTGCCGGACGGCGCGTCACACACGCGGTGTCCGGAAGCCTGGCCGCCCTCTCTGACGTGCACCTGGGCGCTCGCCGCCCGCCCCATCCTGCCACCCGCCGTGGGCTGACCACAGCCGACCCTGCCTCAGCGTCCCCTCCTGCAGGAACTGGGCGGCAGTCGGCCTTGCGGGGCTCAGGGGTGTGTTGCAGGCAGAGTCCGGTAACACACAGGCTGCACCCGGGGTGTTCCTGGTGTCCTGGGAAAGTGCATGCGCTCCCACCGGGAGGAGCGGCCGGAGCCTCGAATGCGTCCACTCCCGGGACAGAAGGTGCAGAAACCCCCAGTCTCGTAGGTGAAAGCTCCCCCTCAGCAGCACATCAAAGCAATTTGAACTGAGCAAGCTGGAGGCGGAGGAAGAGTGTGTGTGTGTGTGTGTGAGTGTGTGCAGGGTGGGTGGTGGCAGCGGAGCTGACATCAAACACGCCCCCACGAGGCTCCCAGCTCAGTGCTTTCAGCTTCGCCGAAGCGCCTTGCCGCCCCTCTCGGCAGGCAGAGAAGCGCACTGCACAACAGCGGCAGGCTCACCGCTGGCTGAACAGACGGGCAAAGCATCTGCCGAGCCAACGCCAGGGCGCGGGCCGTGGCCACGTGGGCGGGCGGCCCCTGAGGTCAGGGACCTCACGGGCGGTGGGGCTCCCTGACCCAGAAACCCGGCCGCTGCGCCCGTTCTAAGGGCGGAACATGGTGGATATGACAAAGGGCAAAAGCTCTGGGAAGGGACGGGGGCGGGGGGCTCCCCGGGAGGCTGTGCCGCAGCCGCGGGAGGAGTCTGGAGGCCAAGGAGACGTTCAGGGTCCGCTGAGTCGGAAGCGGGGGCTATAAAGTGCACACAGAGCACACGCTGGGTTTAGTGAACTGTCTCCTATGCGCAGAGAGAAGGAACTAGAAGGGATGCCATCGGTGGGGTGGTGGGCAAGCGGTCCTTTCCCGCTCCCAGTTTTGAGTTCGTAAATTTCTAGGACGTTCGGCCCACAAAGCATGACATTGTTGGGGACTGAGGGTCCTAAGGCCTGGGCTCCAGCG
>NW_027530007.1:7808443-7815776 GCF_008692635.1 Crocuta crocuta | reverse complement strand
CTGCTGCAGCACCTGGCGGCCCTCCTCCCGCAGCACGGTCAGCAGCAGGCCCCGCCGGTTCCGGGGCACGAAGGCCTTGGCGACGAGCAGCGCCTCCTCGGGCTGCAGCCGGCTGGCTGTGACGTAGTCCAGGGCGCCCAGGAACCCGCTTCCCGTCAGCACCCGCAGCAGCCCTCGGCCGCACAGCGCGCGCACGCAGCTGCGCAGGTGCGGCGTGCTGTGCTCCACCACCTCCTGGAANCCGTCCAGGAACAAGGCCGCGGCCGCGCGCGTGACCAGCAGCGCAGCCAGACGCTCGCCTAGGGAGGGAAACAGGCCGGGCCTGCCTGCGGCCCATCCCCCGGGGTCACTGCCCCCTCCCCCCCCCAGCGGCGCTCCGGACCCTCCGGAGCACCCATGGCATCTCCCCAAGGCGTCCCAGCAGCCCGGCCGTGGCATCAGGAGGATGGACCGTTGGCGACAGGGCAGAACCGGGCCGGACAGCCGGGCGGCAGCTGCTCCGAGCTGCCGGGCAGTGTTCTCTGCCCAGGGTCCAGTCTCTCCGCTCGGCCACCAGGGGAATTTAGTTACAAAACCTCTTTACTCTTTAATGATGGGTTTTGGGACTGCGTTCCCTCTCGTGGGATCAGCGCCCCCAGGTCAGCGCAGAGGTTCTGACCCCGTGACGTGACAGGGGACGGCTGTGGCTTCAGCCTCTCGGCTGCTGGCCTTCTTGGGCGCGTTGGGCCGGGTTTCCCTCTGAAACCGAGCCCGGGGGCAGGTCCAGCGAAGAGGGGATGACACAGCCAGTGCCGCGCACACAGCGGGGGACTTGGGCCATTTACCGAATCTCGCTGTGCCTCGGTTTCCTTTTCTGCTTTATAATGGGGTTAAAAACGGTCTACACTCACAGGGCTGTGAGGATGACATGGACTAAGATTCGTCTAGTGCCGAGAACAGGGCCTGGGGGCGTTTTACTTAGTGAGGTTTCCCGTCTGCAGCAGCATCCACACTTTGCCCCACTTTATGTCTGAGCAATTGCGGGAGCTCCTGAGGAGGGGGCTTTGCGATCGGTAAAGACAGCTCAGCCACCCAGTCCCAACAGGTGCCCCCCGCTGAGAGCATCCCAGAACACCCGGTGCCGGCCGGAGCGCAGGGTGGTGGGCACCCCCCGTTGCGTACAGCTTAGGAAAGTCCTGATGGGGAGGGAGGTTCCCAGGCCCCACGGGCTCCTATCCCGGGTCTCAGAATCTCACTCTAGTGCCCCTGGCATGGGGTCCTTCACAATTGTCCAAGAGCGCTCCCTCCTAACGTAACAATCGCCACGGCGATGACAGTCCTTCACATGCAACAGGAGAGGGCGAAACACCTTCACTTCTGCATGGTAACAAAATTGCCACCGCCCTGCCCTGCTGCCGTTTTGGGCAAGCGTCACACCACACCCCAGAGTCTTGTTAAGAAAAACCTCGCACCCTGAGATCAACCAGCCGACCTACCTACCAACCAACCAACCAGGTCACCCTGTCTAGTCCTGGTGGCAAAGTAAGATACTTTGGGCCCTTCCCGTCCTTCGCTGATTCCTGGAACTATTCTACGTCTGATTTTCATTATACGGCATGTCCTAGGGAGATGCGGGAGGAGAGCCCTTGGGGCCCGTGGGATTTGTTACCCCTTTACCCACACGGAAGCGTGTTCTCTGCTCTGCTTCCGAGGTTCCAACCACCCAATCCGCCTTCCACCGTCCCACCCGTCACCACGATCCTGCTCATTTCTCTCGTGTTCTTCATACCGGATAACTTCTATCTTCAGCTTGACTGACTCTTCCACTTTCTCCGATGTGCTACGAATTTTTCAATTCTAGAATCTCTGTTTCATTCTTTTAAAAAATGGTTTCCATTTATCTGCTCAGATTCCACATCTGTTCATTCCTTGTAACCATATTTTCCTTTAGTTCTTGAATATATCTCTAATAGTTCCTTTAAAGTCCTTAGTCTGCTAATTTCAACACCTGGATCGTCTTGGGGTCAGTTTCTATTGACTTCTTTTGTCTCCTGACTGTGGCTTACATTTTATTTCTCTGTTTCTTTGCATGTCTAGTAGTTTGTTTTTTGTTGTACTCTAGACACCCAGTTGGTACTTTGTAGAGACTCTGGATTTGGTTATGTTCCTCTGAAGAGGATTTTGTTTTAGCAGGCAGCTACACTGGAAAGGATCAACCCCCAGATTTTGTCTTCTCTTTGCTGGGCACAGCTTAAATCTTCAGTTAGTTCTTGAAGCTTCCAGCAGCTGCTGTTTCAGACCACCCAGTCTCTCCCACATATGCGTAGTCTGGTGATCCGTCAAGGATTCAAACGGATTTAGTACACAGATTTGAGGGCTGACCTCCTGTGACTCCCCCACCCCCTGTTCAGGATTTTCCTTCTAAACTTCCCAGCCACTTTTCTCAGCCTGAACTCCGTCCTACAACATCTCAAGCCAGTAAAACTGCAGCGTCCTGATTTATGCGGATGAAACATGGATCGAGGGGTGTCCTCTGGCAAAGAGCCATAAGCCTATGAATCTCACCGTGTGCGGTCCCCACTTTTCAAGGCTCAGCTTCCGGTTTCTGTCCACATTTGGTTGCTGGTCAGTGCCTTCAAATGATTGCATTTTATATTTTGGCCAGATTTTATCACCGTTACCTGTGGGACTCAGTCCCGTCAAGCTAGTGCACCATTACGGAAGCCCGACTTCCGTATTGTTAGACTTAAACATTTTGACGATATGCGGGGGATGTAAAATGCTATCTCATTGTTGCTTTAATTTTAATTTTCCTGATTACCAGTGAGGCCAATTTATTTAATTCTTGAATTATTTTTTTCTAATGTGGCAGGCAGAAAGTGGTATCTCATTGTTTTAATGTGCATTCGTATCATTACTGGGAGGCTGAACATTTTTCATGTTTCTTTGCCATCTGTGTTTTCTCTTATGGGAAATGCTTTTGCCAATTCTCATACTGGATGTTTTTTCTTATTGATATATAGGAATTCTCCAAATACTCCGAGTATTAATCTTTTGCCTGTTGTATATTTTGCAGATATTTTCTCTCTGATGTGGATTTTCCTTGAATTTTCTATAGTCATGGGCAAAATGTAAGCTTAAAATCTTAAATTTAATGAAACAACCAATTTCCCTTTGTTTCCACTTTTTGTACCTTGAGAAGTCCAGCTACTCACAGAAACCATAATGGTATTGTTTTCTTTTAGAAACTATAAAACGTAGCTCTCACAGAATCCACTGGAATTTACTTTTTTTTTTTTCCTCCAGAATCAACAGCATCCACTGAATAGCGGTCCTTCTCTTTCCCTACAGATTTGCGATGCTCAGTCTCACATATTAACTTCTGGATATCAGTGGGTCTGTACTGGTCTTTCTAATTTATTTTATTGTTCTTTCTATCTATCCCTTGTCAGTAACCTTCCGTGTTGGTTGGTATAGCTTTGTGCTGACTGGCAGACGAAGCCTTTAGACCACACCTTCTGCGGCTTCTCCTTCTGTCTCCCCTCCCCCATCTCTCCCCCACTTCCTGCTCATCTCCTTCCCCTTCTCTTCTTCTTTGTCTTGTCTACTATTGTGTTTTTTTTTTCTCTTCTATTATAGCATCAAATCTTTCTAACAGTGGACATTGGATATCTACTTATACAGGTATTCTTTATTGTCTTTTAATACAGTTTTATAATTTTTCCACAAAGTTCTATGGCTCTTTGAAATCAATCCTTTTCTGTTGCTACGGTAAATGGTATATCTTAAAATTATAAAGTTTATGTTTGTTGCTGGTGTCTGTAAGTATAAATGCTTTCTGTGCTCCGGTTAAATTCTGTTCCTATACTTAATACATTTTTGCCGTATCTGTTGACTTTCTACATAGCTAATCACATTGTCTGGAATAACTTTGTTTCTTCCTTTCTGGTCTGACTTTTATTTATTTTTATCTTGTTGCATTGGCTAGAATATCTAGTACAATCACGAATAAATGGGAGAGGGGGTAGCTACCCCATTCTTGACTTTAAACAGAAGACTTCTACCAACCAGTAAGTTGATATTTCGGTAAGGTGTTGATAGATAGTATCTTTCTCAAGTAAGTAAGTTTCCTTCTATTCTTTGTTTTTAAATTTGTTAAAATTGTGTTAAAAATATTATAAATTGCCTCCTCTGAATTCACTGCGATGATCATATACTCTTCTTCCATTAATGAAGGTAGTGAATGATATTATTACAGAAACATGAACTTGTAACTCCTCTATTCACTCTGAACTTTGTCTAGAACACACATCAAGAATGGTTGCCATGACTCAGCAGTTGTATCAGTTACTGCTGCTGTATAACAAGCAACCCCAAAACTTAGTGGCTTAAAACAATGACCATTTCAACAGCCAGAAGAACCCGTGATTCTCTCGCAGTCTGGGCTGAGTTGAGTTGAGCTGAACAGTTCTGTTGATCATACCTGGGGTCCCTCATGTCTGCAGTCATCTGGTGGCTTGCCTGGGCAAGTGTAAGATGGCCTCACTCCCAGGCCTGGGGGCTTGGTGGTGGCCACGGTTGGGGCCTCCCTCTCTGTGTGCCTCGTGGCTCATTGCTTTAGCTTCCTAACATAGCACTGGGGGGTGCAGCGCTATCGGCTCCCAAGGGTGCTGTGTGTGCTAGGTGAGAATGCACGTCAAACCTGAAGTGCGGCTTGGCCACCTCGTGTTCAGCAAGCACCGCATTCCACTCTCTAGGGGTCTGGCTGCCCCCCTGCCTCCCTGTCTAGACCCTTGGCTCTGAATCCCTTCTTTGTGCGTTGGATGCTGAAACCCCTTCCTAAAACCAAGCTCCCTCTCATCTCAAGGTTCATGTGCTCAGCTGCCAAATGCCACGTCCACGTGATCGGCACGAGGGACATGTTTTTGACCACTTAATGGGCGATGCCATTTTCAGGGTTGGATGCCATTTTCACTGAATCGCAACAGCAAGCTTCAGAGGCGAGGGCAGCCACCATCCCCGCGCGCACATGGGGAGGGGCACAGAGAGGCTGCGCAGCCAGGAGGGATCTTAGAGGGGTTGGGGTAGGGTGGTGTGGGGCTCCTGGGTCTTCACGAACTGGCCCACCCGCTGCCCCGGGACCCCCACTGGAGGAGGACCTAAAGGGACCAGAGAAGAGCCGTATCTCAAACGGGGGGTGCCAGCATCCCCTGGTGCCCCCCTGCCCGTCTGCTCTTAGTGCTCCTCCCAGCCTGGTCCTCCCCCAGCCTCCCAGCCTCTCACATCTGTGGTCACTCTGGCTCCCCCGCACATTCTGCACACAGCAGACAAAATGCAGCCTAGAGCACGTCGCTCCATAGCTTAAAACTCTTCTATGGCTCCTTGCTGCTCTGAGGGTAAAGTCCAAAGTCGCTCCAGGGCCCCCAGGGCTTTGGCCACAGCTATCTCTTCAGTGCCCCGCCCCCGCTCCTGCCCCCTGACGGCTACTATGGCTCCATTCAGTGGCACGGACACCCCAAGTTCTTTCTCTCTTAGGGACCTGCCATGTTCTGTTTCTGCCGCCTGGAATCCTTCAGTGTTAACTCAAATGATACCTCCTCCAAGAAGCCTCCCCTGATCACCCAGCTTGAGCAGCACCTTGTAGGGTCCAGTTTTCAAAGCACATTTGTTATTTGTTCCTTTTCTTGGGTGCTTTGTAAGGGCAGGGGCTTGTCCATCTTGTCCCCTCTCCTGGACACCTCCCCCCCCCCCGCACCATCACCAGCCCTGAGGCACGCTGTGAAGGCTGGCCGGGCGGCTTTCACCCGGCACGGAGGGGACGAGAACCGTGCTCTTACCTTGGGGTCCGCTGCCCGCCAGGTCAGGCTCCAGGGCCCGGCTGCACGCTGCCCGGCAGTCCTCATACCTGCCGCTGCGGAGCAGGGCCTCCGGGGACAGGGCGTGGCTCCAGGCGCCCCCGGGGTCCAGGGCCGCCAGGAGTCCCTGGCAGTGGGTCTCCTGCCGGCCGGGGCCGCCCTCCGCCTCCTGGCGCCCTGACACGTAGGCCTGGAGGGTGCTGATCAGCACGGGGAGGTAGGGACGCTGGTGGGTCCGGACAAAGGCCACGGTCCGGTCTGCGCTCGAGGCAAAGGCCTGTAGATAGTCGGCCACGCCCGCGCCCACCCACCGCCCGGACAGCACGCGGGCCAGGGCGCGGGTCAGATGCAGCTCNGGCGCCCCCGCGCCAGCAGCCCGGCCAGGGAGTGCAGGACCGCGGCCGGGTGGTCCGGGCGGAGGGCGGCCAGGAAAGCGGAGGCCAGGGTCCCCGTGAGCGAGACGACCGCCATGCCGTCCCAGTGGACGGGTGGGATCTGGCTGTCGCCCCGGCACCAGGCCTCGAGCGTGGCCACCACGGGCGCCCCCCGCGCCTCCGCCAGGGCAGCGCGGACGCTCTGCACGGCCGAGGGGGCGTGACAGCTGAAGGCAGCCAGGTAGAAGGCGGTGGCCAGCGCGGGCTCTCCCAGGGCCAGGTGCCCGTCTCCCTCCTGGCAGAGGCAGGCCACGAGCTCTTGGGGCGACATCACGCCTGTGCCCAGTCCTCACGGGCACCTAGGGTGGGGGTGTGGTTAGTCTGCACCCTTCCCCACTGAGACCCAAGTGTCAGTGCAGAGCACCCTTCAGTGAAGTCGGGTGGGGCTGGGTGTGTGCGAGGGTCCACCAGGCCAGGCTCAATTCCTCTGCAGAACGGGGCCCTTACCCTGCTCAGCGACCCACGTGAGGAGCTGAGTGGCCTGGGGGTCAGGGACTCTACCCCCCCCCAGTCTCCTCCTGGGAGAGGACTCCTCAGGAGGGTGAAACACCCCAACTTCCTCCCTGTCCTGGTCACACAGGCCACCTTCTCAGCTGTCTGAATCTCCAGATACCCACCCAAACTCCAGGTCACACCTCTGCCCACCTCCCCAGGCCCCCATTCCACGTGGGTGCTCTGGGCAGCTTGCCTGGCTCCTGAGTGGGGGTGGGGAGCCTCAGCGGCCCAAGCCAGGGGGTCACTTCTGAGGTTGGTCCTGGGGACTAGCCCCTGCCCCCCCTTTCCAAACCCAACCTGAAGTCCTGACTAGGGTACCTGGGGACATTCTCTCTCTCTCGGGTCCCGGAGCGCCTGCACACAAGCCCCACCCAGTACCTGTTGTCCAACACACAGACGCCAGCACAAGCACCCTGCGACACAGACCACTCGCGCGCACACCCACACAGGCACACACGCATGCACGCACGCCCACACGCACTCAGACACGCACACTCGCCTGTGCTCCGAGGCTGAGCAGGGCGCGCGCGGCCGCGTGGAAGGGCGGTGGGCGCGGCTGCGGCCGGGGGC
>NW_027530007.1:7806830-7808391 GCF_008692635.1 Crocuta crocuta | reverse complement strand
GAGAGCCTGAGTGTGTGGGAGGTGGGGCTCGGGCCGCTGCGGGCCGGGCGCATCCTCACCGCCCTCACAGAGGAGGAGGGGGCTCTGCGGAGGAGACCCCGGGGTCTTGCCACCCAGAACTCACCCTGCCTGGGCCCCTTCCTCGCCACCCTCTCCCGCGGGCTTCTGTGGAAGCGGGCTCTCGGGGCCCCTGCCGCTGGGCTCCGGTGGGTGTCCCCGCAGGCTGTCGCCGACCTGCTGCAGGCGGACCCTTTCTGCACATCCAGCCCCTTTCCGCGGGCTCCCCGGGTCTGGCCCGGCCACCTGTGCTGAGCAGCGGCCCGACCTGCCTGCGGAGAGGCCNCCCCCCCCCCCCCCCCCCCCCCAGGAGCTGGAAGCAAAGGTCTGGGATGCTGCGCCCCCCACGCGCGGCTGGTGGAGGGAGGACGGTGCGGGGCAGTAGGTGCCCTGCCTGTCCCTGGAGAGATACTCTTGCTCTGGGCGAGGGCCTCTCCCTGGGCCTCTTGCTCNGTCTGGGGGACGTGGCCTGGGATGTGGCCTGTCGGCCCATTAGGGAGGGCGCTGCGGGCAGAGGCAGGGGCTGCAGGGGGCAGGCAGGCGTGGCCGGGGGGCCCGTCTCCCCAACTGTCACAAGGGCACAGCACCCGAGCCACGGGCGAACGTGGTGGCGACAGTTTATGAAGAGATCTCCCGTTGCTCTGATTGCTTTCACTGAAATTACCCTCATTAGGCAAAAGCCATAAAGGAGCGGGGCTGCCACGGGGGGCCGTGCGGGGCCCGGGCGCGCAGGCGGCACATCAGCTCTGCGGGGCCCCCTGCCTCTCCCCCCTGCACATGTGCCCGCAGGCGCGGGCCGCACGATCCCGGGGATCTCAGTGGCGCACGAGCCGTGGCCGCGGCGGGTAACCCCGGGGCACCTGCCTCCTGCCGCGGGGCGGGCGAGTCCGGACACGGGGCCAGGAGCAGGGGTCACGAATGCACGTGTGTGACCTGAATTCCAAAGGAAGCTGACTTCCTGAGAAAGGGGTCTTGCTGCTTCTGAGCAGTGTCAGGCGGAGCCCTGTGCTGCCGTGTCCGCCAGAACCTGGACAGGACGGGACAGGCGGTGTCCCCGAGGGCAGTCCACGGCTCGGCCACAGCTTTTGCCGTGAGGAGCCCGCAAGTGTCATCACGAGCCCGAGGGGAACGGGGCCCCAGGGGCTGTTCCCGCTGCCCACCCAGAGGCGACCCCCGTTTATCAGACCCGGCCGGGACAGGGAGGGAGGGGTCTCCAGGACCCCTGCTGTCCCTGAAACAGCCACGAGAGGCAGCGCTGAGGGACGCAGGCACCCATGTCCTGGCCCCTGCTCTCGATGCCGTTCTAGTCACGCCCGACTCGGGGACAAAACCCACCATCTGGAAAGGGAGCTCTGAGCGCCGTTACCAGAATTTACTCAGGTGTGAGCAGAAGCCTGGCAGAGAATTTGGAAACAGAAGTAGTTCAGGGGCGGGGACTGTTGATGTTGGCCTTGGGACTGACCTTACAGGTTTGTGGCTTTCACTTTGAGAGAGGTGGGATTTG
>NW_027530007.1:7806094-7806730 GCF_008692635.1 Crocuta crocuta | reverse complement strand
CCCCTGCGGGGGGACGAGGCGCTCACCCTGGGCCTGTCTGGAGCTCATCGTCCACTCCCCCAGCTCAGACTCCACCTCGTACAGGAACCTTGGCAAACCCTTTGCCCAGGGCGCTCCCCCTGGGCAGGTCCCATCCCAGCGCTGGGCCTGGAAGCCAGCGCCCCGTCCCGTCCGGCCCCACCCCTGCCTGCAGACCCCGCTGTGGGAGGGAACAGTGGCTCCGAGGCAGCGAGGAGACCAGTCTAGGCCCCCCGGGAGCCCGTGACCTGCCACCACGGGCAGATCGTCAGCAGGACCCTGGAGGTAAGCGGGCTGGGCCTCCCTCCCGGCACAGGGGGGTGGGGAGCCCCACACAGCCGGGCTGTGCCCCTGGGAGCTTCCCTGGGGGCGCCTGACGCCTTACCCCTCCCCCGGGGTACCAACAGCCCCAGTTAAAGAGGGAAACCCTCAGCAACACCCCTGAGCACCCCTCGCTCAGGAGCGCCTCCTGGCTGGGCAGCCATGCGGGGCCCCGGTCCTTTCTCTGGGCGCAGCACCCACCCGGCCTCCCGGGGGCCCCAGGGTGCTGGCCGAGGCTGCGTGAGCCCACCGGGGCCCCCTGGCTGCCGGGCTCATGCTTCACCCTGAGAGGGCTCC
>NW_027530007.1:7801386-7806083 GCF_008692635.1 Crocuta crocuta | reverse complement strand
CCTTGCGTGTGGGGGCTTCGCCCTCGCTGCCGACCACCCGCAGGCCGGGCCCCTGCCCGTCCCCGCCTGTCCAGTCCTGTCCCAGACCCGCAGGCGGAGGCCACACCTGTCACGGGGCCGGCTCCTCCTGCTGGATCTCCTGATCAATAATGCAGCGGGGGAGGAGCGCCCCATCTTCCCCTCACCCACCTGCCCACCTGTCGCTCTGGGTGTTTCGGTCTCAGTTACAGGGATGGCAGTTCGCCGAGGGCCGTCTCTGCATCAGGGGCGCTGGTGCGGGTGAAGCCTCGGTTTAGGGAGGAGCGGATTTGGGATGTTGACAACCTGGTGCCAATGGAGACGGCTCTTCTTCAGGTGTTTTTATCAGGGAGCTTCCGGGGTCCCTCTAAGCTAACAGCTCCTGCCCTTGGGGCCTGGCCCCGCCCCCACCTGACTCCCAGCCCAGCCATCTTGGCTCCCCAACCCCACCTGTTCCTCCACGAGCCTGTCCTGCCCCAGGGCCTTTGCACTGCTGGCTCCTCGTCCCCACACTTCCTCTCTCACTTCCTTCAGGTCTGGGCTCAATCCTCCCTCCTTGAGAGACCGTCCCTGACCGCCCCCCCCAATCAAAACCAGCTCCCTGTTCCTCCCTGCTGCCTCCTCTGCTTTGCTACCTGGCACGGTGCACCTGCCTGATGTTGTCTGTTTTCTGGGATGTTGGCTCCAGGAGAGCAAGGTTGGGCTGTAGCTGTTCAGCAGGTGCCTGACAGGTGGGGGGGAGGGAGGGAGGGAGGGAAGGAGGGGGGAAGAAAGGAGACAGAGAGGGAGGGAGAGAGAGAAGGAAGGAGGGAAGGAAAGGGAGTGAGAGAGGGAAGGAAGGAAGAAGGGGGGAGGGAGGGGAGGGAGGGGGAGGGAAGAAAGGAAGGAAAGAAGGAAGGAAGGAGGGAGGGAAGTTTGGAAAGTTCCTTCCCCCAAAGCCACTCAACTTTCTCCTTTGCCTTCCCCTTTCTCTGAAGCTTCGGAGCCAGCAGGGGAGGGCGCGGAGGTTAATGGGCCGTGCCTGCTGGCTGGTTTGTGTACAGAGCCTATACCGGTTTGAATAAACGAAGTTTATCAACGAGGCACGGAATCATCAATCACGCAGAAAAATAACACAGCGAAATGACTTTTCGAAATGTCGTTGGTATAATTATCATCCTGCCCATTACGCTAAATGCCGCCATTTGTATCTGTGATGTTTAAGTATGCAAACAGTAATTAACGGGGTAATGAACTGGGGCCCCAGAGCCTCCCCTCCCCGAGCTAATTTGCATGTTAATTATCATTAGTGACCAGGGAACAAGTTATAAACAGCCTAATTAGCAGCCAGATCAGTTTTACAAGAAATCGCATGCACTTTGACACTCGAGCCAGCGTTAGATTAATGAAGTCGGCGGAGCTGCCCTCCTGGGGCGGGGGTGCCCTCGGTGCGGCGGCCCTGGCGGCCCCGGTGACGTGCGCCAGCGGGGCGCTATTAGGGGCTGACGCGTGGCCGGTGCAGAGCTGCAGGAAGGGCGGGGTGCCCGGCGAGCTGTCCCCCGTGAGGCCGGCCGGACACTCGGGCGGTGGTGGGCTGGACGGGCGGAGCGGGGCTCGGCCTGGCTGGGCAGGCGGGGGCCGCTGTAGAGAAAGATCACTGTGACTGTCAAAACGGTGAGGAAGCCTTTATTCCCGACTATTGCAGGGGTGAGGGGTCCAGCCGAGCCGGGAGGCAGCCCGGACAAGGGGCACTCGGGAGGTAACGAGACCCGGGGAGGGCGCTTCTTGCCAGGCTGAGGGCGGGGTCCGTGCAGGGAGGGCTCCGGGGCCCCCCGCCCCTCGAGTGCATCAAGGAGTCTGTCGTGGCCACGTGCAAAGTACCCGCGTTTGCACCTGCTGGTCTCTTGGACCCACAGCCGCTCAGCCAAACGTGGGTCTCGCTCTCAAAAGACGGGACTGTCACCCAGCTCCTGTCGTGCGCCCGGCTCTGTGCGGCTTCTCCTGCCTCACGCCTCCTGCAGAGCAGCCCCGGGAGGGGGTGACGGCGGTGTCTGCTCAGCCCTGGGTCGCCTCTCTGACCCCTGGTGCGTTACGTCCCGCCTCCCAGACGCCCTTCCCCCCAGGCGCTGGTGTGGCTGGCTGGGGATGCTCAGTGTCTGTTCCGAGAGGCGCTCTCCAGCCCCCCATCCCAAAGCCACCCCATCGTGCGTTTGACCGTCTGCGTCCCTGGCTGGAACGTCAGCTCAGCAGGGCAGGGACCCGTCGCCATGAGCACCATCGTCCAAGCCCCGGGGGTGGGGTTAAGTCTGGCCGCGTGCTGGCCCAGGAGTGAGCGGTGACTTCCGGCCAGGGTGGCTCTGCCCACGCACTCAGCACCCGTGAATGGGAGCCAGGGGGCGTGGCTGCGTGCCAATAAAACTTTATTTATGGCTGCTGACGCTCACATCCCATTATGTCCAGGTGTCACCCAAGACTAGTCTCCTTTTGTTATTTTCCAGCCATCACGAAGTGAAGAAGCCAGGGTGAGCCCCCGGGCTGTGCAGCCAGCTGGGCGTCCGTGTCGGCCACTCTCAGGTTTTCTTTTCCACATGAATTTTAAAATCTGGGGGCGCCTGGCTGGCTCAGTCGGTTAAGCGTCCGACTTTCGCTTAGGTCATGATCTCGCGGTTCGTGGGTTCGAGCCCCGCGTGGGGCTCTGTGCTGACTGCCAGCTCAGAGCCTGGAGCTTGTTTCAGAGTCTGTGACTCCCTCTCTCTCTGACCCTCCCCTGCTCTCACTCTGTCTCTCTCTCAAAAGTAAATAAAACATTAAAAAACTTTTAGAATCTGATTGGTTCTGATAAAAAGCTGGTGGTATCTCTTAGGAGAAGGTTTCTTACAGCTATGGATTAATTTAGGAAGGTTTGCGTTTCCAGAGAGATCTCCCACGTTTCTGACTCACTCTGACCTGCTTCATCTTTTTCTCTGTTCCTGTTTCCCGCGGGCATCTTGCCCCACGGGGCCGCGTCGCGCTCGCGGCAGCTCTGGGCTTCTCCTCGTTGATTCTGTCCCCCGTCGCTGCAGCGTCCTGGCGCCTGGAGCCACCTCGCCGCTGGTGCCGGCGGATTCACCGCGCGGGGTCGTGCCGACTGTGCGTCCCGGTCGGCCGGAGCGTCTGCTGAGCTGCTGGCACGGCGCCGGCGGACGGTGACGGGGTCTCCTTGTCACCCTGGCCGCTCCATCAGCGGTGACGCCACCTGGGGTGTTGCCCTGGGCGAGGCCCAGACCCGACAGGGACCTGCTCCACCCAGACGCTCTGCCCCCCACTCCGGCCCGCGGGTGCTCCCGCACCTCCTGGCGCCGAGGGCACCCTCGGGTTGCCGCTGTGGCCTGTGGGCACATGAGCACCCGGGCACCGGGGACAGGGGGTGACCCCTCTCCTTCTCTCCTGCACAAGGGAAGGCTGTGAGCACAGGTAGCTGTGAGGGCCCCTCAGACCGGGTACACTTGGGGGGGCCGTGGGGGAGGGGGCTCTGCTCTACCCCCATCCCTCCCCCCGACCCCCGGTCACCACGACTTCCTGTCTTGCTCTCCCTGGTGAGACCACAGCCCCAAAGCCTCCCTGAGCTGTCCGGGGAGCCCCGGCCAAGGGGGCCCCAGAAGGCAGACCCCCCAGGATGCGGTTTGGGGGCTGCGTCCGAGGGCACCAGGCCCTGCTGGTGGAGGTGGGGGGGGTGCCCCCCGCTGCAGCTGCCTCACCGCGCGAGGGCTCTCGCCTGGGCCGAGCTGCAGGGGAGAGTGAGGCGGGAGCCCACGGCCGCGAGGGGGCAGGAGTTTGTGGCAGGGCTTCCGTTTTCTGCTGTTTTCTGCGCCCGGGCAGCCGACAGCCCCGGTGACGGCTGGGGCCGGGCTCCGACCCCTCGCCAGGGCAGAGCCTGCTGAAAACGAGGCCCAGCCTCCGGGGGGGCGGCCGCGGACGCAGCTCCCCGGCGGTCTGTTCCCTGTGCTCCGGGGACACAGATGCCCCTTTATTCTCCCGCCTCTGCTCACCCCACCCACCGCCGTCTCCTGGGCGCGGGTCCTGCGGCCACGGGCAGGCTGCCTGTCCCCGTGGCCTCGCCCCCCACGGTGGCCCTGCCCCCGTCCCGCTTGGCCGGCTTTCTTGTGGTGAGGATCACCCTCCCGCCCCCTCCCTGCAAAGACCCCACAGGTGCGTGTGGGGGGGTGAGTGACACAGCTGCTCAGTGCCACCTCCTTGTGGCCCCAGGGGCAAAGGTGGGAGGAGTGGGACGTGGGGGGGGCCTGTATAGTTCCAGAAGGTGCCATCGCCGCGGGGGGCCCGGAGGAGGCGGCCTGGCTTCCACGCCAGCGCTGACCCTTGAGGGTGCGGCTGCCGCTTTGCAGGGTGCTTCTCCGAGGGGCCCAGGGTCTGGCTGACGCCCACCCCTCCTGCAGCCTTTCCTCCCCATAACCCCCAGGGTGCAGGGCAAAGGGGGGCGGGCCCTGGCTCCCATTCAAGGAGGACACAGAGTCCAAGCAGGGGTGCTGTTCGGAGGTCCTGAAAGATGCAGGACCCACTGGGAAAACCTTCCCACTTCTGCGGGGGGTGGGGGGCGCTCAGCACGGCTGTGTGGCTTGCAGGGCTGAGAAGGAGCCCCTCGTCCTGGGCAGGGGAGGGAAGGACGAGTGTGGGAACAAGTGTGGCTCACGCCCTTTGACCCC
>NW_027530007.1:7768982-7801346 GCF_008692635.1 Crocuta crocuta | reverse complement strand
TCCGAGGCCCTGCCTAGGGTCCCCTTTCATGACAATGTTACCTTTGTAACTGTCACCCCGCCGGCCTCTAGACAGGTGTGTGGGGGTGTCTCGGGCTTCTTCTCACCCTCCTTGCCTGGAGGGAAGGACCGTGGGGTGGAGTCCTGGGAAGTGATGTGGGAAAAGCGCTCGGGACAGTGGCTGGAAGAGCTGCGACACTTAAACGTATTAATAACAGCATTTCTTCACCTGGACTTGGGAGCTGCGCTCGCCCAGCACCGCGTCCTCTGTGTCCCTGCTGCTACCCAGGGTCGCCAGGCGCCTGGGGCTCTTCCGGGCCCTGAGGTCAGCCCAGCTCAGGGGCCCCCCCTTCTCATCCCAGACCCAAGCCGGAGGCCGAGCCCTTCCGGCCCCGAGGGTCCCACCAAGGTGCGGTGGGCGGGATGAGGAGGCCGGCTCCGCGGAGGGCGCGCGGGGCCTGTGCAGCGGGAGCGGCCGGGTGACCAGGAGCCGGGCCCTGAGACGCGGGCACCTGCCTCGTACACATGGCCCAACGCCGTGGCCGGGTCTTCTGGGGGCAGCGGGTCCGAGTCGAGGAGGGAGAAGCTGCCGCCGGCCGCGGTGGCCGAGGTGGGGCCGCGAGCTGGGGCGCAGACGCCTCTCGCCCGCCCGGGAGCCTCCAGGGGGAGCCGGCACCCTGATTTAGCCCCGTGACACCCGGTTGGACTTCTGGCCTCCAGAGCGGGGAGAGAACGCGTTGTGGCTGTTCTGAGCCACTACCTTTGTGACAATTTTTGCAGCAGCCTCAGGAAACTGATGGAGGGGGAGGCGACCCGAGGGGCAGAGCCAGTCCTGCACGTGCGTGTCAGCGGCGCCCACTGGGGCCGTGGACGGCTGTGCTCCCCGCCCCCCCGACATCCCGTGGCTGCACCCAGACCCCGGGCCAGGAGGCTGCCCCCCAGGGAAGCAGGGCATGGCTGGCGGGGAGCGAGCGATGCAGGGAACACCTCCTCTCCCCGCATTTGGTCACGCGCTCGCTTCTCTGACGTGCACACAACACGCTCCAGCCCCTGAAGGCATCGAGCTCAAAATCCAGCCTCTGGTGATGCGTGTTATGCCTGGACGTGGCTTCCGGACCCCGAGGCCTGTGTGGGGACCACCGAGCCGCATGCTGGGCCCCGGCGGCCTCGGCACAGCCGCTGAGCCGGTGCGCTCTGGGTTCCTTCTCCCGCTCCGGGAGACGCCCCCGTTTCCGGTTCCCTCCGGGACACACTGTGGGGACCTTGAGAAGATCACCCTTCTGGTGGCTGAGGAGCCTCCTTCGTCTGTTCCCCGACTGTGGAAAGGTTGGGGCCAACGGTTGTTTTCTGTCCTTAGTGGTTAATCCAGGCTGGTGGCCGAGCCTACTGTCTAAATCTTTAAAAAAAATGTATTTGAGTTGATGCAGCTCCATGTTCCCAGAGCCACAACCCCCGTTCTTTCCTAGATGTGTTCCCTCTTTAGATTTAAAATAATTGTTTTATTTATTTGGGGGGTGGGGAGAATNAGGCGGCCCCCCCCCCCCCAGGCTGGGTCTTCATCTGACTCTCTTCCTTGTCCCCATGAGGAAGAACTGCACCTTCTGACCCTGCAGTCGGGTGCCCCTCCCCCGCAGCGGCCGCGCGTGAACAGGCCATCAGCTCCGCGGGCCGTGTTTCCGGACCATCAGCCAAAGCCCACTGTCCCCCGCGGACCCGCCCCAGAGCGTCCTCGCCGGGAGCCACACGCTGCCTCCACGCGGGTCTGCCTTCCCGGTTGTCCCAGGCATCGTTTTAGGAAATATTTTGTCGTGACCCGACATGTTTCCAGCCCCCAAGAAGAACTTTCTCTCCACCAAAGCCAACGTCACGGTGCCGTCACCGCTGGGGCAGGACCCGCTTCTGGCCCCAGTTTCTGTGTCCATCAGCCGGCGCTGACAAGTCCCGCACGTCGGTGTCTCCTGGTGTCACCTCGTGGTCACGGCCCGTGGGGACCGCTGCTGCTGGAGGCAGGGGCGGCCCTCGCCAGAACGAGGCTAAGCGCTTTCACCGGCTGCAGCCCCCAGACGAGAGAGAGGTGGTCAGACTTCTGGGGGGCTCGGGGAGGACGGGGGGCAAACAGGTGATTGTGACCCAAGCGAGACAGTCATCCACAGGGTCCCAGGGTCCCAGCCTGACCTCTGGGGAACACGCTCCGTGTGGGGCTTCTCCGAGCCTCACTGGGCTGAGGTGCTGTGATTCCCGACAAGCCCGTCGCCCGTGCCTTGGACGGGAAGCCGTCCCTGAACTCTGGAGCTGCGCGGCTGTCACGCGGGGCGTGTGAGTTTGGGGTTCATGCTTGTACCCAGATACTGTGTGTGGCTACGTTTAGCCCGACTTCCAGCCAAGGGCAGAGGCGGAGCTCGATGCTGGTGGCCCGCCCGCCTACCCGCGGCGGGGAGACGGAGGGACCCACGTCCAAGAGCCGTTTGGGGCCCACCCGCGGCGCGGGCGGCGTTCGGGCGTCTGCAGCGCCAGCTGGGGAGATGCTTCCAGCAGCGAGAAGCGTGCAGAGAAGACAAGCCCAGCCTCCCGGTGGCTCACGACAACCACGTCTTGGCCACGTGGCCGAGGCCCAGCGGCTGGGCCCTGTGGCTCCGGCCTGAGCGTGCACTTCCCGGGGGGCCCTGAATGCTGACCGGATTTAAACCCACGGGCGCGGGCTGTGAGAGCCGCCCTTTTTAGATCTGGAGCCCATTGCGTCGTGGTTATAAAAAGCTCGGCCGGGTGGATCATGAGAAAGGTCACTCGCAGGGAGGTGGGGGGTCACAGCCCGTCGTTTCCCTGGTGAGTAACTGTCTCTGTCCCCTTGAGAATGGGCATCAAGCACAGAGATGACCCAGGAAAGCAAAACCGTCCTGTGCACGTCATGTTGTTAAATTTAGAAATCAGTGCTCTGTGTTCGGTGTTTTAAGTACTTGCTGTATATTTAAAAGACTTTGTCGCATTAGATTATTCAACAGACTAGGCTCATGCTTTAAAATTTTAATAAATGATTCAGATTTGTAATTATTTTAAGTTAGTTTATTTATTTTCGAGTGAGAGAGAGAGCGCCCATGAGTGAGGGAGGGGCAGAGAGAGAGGAAGAGAGAATCTCAAGAAGGCTCCGTGCTGTCAGCACAGAGCCCGGTGCAGGACTTGAACCCACGAGCTGTGAGATCATGACCTGAGATGAAATCCAGAGTTGGATGCCTAACCGACTGAGGCACCCAGCCGCCCCCAGATTTGTAAATTTAAGTTGAATAGGACTTTAGTAAATTTGTGAACAGCCCTGGAATTTTAAGAGAATTTAAAAGCTTTTCTCTATTTACCAGTTTAATTCATTAGACTTCTCAGAGTTTAACATATTCAGGGAGGTTTGTCTTATCAGAAAATGGAAGAATTTAAAAACAAAAGAAAATTTATTTCCTCATAAATGTCTAAAATGTTGCAGTTCATTGCATTACTCTTCCTCTTTTAAAAAATGATGGTTGCAATTTTAAGTTTTTTAGTTTATTTATTTATTTTGAGAGAGACAGAGAGAGCAGGGAAGGGGCAGAGAGAGGGAGTTCCAAGCAGGCTCCTCGCTGTCAGCAGAGTGAGGTGCGGGGCTCGAACTCACAAAACCGTGAGATCATGACCTGAGCCGAGATCAAGAGTCGGACACTCAACCAACTGAGCCCCCCAGGCGCCCCCATGGTTGCGATTTTAAAATATTTTTTTTAATGTTTATTTATTTTTGAGACAGAGAGACACAGCGTGAGCAGGGGAGGGTCAGAGAGAGAGGGAGACACAGAATCTGAAGCAGCTCCAGGCTCTGAGCTGTCAGCACAGGGCCCAACGCGGGGCCAGAACCCACGAACCGTGAGATCATGACTTGAGCCAAAGTTGGACGCTTAACTGACTGAGCCCCCCGGATGCCCCTAAAATCAGAAAAAGAATAGTTTGATTTCTGTGTTATCAAGAGCTTCAGGAAGAACGGGGTTTTAAAGTGTGTCAGGGGCAAGGTCCCAGGGCAGGGAGAGGAGGTGGGGGCAGCAGGCAGGGGACAGGTTCCCTGGGTCGGGGAAGCTGGTGGCCCAGACCGCAGGGCGTGGCTGACCCTCCCTTCGTGGGTCCACGAAGCCCGTCCCAGGCTTCTGTCTGCGCAGAGGTCAAAGTGGGTCTAACCGTGCGGCTCAGACCCCAGTGAGGCCGGTGCAGGCGCGTCCCTGCCAGGCGGAAGGACGGGGTTAGGGTTAGGCCCCGGCCGGGGGGGACCGTCATCCCTGTGACAGCGGTGGCTTGTATTTAGTTCCTGCGACGCCCGAACAGCAGAGCATCTCAGTGGTGTCCACGGTTCACCAGGGAGGATCCAAGAAATGAACTACCTTCCACATTTGAGGTGTGCAAACGTTCACACATCTCACAAAAGTGAGCAAAAATGTGCATTTGTGGAACTATACGCATCAAATATACGCTATTATTGTAAAACGAGGTGTTACCAGATACGTTCATTCTGCAAAAAGTATTGTGTAAAAAAGCGAAACGTCATGTAATAAAAGAAAAGCTTTGGGGTGCCCGGGGGGCTCAGTCGGTTGAGCGTCCGACTTCGGCTCAGGTCATGATCTCACGGTTCGTGGGTTCGAGCCCCGCGTCGGGCTCTGTGCTGACAGCTCAGAGCCTGGAGCTGCTTCAGATTCTGTGTCTCCTTCTCTCTCTGACCCTCCCCTGCTCACGCTGTGTCTCTGTGTCTCAAAAAT
Organism: Crocuta crocuta; assembly: GCF_008692635.1. Taxonomy (NCBI): domain Eukaryota; kingdom Metazoa; phylum Chordata; class Mammalia; order Carnivora; family Hyaenidae; genus Crocuta; species Crocuta crocuta. The sequence goes on along the minus strand of NW_027530007.1, from coordinate 7,796,590 downwards.
AAATAAATGTTAAAAAATTAAAAAAAAAAGAAAAGAAAAGCTCTTTCTGGGCTCAATGTTTTAGAGAATCGTGAGGATATTCTCATCACTTTAAATATTTGTCTGGGACCCCGTTGTCTTCAGGGGGCCCCACCCCTCGGTCAGCTGTGGCCGCGAACAGGCCACCCCAGCGCCCAGGCCAGTCCTGCCAGTACTTGTTCCCATGTGCTTGGTCCGTGGTGGGTCAGGGAGGCTGCCTCCAGGCGATGCCACTGTCTTGTTGCATCCTTGACCCTGAGTTCACGGGGTCAGAGACCAGCTCTGGATTTCCTAGACATGCCGACACCCTGGCCACACACTGGTACGTCTTCCGGGGCCCAGTCCTTATGGACAGCATGGCATTATGGGATGCCGGGATTATGGATGTCCTGGAAAGTGGGGCTGCCTTGCTTGGGCTGAGCCCGTGGGTCCATGAAGCCCCCCGTTCTGGGGGATGTTGCTGCCTGGAGGAGCCCCGTCCAGGCCTTCCCACGGCCCCAGGGACCAGGCCCATACTCTGCATGGAGGGCCGCGGCCTGCTGTGGCGGCTCTGACCTTGACCCACGACACTGGCTTGTGCCAAAATAATCTGAATGCCTTTTATTCTTGGACTCAAACAGAAGCATCTCCCCTGGGCTGGTGGGGGGCTCCCTCCCTCGGAGGTGGTGCAGAGGCCCCCTCTGGCTCCAGGCCCTTGGTGAGCGGGGCGAGGGACGCGGGCTTGGGCTGGGGCCGCGCTGCTGCCCCCGTGCTCTGAGCGGCCTGGGTGCTGGCCGCGGGCGTCCTGCTCACAGCTGACCACTGCAGAGACCCGGGCCACCCACAGACTCTCCCCGCGGCCTCCCCCCACCCACGGGGCGCTCTGGGAACGCAGGCACCTGGGTGCAGGGCGCCCCCGACTCGGGCCTGCCCCCACCAGGCCGTGTATCACAAATACCAAAGCTCTTTATGCATATGCGTGCACGTACACATGTGCGTGCACACATGCAAAATACCATGCATGTGAGCGTGTACATGTGCATGGGTGTGTGTTCATGCATACGTGTGCACACATGTGTGTCGAGTGTGTCTGGGTGCTTGCACGAGTGAACATGCAGGCTTGCATTCAGGTTTGTACACACATGCATGTTAAATGTGCATGTGCGGTGAGTGTACATGTGTTCACACGTGTGCACGAATGAGCACACGCACACGTGGTCAAAACGTGCATGTGCAGGCGTGTGCCCCCGGCACACCGCGACGCTGGCGCCTGTGCAGCCCTCGCTGTGTGCCGCCCGCCCGCCTTCCCCTCACGTGGCTGCGGCCCCCCCGCTGGGGGGCGCGGGAGCGCTAGTCTCGGGGTCTCCCCAAGGCCCTGTGCCTGACCTCACGCTCTTTCTCTTAAAGTGGAGCGCGCACTGAGGAGCTTCGGCCCGCCAGCCCTGGGGCCCAGGCACACTGAGGCGCAGAGGAGCCCGGGAGCGGGAACAGTGTGGGTCACAAGTGGAGGCTGCACTGTGCTGCCCACCGACCACCGCACCCCCTCCCTGGTGGGCAGCCTCCCCCGCGGCCCTCCCCGCCAGCGACGCCCGCGATGCCCGGACAGATGCCACCTCCTACCTCTGGGTCTCTGTCTAGCACCTGGGGTGCTGGGCCCTCTGGCCGGAACCGGGGGCTGGGACCCCTGCAAGGTGTGACCCCTCCCGCCCCGGGAGCCGGGCCTCTGGGAGGGGCTGAGGCGAGCTCAGTCTTGGATTCTGGGTCTGGCCCAGCTCCAGGCGGCTTCCTGCTGCAGCCCCCAAGCCCCCCAGCCCCCCAGGCCTCCATGAGCGATGGGGCCAGTGGACAGAAATGTCCCAGCTTTAGCCGTCAGGGCAGATAAACAGTCGGCCCGCTGTTTATTCCTGCCGAGCCCGCCAGGCCCCTCTCTCTGGAGCCAGGGGAGCCGCTCACGATGGTGATGAGAGAAGACCTTCATCTGCCTGGGCCGCGAGTGCCGCTGCACCCGGCGCCTGGGGGGGGGCGGGGGGGGGACCGGGAAGCTGTAACCTCTGAGCCAGGCTTGGGCTCCCGGCCCTGGGAGGAGCAGCTAGGCCCAGGGGGACCGGGAGGGTCCTGGGGCCTCTCGGCACGCGGGCTGGGCGTAGAGTGTGCAGGTTGGGGGCGCGGACGCTGGTCGGTGGTGGGGTCAGGCCTTGAGCTGGGTGGAGGGCGGGCAGGGCCGGGAGCCAGCCTTCAGGGAGAGGCTCAGTGCCCCTCCTGGCCTCCTGCCCTCCCCCCATCACTTTGTGAGGAGGTCTTGTGGGGTGGGGGTGCTGCATCCTGGCCCCGGCCCCTCCTATCCCTGGGCCCCGCCCTCTCGGGCAGCCCAGTCAAGGTCAAGGTGGCCCCAGCCCCAGGCAGCCTGCAGAGAGAAGAGCTGAGGACAGGCCGTTGGGCTTCCCGGTGCCTCATGCCTCAGTATCTCCATCTGGGCAATGGGGACGGAGCCCCGGTAGCCTTTAGGTTGGCTCTTCGACCAGGGTGAGTAGCGACCTCTGGAAAGACAGGACCCCAAGCCCAGCACGGCCTCACCTGTGGGTCACTGTCCCTGTCTGGGCCTCGGTTTTCTTCCTGACAACAGGCTAGTGGTATCTGCTCTGAGCCCTTAGGGGATCAGGGAGCCTGCCGCCTGGGGCAGCCCAGCACCAGCGCCGCCTCCCGGGGAGCGCTCAGGGGATTCCGGCTCTGGCCTAGGGCCGGTCCGTAGCCCCGACTGAGTGGAGGCAGACTGGGAGGAGGGCATCTGTCTTCGCGGCCCCTGCAGCCCCCACCGTCCAAGGCCTGTGGCCCCAGGACCCTGATCCACCTTGGAGGTGGCCTCCTGGGATTACCTCCCGAGGTCATTGCATGTAGGCGCCAGCAGAGGGCGCCCGTGCTCCACGCACAGCAGGGTCTTCCGCACGCAAGGCTCCCTCGCCCGGGCGCGCGCGGGCAGGAGAGGCGCCGGGCCCTCGGCCTCAGGGAGATGGGGGCTCGGCCGTCCACAGGGCCGGGGTGGGGGGTGGGTGCCCGGGCCTGGTCTCCGAGAACGCCATCACGCACAGGGGTGAGGGCTGCCGGGACTGCCTGCCCTCCTAGCGTCCAAGGCGTTTGGGTCACNGGGGGGGGGGGTCCAGGGAGGGAGAGGGGTTCTGGCTAGTAGGGACGGTTTTCTGCGCTGTCCCGCTCCGATCACACGGGCGTCTTCGCAGGAACCGCCGTGTTGGGTGGGGCGCCTCCCCCGGGGGCGCTCAGAGCAGGCAGAGCCCGGGAGGCGCCCGTCGGGGCGCTGGCCCAGCCCAGCAGCCCGCGAAGCTGGGGCCCTGTCANGGCTTTGGGGTCCCACCCTGAAGCCAGTGGTGCAGGAAGGGGCAAACCGGGCCCTGTGTTCGTTTCCAGCCGCTGCTGTAACAAATTACCTCAAACTTAGTGGCTTAAATCCACACTAACTTGTCGTCTTAGCGTTCTGGGCCCGAGTCCTGAAATCAAGGTGTGGGCAGCGCTGGGTTCGTTCTGGGGGCGCCGGCGAGAGCCGCCTGCTCCGTCGTTCTGTTTCCGGCCTTTCTGTCTCCACGGGAACGTCAAATACGAGCCCCGCATCCCGGCAGAGAGGGAGGTGAGAGCCGGGGAGGGCCCGGGGGGCTCCCACCACGGGAGCCCTGAGCTGGGGCTCCCCAGGCCTGTGGCCGGATGTCTGACGTCAGCGGGTCTGCTCTGCCCGGGAGCGTCTTGGGTCGCAGGGAGGGCAAGGGGGCCAGCGGGGCGCCTGGGACGGGGTCCCCAGCAGAGCACACGCCTGTGGGGCCTCCTCGGCCCCAGCGTCTCCAGTGGGGGACACGCCGATGGCCACCTGCTTCCGTTCCGCTGGGCCGCCATGCGGGGCCGCCCTCTGGGGCCTATGCTCCGGCGACCCTGGGGCCGGGGGCACAGGCAGTGTGCAGGGGTGAGGGCCAGAGGCCAGGCTGCCGGACTTGGCCGGAGGGTCCCCAGCCGAGGGGTGGGACCTCTCCGGNCCCAGCAGAGCACACGCCTGTGGGGCCTCCTCGGCCCCAGCGTCTCCAGTGGGGGACACGCCGATGGCCACCTGCTTCCGTTCCGCTGGGCCGCCATGCGGGGCCGCCCTCTGGGGCCTATGCTCCGGCGACCCTGGGGCCGGGGGCACAGGCAGTGTGCAGGGGTGAGGGCCAGAGGCCAGGCTGCCGGACTTGGCCGGAGGGTCCCCAGCCGAGGGGTGGGGACCCTCGGTCACCGTTGGGAAAATGAAGCCTGTGGTTCCTGAGAAGACGGACGTGGGACCCGGGGGCGGCCGTGGAGACCCTCCCTCCCTCCCTCCTCCCTGGTTCCCTAACTTGAGAAACGGAACGGAAGCCAAAGGAAAGCAAGACAAAACTTACCTCTGAGTCTTCAGCGCTGCTGAAGGAACGAATGGAGTTTGGTGGGGCTGGGGACCCACGTCCACATCACGGGGTGTGTGGGCACCACACGGCCACAGGGGGGAGGCGGGAGAGTGGCTTCTCGCTGACTCCCTCGGACTCCCGTGCTCACACACGCGGGCTCCTGGTCCCCGAGCCGAAGCAGATGCCACACGGTCCCTCTACACAGCGCGAGTTTTAAATCGAGTTCCCAGCTTACCGGCCTTTGTCCTACCAGAATTAGTGACGATTCCGCGGGGACCCTGGGAGGGAAAGAAGAAGAGAATGACGTCCCCCAGGGCACGCGCAGCTGGGCCACCGAGGGCACTGAGGTGCGGGTGGGGGCCCCCCGAGGCCACCCTGTGGGGTCACCGGGGTCGGACTCCCAGAAGTGGAAAGCTTCCTGCTGATGGTCGGCCGGGCCCTGTTGCCACTCCTCCGGCCACCCTGGATGCTCGGGAGCCTGGGGACCAGATGAGGCCTCGGGGCTCGGCTCCGTCACAGGGGCCCTGGTCCAACCAGCAGCACGTGCTCGCCCAGAGGACTGGCATTTGGCAACGGAAGAAGTTGGACCCTTTCCCCATGCGCCCGCCATGGGGGTCCCCCCACCCCGCAGCGAGGGGCTTGGCATCGGAATTTGCCAGGCCCGGCCCGGCGGGCGTGGTGGCCGCCCGTGGTGGCACGCGCCCAAACTCGGTGGAAATCTGGGGGTGGACGCGACAGTGTGGGCAGAGGCAGGCCCCGTGCGGGAGCCATTAACCACCAGGTAACAGATTTGATTAATTTTGTGCCTGGAGGGTTTTTTTTTTCTTTTCCCAAAGAATCAGAGAAAACAAAATATTTTTCTAATTAACTAAATCTACGGTGCACGCTAATGGAGCCGGTCTGTGGACTCGTGACAGGGCGGGGGGAACGTGGAATAATGATTTTATTTTTTCATTAAATAGAATTATAGGCAGTTACTCAAAGCAACGCTGAGCCTAATTGAAAGAAACCCATTTCTTCTTAATTTACTTTCACGGTTTTGGATGATAAAAGAGTGTGTTCGTTGGAAAATTAAATAAAAAACACAAGGAAAGGAGTTTCTGTAGATGCATTATTTTCTCCTTCTATAGATTTAAGTAACGGCCACTAGGCTCGGGCGGGCGGGAGGAGCGCCAGGCCGTGCGGGCTGCGTCTGGGGGTCCCGGGACCCCGGCTCCCTCGGCCACAGGAGATGCCACGTGCACAGCCCCCCAGGGCGCAGACTGCCCCAGCTCTGCCCCGGACGCTCCCCGCCTACTCCGTGGGGTCTAGACCACCCTCCAGAAAGGGTTTCTGCTCATCAGAACCGTCGGAAAGGCTGCCGGGCCGGAAGCATGGGGCCGTCAAGATGGCTGGTCAGAGTCTGTGGCCCTGGGGTCAGAGCCGTGCGTGCCCGTGTGCCGTGGTCTCTGACCAGGAGCCTCCACCGTCTTCTCTAGCCGTTTATCAAGTCCACCGTCCATCTGATGTCTGACACTTCACTTCTTCCAGGAAGCCCTCCCTGACCAGCATTCCGCTCGCTGTGCCCAGTTCTGGGGTGAATGAGGATGCAGTTCTCGGAGTATTTACTGAGCTCCTACTGTGCACACGGGAGCCCTAGGAGATGGGGGAGGGGAGGGGGCACAGGGCAGCCTGCCTTCGTGGCCGAGCGCGCCCGGAGCCGTGCCTTGGAGCTCTCTGCCGTGCCGCAAATGGTGGCCATGTGTAGGTGTTGAGCATTTCAGATGGAACAAGTGTGGCCCAGGAGCTGAATCTGAAATTTTATTTATTTAATTAATCTAAATTGACATTGTCAGTCTGGCTGGCGGCCGCCATATTGCACAGGAGTCTTTGACCTTCTGGTGACATCCTCATGTGTCATCCGCGTGAGTGGGGGGGGCGTGTGTCTACAATGCTCCCCCTCCAGCATTTCGTGGCTGAGAGATACACAGTCAGACAAACGTGAGGGTGTTTCTTTTTATTTTACTAAAAAAAATTTTAACAGTTATTCATTTTTGAGACACAGAGACAGAGCATGAGCAGGGGAGGGTCAGAGAGAGAGGGAGACAGAATGTGAAGCAGCTCCAGGCTCTGAGCCGTCAGCACAGAGCCCGACGCGGGGCCCGAACCCACGAACCGTGAGATCATGACCTGGGCTGAAGTTGGATGCTCAACCGACTGAGCCACCCAGGTGGCCTCGATATTCGTTTTTAACTGAAAATTTCTAACATAACATAAAATTCTGCAACACAACAGTCTCTGGGAAGAAACGAGGTCGCCCTGCCTGGCTGCCAGCCGCCCCCGTCTCTGTCGGGTCCCTCTTCATCCCTGAGGGCCCCAGTGAAGGGGTGGGGGTCCCCACAGGGGGTCGGGCACCTGCTGCAGCTCACGGCGTCAGCTGACATCTCCATCCAGGTGTGACCGTGACCCCGCGGGTGGACCCCCTGGGGCACAGACCAAGGCCCCACGGGTTTCTCTGGGCGCTCCTGGACATGTGCCCCCCGTTTTCTCTGCCTCTGAGCTGCCGGGGGGTGGGGTCCCCACCTGGGCTGATGGAGGCGTGGCCGCTCTGTAGTGCAGAGCTGGGGGGGGGTCCCTGCCTCACACTCCTCAGAACGTGACACCGAGGGTGCCCTCCTCCACCCCCCCCAGCTGCCCCGACCCCTCGTGGCTCCGCCTTGACAGCCTTGGCCCTCAGGGCTCCCCACTGATGGGGTCTCCACCTGTCCGTGGGCTGCAGCCCAGTGGCCACCTCTGGGTGAGGTCGCTCCCCATGGGGCCACTTTGCTGCGAGGATTAACTGCTTCCCAGGGAGGCCCCATGGCTGCTCATGATGGCGCCCGTCTGCGTGGCTTCGGGGCTTATCAAGGCCCCGTCCCACAGCCTCTTCAGGGGAGCGGGGTGGGCGCTCCCGTCCCCAGGGAGGCCCCCATGGTCCTCATTGTAGTCGCTGTTCCTTGCTCTCTCGGGGCCTGGAGAGGTCTGCCTGGTTCACAGTGGTCTTCTGAGTGGTCACTGATTAAGCACCTGCTGTATGCCAGGCTTGTGCTATCCCCTGAGGCCCTGGGTGGGTGCATGAGCTCGGCCGAGTGCCGAGGACCCAGGCTGCCTGCCCTACGCTGCCTCCTGGGCATTTTCCTCCAAGTGTCCCTGATCACACCCAGCTGCCTGGGTGGGGTGCGGCGGGGGGTGGGCTGGCGCAGGGAGGCCGGGCGTCTGCGTGGGCCGGAGAGGGAGCCCCAGTGGCCGGCGTCCATGCCGCCGCTTCTTAGGCTGCGGGGCCCTTTCGTGCTGGAGCATGGGTGCTGTGGGACCCCGCCCGGGGGCCTGTCCCTGGATCACCCGGTCTTTCCGTTACTCGGGCATCGTCGCAAGATGTGGGTGAATCTTCCCCACCCCGCAGCGCGCACCCATCAGCATCTGCACAAGGAAGCCGTGGCTGCGTCGGGTGGGCTGGGCTGGGGGGCCGGCGTCAGGGGGAGGGACGGAGGGCAGCAGGTGCCACCAGTGGGTGCGCAGAGCCTGGAGGCGGGAGGAGCCCTTGGGTGTGCGGATGGACGTGTGGCCTCGTCCAGACGGCTCTGCACTGATGAGCCTCTGAGCCCAGCCTGGGATGTGCACCCCGATGCCTCTGCCCCGGATGTGGGGGGGTATCCTGGTGCCTTCCCCTTCCCAGACCCCTCATCTGTGGCCCTGGTGCCTACTCTGCCCTCCAGCTGTGGCACCCACGGAAGGGGCCCTCGAGAAGCGTCCGGGGGGCCCCCGATGGCTCACCAGGCCTCCTTTGTTCACAAAGAGCTGAGGAGGGGTGCCTGGGGGGGGTGGCCAGGGTCGGGCAGAGAGGTGCAGGGTGCTGAGTGGGGAGCACCCTCTTTGGGGGCCTGGGGCCTCTGCATCACCGTCCGGTCCTCCCTGGTGGCCTCCGAGCCCCTGGTGGAAGCTGGCACCGCAGGGTGGCCACGCGAGGCTGGCCGAGCAGCCGCGGAGGCGCGCCTGGGCCTGATGGATGGAGCCAGCCGTCCTGTGAGGCCGTGACAAATGTCCCCTCACTCGCAGGCTCTCCTCGGGATCCTCTAATACTCCTCGAAGGTGAAGTCCCATTTTTCCGCTATAATCACACTATTAAACTTTAATGTCCAATATTAATAAAACATACTCTCCCTAATAGAGCCGGCGAGGCTGCTGGGAGCCAGCGGGAAGATGGCCCCGGGTGACCGTCTGTTGCTCTCTGCCCGCCAGGCCGCACGTGGGGGCAGTGCAGGGGCATCCGCTGGCCCCTCTGGCCCTCGCAGCACTAGGCTCCCGCCGGACCCCGGACAAGCTGCTCTGTGTGGGTGAGCAGGGCGGTGGGGGGGGAGCGAGGCGGGGAGCGCCACGGCCGAGTTCACCTCCACGTGAGGCCCCTCTGCGCACACCCCAGGCCCCGTGCTGCAGCCACGCGGGGTGGTGAGCCCCTGCCCATCGTGGGGCTGTCGTCAGAGTGTGGGGGGCCCCTCAGCCTGGCTGGGGCAGAGGGTGCAGGGGGCCANCCCCCCCGCCCCAGCCCACCCTCCGGCCCTGCTGTGTACGTAGCACGTAGCACGTGTGGCCATGAGCAGACCAGACCTCCAAGGGGCCAGTCACAGGTCACAGGAGAAACAGCAGCTCCTGCCAGGGGACCCTTCCCCCCCAGGGCCTCCCCAAGGTCTGGTGGGTCTGGGGTGACCAGTCGGTGCCCTGGAAGTGCCTGTGTCTCTGGCAGGAGCATGCCAGCCACCTGGCTGCTCTCCTCCAAGACACGGCGTTATTTTACGTGAGTTGTTTTGTTTTTGCGATGAAAGCCTCGTCAGACATAATTCACCCTTTTAGTTTTTTATTTTTATTTATATTAAAATTTTTAAAAACCTGTATTTTTGAGAGAGAGACAGAGCGTGGGCAAGGGAGAAACAGAGAGGAGACACAGAATCCCACGCAGGTCCCAGGCTNTACTGTGGCAGGTCTTCATGACTCACGGATTCCCTATTTGCAAATCCACCTCCTTGCTGACAGCCGTTTGTGGCACCAGGACCCGTGGCCTGTCGTGGCCACTCACGCGCACAGGGCGGCCAAAACCGAGGTTCCCCTCGTGCGTCTTTGCTGAGGCTGAATGAGCCGCCGCCTCCCGTTCCGCCCGACCGTGCGCGGGGCCTTCTCTGCCGAACCTGCTGTTGGCGCTTTTCCCCGCGGTCTCGCCGTTTGCAGGCGGCCCCGAGCGTGCGCTGCCCGCGTACCAGCCCGCGCGGCAGACTGAGCCAGACGCCGAGGGGGCACCGGGGCTGTCGGGCTGGACGTCGTCCAGCAAAGCCGTCACCCCTCCCCCCAGCCCCTTGGAACTGCCTCAGGGGCCTCGGAGGAGGCACTTTGGCTCCGTCTTCGGGTAGGGACGGAGGGGTCAGGTCAGGGTCCGAGCGGAACCCTCTGCTTCCCGCCAGTGCCAGGCTGTCCTGGGCACAGAGAGTGCGGAGGAGGTGGGGGGGTCCCCAGGTCTGCAGGCTGGTGCAGGACCCCGGACCTCAGAGGCCTGAGGTGTTCATGGAGACGGAGGCCTAGGAAGCAGGGGGGCAAAGAGGCCTTGCCGGGGGAGGGGCCAGAGCAGCCGCAGAACCTTCCGGGGAAAGCTGGATGACCCCCGTTCCCCGGGGGGAGGGCGGCAGGAGAGGAGAATGGGCGCTTTGTGCGCACGGCCTCTCCCCAGACCGGCCCCGCCCCGCCTGCCAGCACGTGGCTCCCACCTGCATCCCTCCACCTGGAGCCTTCCAGAAGCTCAGCCTCCCCCTGGCCCTGCTGTGTGGCTGGGGCGTGAGGCCCCTCGGAGCCAGGGATTCCGAAGCCCGAGCTTGTGGGTTTGGAGTCCAGGTTTTAAGGCCAAGCGCCAGGGGGCCTGAGTGGTGGCTGGGGGAGGAGGGGGAGGGAGGTCGTCTGGAAAGCATCAGCGGGCCTGTCTAGCACAGACGCAGCCCCCCGGGCCCCCCTCTATGGCCCCCGGGGCGTGAAAACCGGGCGAGGCGGTTTCCAGGTCGTGGCTCAGACGCTGCGGTCCACACCCGCCGGCTGCCCCCTCCCACCCCAGCCCTGCATACGGAACCATCTCGCTCTCCTCCAGCAGCGCCCTTCCCCGGCCCCCGCCCGCCTCTCCCCTGTCCCTGGGCTTCCTGGAGCCCAGGCCACGGGCCACGGGCGGCTCGGCCACCGTAAGGAGTCCCCCAGCAACGTGGCAGTGGACGAAACAGCGGGGAGGCCTAAGGTCTGCGTGCATTCACTAATATGAGATTGAAGATTAATTATGACTTCCACAGAAATCCCATTATGCAAATAATAATCATTTTCTTCTGCAGGGGCCTCGAGATCCATCTCTGCGACCCCCAGGGCATTATCTGTTATGCGACTTTGTCAGATCCAGGCACGGGGCCCTAATGCTTTTGCACCTTTTCCAAAGAATGAAGCTCAGGGACCTCTGGATAAAAACCAATCGTGTGTGTGTGTGTGTGTGTGTGTGTGTGTGTGTGTGTTTCTTTCCCCAGAACAACCGCAAAATGCTTTTTCAGATTTAAATGGAAGATTTTGTTGCCAAAGGCTGAGAAGAAATCAAAACTGCGTAAGATAAGTCCGCTGCCTTATCTCCAAGGTCACGCATGGGACCAGCCACAGCAGCGCCAGCCGGGGAAGGCACACGGGGCCTCTCCGTGGCGGCCTCCCTCTGAGCGGAGGCCGGGCTGGCCTCGATGTCCAGGAGCGCTTCCTGACCCTTGTCTCTCGTCGCGGGAGACTCGTGACTCGAGACCCCTTCCGGTCTCACTTGCGGGGTCGAAGGCGTGTCTGAAGAAGCCAACTGTGGCCAGTCGGTGCCCAGGAGGCGCTGGCTTCTTGGTGTGGCGTCCGCGAGACAAAGTCACCCGCTCGGGGGGGGGATCTGTGTGGAGCGAGGGCGGGACGAGTGTGTTTCTGACACGTCGCGTCGGTGAATCTGATTCCCGCGATCCTCGCGTGTGGCCGGCGGACCGCACACGAGGGATGGGATAGGACGGCTTCCCTCTTTCCACCTTTGTTGGTACGCGTCGGGGCACACGTGTGTGCAGAAAGCCGAACCGCGGCCCTGAACACGCTCGAGGAACCAGCACCCAGATGAGGAGACGGACGCCCCCCCCACCCGGCCACACGCCTCCCAGAGGCTTCCACGGCACACGTGGGGTTTGCCTCTTTCTGAACCTCACTGACGTGGAGCCACACGCGTGGCCTCCTTTGTGTCTGGCTCCTCTCTCTCCGGGTCGTCTGCGACCTGGATCTGCCTCTCCTGCCCCACAGCCTCCCCTCCTGGGACGTCGTCCCCCTCAGGCCACGGCCGGCGGTGCTGCCTGAAAGCTGCTGTACGGGTGGCCGCTCCCCCGCGCTGGGGACAGCCGGTCCTCGGCGTCAGCCGTTCCGGAAAGCAGGTGGGAGTCTCGCTGGGGGTTGGTTTGCGTTTCCCTGAGGAGTAATGACGCCGAGCTCTCCCCGCCCCCAGCTGCTTACGGGGTAACTTAGGAAGTGCCTGTTCGAGTCTTTTACTTATTTTTCCATTCCTTGGCTCTTACCGACGTGTAGATGGTCAGTGTATGTTCTGGGTATGAGTCTGTTCCAGATACGTTTGCTTTCCATCCACGGTTTGCCTTTTTCCTCTCTTATCTTACGGTCGGTGCTTGCGTATTCTACTTAAGAAATCTTGCCGGCCTCTAAGGCGTGTGGGTTTTCTCCCATGTCACCTTCTGGGGGTTCTGTTGTTTTATCTTTCATATTTAGAATTCACGTCGTCCTAGGATGACTCATGGCTGTGATGTAGAGAGGTCCCGATTTCTGTTCCATGGTCCCGCTTTCTGTTCCATGCCGTACCAGGCACTGCTTCTCAAAGAGGCTGGATCCCCCCGCCTCGCTGCACTGTGGCCTTGGTCCTATGCCAAGGGGCCATGTATGTGTCGGTCTGTTTCATGGGCCTGTTTGTCTGTCCTTGTGCAAAGGCCGACGCCACAGTCCTGTGGTTACTGCAGCTGCATGAGAAATGCTGATTGGTGGCTGGAGGCTCCTTCCCCTTTGTTCTGCGACATTGTCTCTGCTCTTCTGATCCTCGCTGTCTTCACGGACACTTGGAGGCTGGCTTGTCGCCTTCCACCAGTGAGAGCCTGTTGGGATTTTAAGGTGAGCATTGAATCCGGGTATTAATTTGGAGATACTTGACATCGTTACAATGCTGTATTTTCAGTCCATGAACATGGTATAATCCCCCATTGATTTAGGCTCTGTGTTAACAGTGTTTTGTGGTTTTCTGTGAGACGTATTACACATTTTAAATTTATTCTTAGGTATTTGTTTTTTTATTTTTAATGTTTATTTATTTTTGAGAGAGAGAGAAAGTGCAAGCAGGGTTGGGGCAGAGGGAGACACAGAATCTGAAGCAGCTCCAGGCTCCGAGCTCTCAGCACAGAGCCTGACACGGGGCTCGAACCCACAAACTGAGATTGTGACCCGAGCCAAAGTCGGAAGCACAACCAACTGAGCGACTCAGGTGCCCCAGGTATTTGATTTTTTAATGTTGCTGATATCATTTCACTTTTGGTGGTTTTAGTTTCTTTTTTTTTAAATCTTTTTTTTAAACATTTTATTTTATTTTATTTTATTTTTTGAGAGACAGAGGGAGACAGAGTACAAGCAGGGGAGGGGCAGAGAGAGGGAGACACAGAATCAAGCAGGCTCCAGGCTCGGAGCTGTCAGCACAGAGCCTCACATGAGGCTCGAACCCACGAACCATGAGATCCTGACCTGAGCTGAAGTCGATGCTTAACCAGCTGAGTCTCCCAGGCGCCCTTAATTGTTCGTTATCCATGTGATCCCCAGCCAGTATGTGGGAGCCTTCACCCCCTCCACTCCCAAACCACCATAAAAACCCAGACCCATCTCCTCTCCAGGCTCTTTCAAGCCATTTTTGGAAAAGATGAACCAGCACTGCTCTCTCCCCAAAGCCTCACTGTGGGAGCCGTAAATCTCATATTCTCTCGGAGGGTGTGCATGTGGTCATCAGTATCAAGATCCAAACCAAACTGTACGTGGGGTGGGGTGATCAACCTTGTTCCTTGTTGTGTGGTGGGCTATACGAATGTCAGTGATTTTCATATACTGACCCCATATCCAGTCACCTATTGAGTTTATTTGATCATATAATAATTTACCTGTGAATTCCTTAAGATATTTTACATATTAAAATATTTTTTAAATATTTATTTACTTTTGAGAGATAGAGAGAAGGAGACAGAGAGAGAGACAGACAGACAGAGAGACAGCGTGAGCAGGGGAGGGTCAGAGAGAGAGGGAGACAGAGAATCCAAAGCAGGCTCCAGGCTCTGAGCTGTCAGCACAGTATCTGGTGTGGGGTTCAAACCCACAAACTGCGAGATCGTGACTTGAGTGGAAGTTGGAGGCTCAACCGACTAAGCCACCCATGTGCCCCAAGGTATTTTGCATAATAAATTATGTTGTCTGCAAATAATAAAAGTTTTATTTCCTCCTTTCCAACCAAATGGTTTTTATTTCTTTTTCTTGCTGTATTACATGGGCTGGGACCTCCGGTGTAAGGCTTCATAGGCACAGAACGAGCAGATGTCTGTTTCATTTCTAATCTGGGGGTGGGGGAACTTTCAGTACTTCACCATTAGGTAATGTACAATCTAGGCTTTTTGCTCTTTATCAGGAAGGAAGTTCCCTTCTATTATTTTCTGAGAATTCTTTTCATTATCATAATTTTTTCTGTGTTCTAGTATCATTTTTGTTTTTGTTTTTGCTTTTTTAAAGAGAGAGAGCGAGCATGGGAGTGTGCATGTGTGAGCAGGGGAGGGGCAGAGGGAGAGGGAGAGAGAGAGCATCTTAAGCAGGCTCGATGCTCAGCGTGAAGCCCAATGCAGGGCTTGATCCCATGACCCTGGGATCATGACCTGAACCAGAATCAAGAGTCAGACCCTCAGAGACTAAGCTGCCCAGGTGCTCCTCTGTATTCTAGTATCTTCATTAAATTGATTTCTAGCTTAATTCCACTGTGATCTGTACTTGTGAGAAACTGGGAGTCAATGTCTCCTCATATTTTGTGTCCTAGAAGCCTCATCTTGAGTCACACTCGTCCTGGTCCTACCTTGACATTTTTGAGGTCAGTTGTCTATCTCTGAATATGATAAACTTTGATTAATATCCCTTATGTACTTGAAAAGAAAGTGTGCCCTGCAGTCGTCGCATACAGCGGTGTATATCTATAAAACAGGTCCCCTTCTGATTACATTTTCAAACTAAGTTCTCACTGAAATTCTACTTAATGGTTCTTTCAGTTTCAGGCTGCAGTAGGTGAAAATTTTCCCATTATAATTATAATTGTGTTCATTTCTCCCTTTCTGTCAACTTTTGCCTTATATGTTTTGAGGTTATATTATTAGCTGCATATGCATTTAAAATTACTGTGTTTTCCTGAAAAGGTGACCACCTTCAATGACCGTCTCCTTGATTTTTAGGACAGCTTCTTGAATTGTTTGATGTTAGTGTATCAAAACTTGGATGTCCTTTTGGCTGGTTTTACAGGGTACAGATTTTCCCATACTTTTTCTTTCAATTTTTGCATGTCTTTACAGCTAGTGTATCACAAGCAGCATATAGTTGTTGTTGTTTTAAATACAGTATGACAATTTTTATCCTTTAATTGGAACACTTAGTACTTTTACATATAATTACTGATATTTTGGGGTTTAAATCTACCATGTGAGTATGTTGCTTTTCTATTGAACACGTCTATTTTTCTCTTTCCTTCTTATTTCTTGTTTTCTTCTCTTCTCTCTCTGTTAACTTGTTAGACATAGATATTTTCTTCTCCTTTTAGTCCTTACCCTAGAGATTAAAACATGCAGCTCTGCCGTAGTTGATTACTTCTCACTTCTAAGACCATGGAAGCACCGTAGACTATTTTAACTCCATTTATCCCCTCTTACATTTTGTTTTATTGCCATGATACACGTTAATCCTAAATATATATAAAACCCCATGAGACATTATTATTGTTTTACATAGTCAAGATTCATTTATATTTATTCACCTAGTTATCTTTTCTGTGCATTTAGTTGCCTCATGCATTTCATTTCTCCAGGTTGGAACAATTTTCTTTCTGTCTGAGAACTCTTTTTAATATTTATGTGTGTGTGTGTGTGTGTGTGTGTGTGTGTGTGTGTTGCTGCTAAGTCAGTTTTCTTCATTTTTATTTGTCTGCAAATGTTGTTTTTGGCCTCCATTAAAAACAACTTTATTAAGCTTTATTTACACACCATTAAATTCATGGTGTGAGTGACTTTTTGTGTATTTGTAGGATTATACAACCACTGCCATCACTATCTAATTTTAGAATATTTCTATCACCCTAAAAAGAAAGCTTATGCCTGTTTCAAGTCACTCCTCGTTCCCCAGCCGACCACTGGTCACCGTGCGGGTCTGCACCCTTGACTTCTTGCACATAGTGCATCATGATATGTGTTCTTCTGTGTTTGGTGTTTTCAGTAAGGTTTCTCAGGCTTATCCACTTTATAGCCTGAACGGGTACCTTTACGGCTTGATATTCCATTGTCCGGATTTTCCACATTTTGTTTCTCATACAACAGTTGATGGGATTTGAGCAGTCTCTTCTTTTTGGCTTTGGTGCATAAGGCCGCTATGAACATTTGTGTGGATGTGCGTGTGTGTGTGTGTGTGTGTGTGTGTGTGTGTGTGCCTGGCTGTGGAGCCGCAGGGTCATACACAGGGTCTGTGTTTCACCGTTTAAGGAAACGTTGGCTTTTATTTGTGCAGTTTTCCCTTGGGTCAGAATTCCAAGTTGTTTTATTTCAGGACCTTAAAGAGAAGACCCCATTGCCTTTGGCTTCTGTCATTTTTGGTGAGAAATGCACCGTCAGTCTTATTGTTCTTTTGAAGACATTTTTCGGTTCTAACATTTCCATGTATTAGTTTTCATAGATTCCCAGTCTCTGGTGAGACTCTCCATTTTCTGAGAGGTGCCTTTGTCAGGCCTCTTCTGAGCGCTCTAGCGAGTATCACCTGTGGGTCTCTTCCTACTGTCTGTGCTCAGTTGGCCTCATGAACCAGTGTCCTGTGGCTGGTGTAACAGATGATCTCAAACTGGGGGCTTACGAGAACAGAATCTTCTTCTGGAGGCCAGGAGTCCAAAGTCAGGGTGCTGGAGGGCGGCTCTCGGGAGGCTTTCGTTCCTCGTCTCCCTCAGCTTGGGTGGCTCCCTCCAGGCTTCCTGCCGCCCTCTGATCCCAGGGTCACGTGGCCTTCTCGCCTTGTCCATGTGCCTCTGGAATCCATGCCTTCTAGAGTTTTCCATTACATGGCAGGAGGGTTGGCCTGCCGTGGAAGGGGGGCGCGTCATAATGGATAATGATTGTCTAATAAAATAAACCTTATTTTAATGCTGAGTATGGAGTACTTATTTATTTATAGAGTCGAATTGCGGTACAAACAATTCAAGTGCCGAAGGTCCACCTCTTTCCTTGTCTTCGATTATGAGGAAATGAGTTCCTGGCAAGTTCTGCAAATCCACCTCCATTCTGTAGCAGAGCTCGGAGAGGCACGCTGACAGCCTCCAGAACCGGGGGAGGGGGGTGGCAGCGGCCTCACCCACCCCCTCAAACGTCATATCTCATGGCGTGAGACGCACGACGTGGCAGTGACAGCGGGGCTCTGGGGCCTGACGCCCCGCCTTTGCCGCGTGACCGGCCTGCACTGCACCTGCCTCAGCCCTCGGGCCCCGACCTTGGGGACCACTTGTGGGGAGACCGTGTGTGCGAGGCGTTTGCAGAACAGGCTCTTGGAGCCTGGTGAGCACCCTGTAGACGTTAGCCAGCAGTTTTGGCCAAACCCTAGGTGCCCTCCTTAAATATCCAGAACTTTCCTCCGGAACCATCAAGTGCAGGGTGAAGACGATTCCTGATTTGGTGGAAATCAAGGCAGAACCCACGTAAGGCCCTGATGTGTGCCTCCAGCCAGCGCCGTCTCGGGAAGCCAGCAGCAGCACCCCACGGCCCGGCTGCCGTCCACGCCCCCGGCTCCAGGTGGCCACGGCCACCCCCTCTGGCCTCGCCCCTCCACACCTGCTCCACCAATGACTTCGGCTCTCTCTTATCATTCGGCTTTAGCAATAGTGTTGAGCACAGGGGAGCTTTAAGGTGTAGACGTGGGAATTTGTGTCATGGAGAACAGGGCAGAAACTGAGCCCCTGGGGACAGTCCCACATGGGGCTTGGCTTCCAGCTCACACAGACCAGTTTCTTTCCAGTCTGAGCTGAGGAGGCCCGGATTCTCCACGAAGATGCTTCCAGAAGCGTCCAGCACAGAGAAGCAGCATCTAGGATCTAATCTCAGAGCTGGCAGGGAAGACTCCTTTAACGATTCTTTTCTTTTCTTTTTTTTAATGTAAAGTTTAAGTTTGTGTGATCCTTCGGGACCGGCTGCCTATCCGAGATTAAAAAAAAAAAAGCCCGAAACGCTCACGGCTTACCACAGCTCAGGGGTTCTCGTTCAGGTCGCGGTCCTGAGATCTGGGGGCTCTCCCGGAGGCATGTCTGCAACACGTGGCCTGGCCCTTCGCTCCCTGTGCCTGCTCAGAGGAGGCGACTGAGGCCCAGCGGCTCTTAACAGCTTCACACCCCTTGGGTTTCTGTTGGCGGGACCTGGTCATGTGACCAGCCTGTCATGTGGGCCAGGAGATGGGGGTCACAGGATGGGATGCGTGGTGACATGCAGTAGTTTCTGTCACCATTTGGTTTGAGCTTTTTACTGCGGAAAGAGCTGCTGTGGAGGCTTCAGTGATGTCACGTGCGGCGGTGAGGAGGGGTGAGGGTGTCTCCAGGTTCCCAAAGATGGAGAAGACCACGATCATCAAGGAGTGGGCGGAACTCGGGGTGCCTGGGGGGCTCAGTCGGTTAAGCGTCCGACTTCGGCTCAGGTGATGATCTCACGGTGCGTGGGTTCNTGGTCATGTGACCAGCCTGTCATGTGGGCCAGGAGATGGGGGTCACAGGATGGGATGCGTGGTGACATGCAGTAGTTTCTGTCACCATTTGGTTTGAGCTTTTTACTGCGGAAAGAGCTGCTGTGGAGGCTTCAGTGATGTCACGTGCAGCGGCGAGGAGGAGTGAGGGTGTCTCCAGGTTCCCAAAGATGGAGAAGACCATGCTCATCAAGGAGTGGGCGGAACTCGGGGCGCCTGGGGGGCTCAGTCGGTTAAGCGTCCGACTTCGGCTCAGGTCATGATCAAACGGTTCGTGGGTTCGAGCCCCACGTCGGGCTCTGTGCTGACAGCTCGGAGCCTGGAGCTGCTTCAGATTCTGCGTCTCCCTCTCTCCCTGTCCTTCCCCTGCTCATGCTCTGTCTCACTCTCAAAACTAAATAAATGTTAAAGAAAAAACAGTACGGGTGGACCTGTGGCCACCACCCCATGTTCGTAGGTGGGAGTCCTCACCCCCGGGTCCTCTGGACGTGGCCGTGTTTGGAGGCAGGGTCTTCACAGGGGCCACGACGGTAAAGTGAGGTCACAAGGGTGGGTCCCAATCCAATAGGACAGGTGTCCTCATAAGGAGGGGGTGACAGGTGTCCTCATAAGGAGGGGGCTGGGGACAGAGACACGCACTGAGGGATGACTGCGTGAGGACATGGGGACAGGACGGCCGTCCACCCGCCAGGGAGAGGGGCTCGGGGGGACCCAGCTGCCACCGCCTGGGCCGCGACCTCCAGCCCCCCGACTGTGGGGGAACAAATGCCTTCAGTGGAGCCTCGCGGACTGGTTACACCCACCAGGGACACGGTTGCGCTGTCAGAACGCACGTCCTCAGCGGCAAAGATGATGCCAACGCATCCGGCTTTGTCTACAATCGAGGGAACCCCAGACATGGTTCATCAGGAAAGAGACCTTCCACAGAAGAGCCCCGAGCCCCCTGGTGTGGCCCCTGAATCCCGCCGTCCCCGCAGAGGCGTCCGCAGCCTGAGCCCCTGACGTCTGGGTCATCAAACCCTCGTGACCTGGAAGTGGGCGGCTTCCACCACCGTGTTCACGGTTCCCCGCGGGGCAGACCCAGGGCGCCAGCGGGCGGCGCGCTCTGCTCTCCCGGCCGCGCCGTTCCCCTCGAGGGGCGTCCGCTAAGCTAGTCTGGGCCCCCCGGGGACGAGGCTCGCTATGTCTGCCAGACGCTGCCAGTGTTTGGGCCCCCAGGCTGCGGATGTCAGTGCCCGTTCATGGGCAGAAGTGTCCGGCGAGTCCGTGGTCGTCTATTCAAACGCCGTGGGGTCCGGGCTGCCGCCTGCGCCCCGGGTGCCAGGCACGGAGGAGGCATCTCGCTGCCTGTGGGGTCCTCTCCTCCCCGCGGGGCCGGGCCGCACCCCCTGGGCGGTCTCGCCTGCTGGGGGCGGGGGACTGTCATGTCGTCCTCGGCCCCGCGGCTGCCAAGTCTCACTCAACAGCCTCATGGGAGCCTGGCCGCGGGCCCAGAGAAGGGTCTCAACAGGCCCGGGCGCTGCGGGGGGGAAGGCAGCCGGCCTCCAGCTTCTCTGAGGAAGACGTACATGGTGTGTGCCTTGATTTTCACTCTTTTCTTCATGCAGAGGCCCAGGGGCTTTAAAAAAATGTTTATTGGGGCGCCTGGGTGGCTTAGTCGGTTAAGCGTCCGACTTTCGCTTAGGTCATGATCTCGCGGTTCGTGGGTTCGAGCCCCGCGTCGGGCTCTGTGCTGACTGCCAGCTCAGAGCCTGGAGCCTGTTTCAGTCTGTGACTCCCTCTCTCTCTGACCCTCCCCTGCTCACGCTGTCTCTCTCTCTGTCTCCTAGAAATAAATAAACATTTAAAAAAATGTTTATTTACTTTAGGGGGGTGGTGAGGGGCAGAGAGAGAGGGAGACATAGAATCTGAAGCAGCTCTAGGCTCTGAGTTGTGAGCACAGAGCCCGACGTGGGGCTCGAACTCACAAACCTTGAGATCATGACCTGAGCCAAGGTCGGATCCTTAACCAACTGAGCCCCTAGGGGCCCTGAAACTCAGGGGCTTAATATGTGAGTTGCCCATTCAGAGACCCAAGGGCCCCAAGGAGTTTAGGCCCTCGTCCTGGTGCCTGGAGATGGAAGACAGGGGGTTCTTTTCCTCTTTTTTATTTTTAAAAATGTAGATCACGTTATGGATGCACAGTGTAGATATGATAAAATGTACCCATTAGGCTGCCTCTTGTTAGGATGGCAGGTATGACACGGGACATGGCAAGTGCTGGCGGGGACACGGGGACACGGCGCCGTGCAAACCCTTGGGGCGGCTCCGCAAAAAATTAAACACAGAATCCAGCCCTTTGGCCTCCGGGTTTCACAGGCTTCAAAGCTGGGACCTGAATGGGTATTTGTATGTGCCCATGTTCACAAGAGTCACAATGCGGAAGCCACCGAAGTACTTGCTGACAGATGACTGGATAAACCCACATGGAGTATCCGTACAATCGCACGAGACTTTCCCCTAAATCGGAAACGAATTCTGACACAGGCAGCAAGGTGGACGGACCTTGAGGACATCACATCGAGTGAAGTCAGCCAGTCGCAGAAAGACAGATCCTGTACGTTTCTATTCTTATGAGGCCCCCAGAGGCAGCAAATTCATAGAAACAGAAAGTAGAAGGTGAGCGCCGCAGCTGAGGGAGGGTCGCGGAGGTCAGCACTTAATGGGGACAGAAGTATAGCTTGGGAAGACGGAAAGTTCTGTAGACAGATTGTGGTGATGGCCACACAACCAGGGGCATGCGCTGAAGGACACTGAGCTGTGCACTAGAAATGGTTAAAAAAGTATGTTTTAAATTGTGCACGTTTTGCCTCACTTAGAAAACATGTCCAGTTGAAGTGTCCAGTTAGATGAGTTTTGGCAAATGTGTGACCGTGTCACCACCTCCCAGATCAAGTCAGAGCGCGTTGCCACCCCCCAGAAAGTTCCCTCCTCTCCTTTGCAGGCAATCCTTCCTCAGCCTCCACCCCAGGCAAGCCTGGGTCTAATTCCTAGCACTGCAGATATGATCACTCTACAGCTGGAGTGTAGTTACAACTACGTCTTTTGGGGCCTGGCTTCTTTCTCTCAGCGTATTTATTTTGAGAACATCCATGTAGTCTCTGTCTGCTGCTGGGTGGATTCTGCTGTAGCTGTATTCATCCCACATGTCTGTCCATCGTATATATCTCGATATTATATCCATTGATGCGCCCATTATATATATNGAAAGTCGGACGCTTAACCGACTAAGCCACCCAGGAGCGCCTGATGCGCCCATTACATATTAATACATTGTCATCATAACCCCATGTATCAACTGTATATAATAATACATCGTATCCATCAAATGCACCTATTAAATACTGACACATTTGTATCAATCACATGTATCCATCACGGACACCAGTAAGTTATAACCAACAAAAAGCAACCAGGCACACATTGATACACCGTATCCACAGCCCACACCAAGTGTGTATATCGATACATTATATTGATCACATGCACCTAATGTATATATTAATACACTATCCATCATGGGCACCTATTGTATATTGATGCTTTTGTAGCAGTTGCGTATATCAACACATTGTAACTATCGCACACATCCTTTGCACATATTGATAACATTGTACCCAGAGCACACACCAATTGTGTACATTGATACACTGTACCCATCACACGCAGCTGCTGTGTATATTAATACTTCTATCCATTACAGTTGACCCTTGAACCAGGCAGGGGCTAGGGGCACGAAAATTTGTGTGACGTTGGACTCCCTCCAAACTTAACTAACAGCCTACTGTTGACAGAAAGCCTTGCCGGTAACACAGTCAGTTTACACGTATCTTGCGTGTTATGTGTGTCATATGCTGTAATCATACAATAAAGTCAGCTAGAGGAAAGAAAACATTACTAAGAAAATCAGAAGGAAGAGAAAATACATTTCTAGCACTGCACTGCATTTATAGAAAATATCATCACTTAAGTGGCCCCGCGTTGGTCAGTGTCAGCTGTGCAGGGGCGCAGCTCTGGGGGTGTCTTCGGGCCCCAGTGATGGACTTCTGGTGGCTTCCCCGTGGGGCTCTCATGAATACAGCAGCTTGGGGCACTGGCACATCTCTGGGTGGACACACATGTCTGTCCCCGGGGTAAATGCCTAGAAGCAGAGTAGCTGGGGGTGAGTTTAGGTTTAACTGGAAGGGTTTTCCAGAATGGCTGTGCCACGTGTGCCGAGTCCCAGCGGCTCCCTACCCTCGCCAGTCCTGGGCACCCTCAGGCTCTGTGGATCTAGCCATCCTGACGTTATTTTATTTCCCCTTCTTTGTTTTCTTCTGCTTTGGCGCAGGGTCTGTGCGCCTTCCTGTCCTTCTTTATTTGGCTGCCCCTCCCCCCCCCCCACCACCCGTCCAGGCCCGCAAGTCTCTGGCTTGGGTGGAGGTGTGTCTGCTCGATGCCAGGAGCCTGGGGGCCGAGACACAGCCTGAGGCAGGGAGCTGTCCTGCAGTCCGGGGAGCTGGGACTCGCACTCACTCTCAAGGGGCTGCCAGGAGGAGGCGGCATGATGCTGACCGCAGGGGCAGCAGAGGCGTTTGACAGACATGGGAGGCACAGCCTGACCCCGCGGGTGGGGAGGCCAGGCCGGGAGCACCCTCCTGGGCCGGCTCGGGGGCTCTGGAGGAGGGGCTGCTGGGAGGGGGAGGCAGCACCCCTGAGGTCAGCTCACCGGGCTGAGAGCTGGCGGAGGGTCTGCTGCTAGCGTGTCACTTGGCCACGGCTCCTCCGCGGGGTGTCCCACAGCTCAGTCCGGGAGCCAGAACTTTGAGGGACTGGCCCCCAGCAGCCCGTGACCCAGACCTCTGTGTCCTGCCTCGGGGACAGAGGTATGTGTAGTTTCTGGGGGGCGTGCATGCAGGGAGGGTTCCACTTGGGGGCGTCTTGGTTGGGACTTTCCAGTGGAGAGTTTCCTCCCCCTCCACGGACCGTTCTAGAAAAGCTGTGGCTGTTGGCCAGGGTGCACGATGGGTGGGGGTGAGTGAGTGATTCATACATCTCTAGCTTTAAGCCCCAAACTCTCTAACCAGGCCATGAGTCAAGGTCAAGAATGGCAGACCCTTATCAGAGACGCTGCAAGGTGATGGGCAGCGACTCGACCCGAGTCTTGTGTGGGGCTGAGCCTGGGCCCCCAGCTGGGGGGGTGGGTAGCGGGGCCGGCTCGCCTGCCCTCCTCCCTGCCTGGTCACCAGCAGCGTGGCCTTGGCCTTGATCCTCTCCCCTAGTCCCCAGGTTTGGGGCTCGAAAACAACACTGCTTTCTTTAAGTAATGACTATTTCAGGTTCTCTTTAAAAAAATGAATCAGAGACACCCCCACTGCCAGACGGGGGTCTGAGCGGCCACAGCAGCCAGCGTGTCCTCACGGCGGTGATGGGTTCCTGCCCCGAGCACGGAAACTTGACGTTCTCCACAGCCTGGAAATGTTGGATTTCCGTTTGCCTTGCAGCGGCACCAAGGCCGCTCCGGGGCCCCCGTCTCCCGCTCTGAGCCACCCTCAGCGGTGGCGGCGGGGTCTCCCACCCCATGGGGCTGCCCAGCCCCCCTTCGTCTCCCTGCCACCCCCCAGAAGCTTCCAGAACCCCCCAGGCTGCGGCCCGCGGGCCCCTGGCCAGCGCCCTCCGCCCCCCTCTCCGCCGCGCTCACCGGTTCTGCGCTATCGTGCCCTCTATCGCCTTTGTGAGAAACGTAAGCCCTAAAATGCTTTCGTGGTAACCTTATCCACAGCAGCCGGCGATAGCATCTCACGGCCCCGTGACAGGCAGGAACTCACAAGCATGGAGTTAATAATGCAGACTTTCAAAAAAGGAGGCTGGCAGAGGGAGCCGCGGCCGGGAATGAAAGGGGCCGGTGTGGCTGTAATTGGGACCATGTGAACTTCCTCCGAGGGGGATTAGGGGGAAGAGACAGGCCTTGCCCGCGAAGATTAGTTTCAATTAGACGGGCTGGAGGCGAAAGGCCGGGCTCGGTGCAAGATTAAAACAAGAAGGAGTTAGTCTCCGCGGCGGTGGCTCCGGGTCTGCAGCGGCCGCGAGACCCGCTAATTGAAGCGGAGCGAGCGCGGGCCGCTCGGAAGAACGCGCGCTAATTGATTCGTCGCTGGCTTTGCTTCGGGCCTTCCCCTGGCACCCCCGCCNGGGCTCTTGCCGTCGGCCGGTGCCACCGTGTGACCCAGACCCAGGTTTCGGGGGCACGTCTGGTCCCGCCCCAGCCCTGGAGCTTTAAAAGGGCTTTGGGCGCTGCCAGGCCTGGAGGGCTCCGTGTCCTCCCCGGGCTCAGACCCCCGTGCCCGGGGCACTGACGCTGCGCCAGGACCCCGAGCACCAGGAACCTGCCTTCCTGCCCACCTGCCTGCCTCCCTCCCTCCCCCTTCCTCCCTCCCCTCCTTCCTTCCTCCCCAGAGACCATGGGCATCCCAGTCCCAGCCAGCGGGTCACGGTTCTGTCCCTCGGCTGTTCTCCGAGAGGACCCTGGGCCCATGACTCCAGAGGCGGCACCACGTCCAGGTCTGGGAGCCAGAGGCAGGTGCCCAAGTCTGGACGCGGGGGGCAGGGCCAGCTGCTTCCTGGCACCTCCTCGGGCCGTTCCCCCCAGGCCCTTCGAGCACGTAGTGTGCTCGTGTGTTTTATAAATCCTTCCCATTGTAATGACAGCTAAATTACGGAAAATGCATTTTCACAGCTGGTGAGAAAAGCCATTAGCATTAATCAAGGACCCAGCCTCGTCGGGGATCCGCAGGCTGAGTTTTGTTGGGGAACTTACAGGCGTGCGAGACCGTCATTAGTGGGATTCGTTTGAAATGGGGCCGATCATTCATCTTTACACCGTACTCGGGAGCCTCCTTGCTGGGGGCAGGGGCCTGAACTCACCATAGGGCACCTCGAGGTCACTTCGCTTGGGCGTGTGGGGGTCCTGGTTTTCAGGGACCCCCGCCCCCCGCAGCAGAAGACCACCTCTGTCTCAGGAGCCAGTGGATGTAGTCTGGTGACCCCTGGTCACCCATCAGGGGACGGGCCGTAGAAGCAGGGAAGGCCCTCACTGTGCTGGAGCCTGTGAGCGTGCTCAGCGCACATGGGCCCGGAGTCTCAGTGCCCTCTGGGTCCAGGGCAATCGTGGGTCCTGGCCTCACAGTGATCACCATGTCTGACCTCGGTCTCCCCGGGTCGCCTGGTGCCTGACACTAGGTTCGCAGAGATTAGAGGGGATGAATCAGCAATGGGCCATTGGCCGGCCGGCTCCTAGATTTGAGCATTGGCTACACCGAGGCACTGTGCTGGGGTCACTTTTAAAATAAACACTTCATTTTGAGATAATTTTAGATGGACAGAAAGGCTGCAGAGAGAGAACAGAGCGTCCTCACTCCCTCCTTCGATTCTTTCCCAAACCCTGTAACCCCAGCATCATCTTTCGAGAAAGAGCAGACAAAGCCAGGTCGGGCGTCTTCTCTGGGACCCCCAGCCGGGTCTCTCAGACACCGTCCTCACGCCCCCTGCCCAGCACCCCATCCATCCACATCGCCTTGGACGCTCTCTGCTGGAGGACACGGGACCCACGCTCCTCAGATGCACCTGTTACTGTCCTTCTGCCCCAGGATCTCGTCCTGGGATCACAGGCGTGATGTCTCTGGTCTCTTCTGGGCTGTGATGGCCTCTGTCTCTCCTTGTTTTTATGGCCCTGGCAGTCTTGAGGGCGATGGCCGGGGTCCTGGAGAAGGTCCCCATGTCAGGTTTGTCTGATGCGCTTCTCATGGTTAGACTTGGGTGGTGGGTTTAGGAAAGAACAATTTCGGGGTGACGGGGTTCCCCTCTGTCACACATATGAGGGTACCTGAGGTCTGCATGGCATCCCAGGGGGTGTCGAGCTGGGTCACCTGGTTGAGGCCGTGTCTGCCAGGTGTCTCCTCCGAAGGGCTCCTGGGCGGCCGGGAAGATTCAGCTACACCTTGCGTAGGGGGCGTCGACACAGCTGTTTCCCAACCAGGAAGTCGTCCCTCCCCCACCCCCGCCTCGTCCGTCCTTCCTTCAGTCATTCGCCACCTGAACTCGGGGATACGTATCTTACGTATGGAGTTACAATCCCTGTTACATTACGGATATTTTGTTTCCCATCAGCTGACTTGTGTGTCCCTCTGACCCCGCCTTGCCCTGGAGCCCCTCCCCCTCCCTGCACCACCCGCTGCCCCAGCCACGCCCCACGTCCCCGCTGGGGCCCTCCGATCAGCCATTTCCTCGAGCACGCCTGGGGCCCTTCTTGGAAGATGGAATTAGACACCACGAACGGGGGACCCGGTGTGCTTGCCGCTGCCGGGGCGTCACGGCCGTGCCTCTCAGGAGACAGAACTAGGGAAGGTGTGTGTATACCAATCCATGTGCCCGCGGACGTGTACTCACATAGTCATGTGTGTGTCGACTAACCGTGTCTACACATTCATGTGCTAACCGGTGTATACCTGTGTGAGCACACTAACCTGCGTACACGTGTGTGTAGCCATCCATGCAGACACGTATGTGTATATGAACCATGCACACACACCAATCTGTGCACACACGTGCACTAACATGTGTACACGTGTGTACGACCCACACACGCACATGTGTTTGGACCCTGTGTACAGGTGTGTGCACACCACCTGTGAACGCACACGGAACTGCAGCGGCCAGGGTGGGCCTTCAGGGTCCCCGGGGGTTCTGGGCCTGTACAGGGGAGCTGGGGCAGGGCTGTAAGGCGCTGCCGAGCGGGAGGCAGCCTTGTGGGGTCCGGGGGCCGGGGGTGGCCTTGCCGGTGGTGGGTGTAAGCTGGCCCTCGGGTGGGAGGGGTGAGTACAGTGGGAATTCTGGGGGCCGGGAGGGCAGGAGCGGGAAGGAGCGGGGGGTGAGTGAGCGAGCGGACCCTTCTGGGAGACGAACTAGATGTGGATGAGGCCCGGGGTGGGGGGGACGCTCAGGGCAGAGAGCTGTACTCTCCTCGGCGTGTCCCGCGCCGGGCGTTGCCCCTGGTCCTGGGGGGCGGGGTGCTGAGGCGGGAGGCCACACGCTCCTGGCCGC
>NW_027530007.1:7767807-7768918 GCF_008692635.1 Crocuta crocuta | reverse complement strand
GCCTCCCGTGCTTGTGCTGGCCTCCTCTGGCTTCCAGGGGCTCAGGCCTCTGCCGCTGCCTCGCCCACCTCGCCCCGACCCACCTCTGCCTCACCCCACCCATCGATCTCCAGCAAGGATGGCAGCAGTTTGCTGACTTGAAAGCTGCTCACGGCGGGGCCCCCGGGCGCCCCAGCAGGCGCTGCTCACCGGGCCCCAGACGGCGTAGCTGGGGGGGGAGCCACCTGGCTGGGCCGTGCAGCCGGCGTGGCAGCCCCTCTGCCCCCGTCCTGCCACTGACCACAGGGCCCTGGTTGTTTCCTCCAATAGAACCGTGAACTTCAGTGTCTGCAACTTGTAGGTTTCCTGTGTGAGGGGGCGACACCCTGCACCCCTCCCTCCCCAGACAAGGCAGGGAAACAGCAGGGGGCAGAGCGGCGGGACACGGACAGTGTTCTTCGCGTCACGTAATAACAGGGTCGAGAGCTATTTCGCGAAGGGGGTGGAGCTGTTTCCCTGCCTTGTCTGGGGAGCGAGGGGCGGGTCTGCACAGCGACGGGGTCCTGGGCAGGCTGGCTCCCAGCGTCCATACTGTCCAGCCCCAGGAGGGGCCCCGGGGGGTGGCAGCCACACAGCGGGGGACGGGCACACGGGGGCCTCGGCCCCAGCGCGCCCCCCGCCCACTGCCTGCCTCTCTCCCAGGACGAGTGAGGGCAGCGGGGACGCTGTCGGGTGCACACGTTTACCTGCAGGTTTGTTTCTGCGTCTGGGAAAACCACCAGAGCCACATCTCCCACCTCAAACCAGGGGACACAGCTCCCTCAGAGTTCTTCCCCGCGGCGGGGCCAGGCCGTCGGGGACAAGGAGGGACCTGCGCACGGCCCCGGGGTGAGCAGGGGCGCCAGGCAGCGGCCGGCGGCTCAGAGGACACCGTCCCCTTCCAGCCGGCCGGAGAAGTGCCGTCTCAGTTCTACTTCTTCATCCGAGATCTGAGAAATAAACCCAACCGGTCGGGTGCTCTCTGTGTTTGGGACACAGTCAGCCCCACTGTCACCCTCTCTCCATGACAAGCAGCGCGGCTTCTCTTTCTTCTCTTATGTGCTACCAGGTGGGCACGCGCCACTGTCCCGGC
>NW_027530007.1:7762476-7767791 GCF_008692635.1 Crocuta crocuta | reverse complement strand
CTGGCTCGGGGGAGGGGGCGGGCAGGTGGCCGGGGAGCTGGGCCCGGGAGCTGGCTCTGTCCAGCGCAGGGGAATCTCCGAGGTGACGGCCCCGGGCCTGGGAGAGGCCAACCCGGAGGGAGGATGGGCTTCCAGAGATGGGCTCTGTGAGGTCCAGACCNGATGCTCACTCAGGGGGCTCTGGCTCCCAGCAGACCCTCCTAGGGCCAAAGACATCCTACTCCTGCTGAAAGTCAAAGCTGCCAGAGACAGGCAGCATCAGAGGGTCCCCCAGAGCTGGTGGACGGAGCTGGTGAGGAAAGTGCTGGCAATCCCGCTAGGCGGGGCCCCGGGGCCGGTCCAGACCCGCGGCTAGGCCCGTGCGTGCCGGCTGCCCTCCCCCGAAGGCCGCTGCTGCCTGGCAGCCAGGACCTGTCCTCTGACCCCCTGGCAGCCTCCACTCACCCCGTCCCAGCACCATCGAGGTCCATGTTGTTGGAGCTGGGGGCCAGCCGACAGCGGGTGGCCCAACGAAGACCCCCGCGCCCCCCTCCCTGCGTGGCGCTCGGTGGCGGGCAGCCTGGACTTGGACGGCGGGGAGCAGGGGCCTCCGGTGTCTGCGCACGGGTCAGAGGACGCGGGCACAGAGCCTTCGGGGCAGATGTTTTCTGGGGCGACAAGCCCACGCTCATCTCTCCATAAACGCGGTCCCATCTGTGAGCTCCATCCAGTGCCCGCAGGGAGAGACATCGATTTCTTTATCAGGTAGAAACAACAGATACGAGGGCCCCTGGCTGGGGCGACCTGCGCTGGGCTCCGTGTTCCGGGTCGCACCTGGGGACCCCTGAGCATGGGGGGCGGGGGGGGACCTGGTCACGCCCGTGGGTCCGGGGCAGCGCCCGGTGCTGGGGGTCCTGGCCATCCGCTGGCGCGCTGGGCCGGAGCAAGGTTCATTTGTAAAATTTACTGCCAACTTTCAGGCGCGATTGATCAGCGATTTTAAAGGTTCTGTTCATTCGCGGCTGAAACAACAGCACATCAGATTCTGAGCTGCAAGTTCTTTCCGGTAAATGCAGTCACGCTCACCGGGATGGCGGCGGCCTGGAGCACAGGCCCCATCCCTCATCTGGCCAGGCGGCTCCTGCGCCGTTGCGACCTCACCGCCAGGCGGATGGGCGGTCAGCCGGCGGTCAGGCCAGCATCCTGGGAGACGGGGTGCCCAGGGCTGTTGGGGGTCTTAGGAAGGTGATTTCCCGTCGGGCTGGGGCTTAGACCCTTCGTGGGAGGCTGGCGGCAGCACTGCTGAGCTTTCTTTCTGGTGAGGGTCCCGGGGCGGCCGAGCGGGCGGCCCTCCATCTGTGAGACAAGGGGGTGGGCAGCGGGGGCAGCCGAGCCCAGACCCCTTCTCTCCTGCGGCCAAGCTGTCACTGAGGAACCGTGAAGTGGCCGCAAACCCAAACCAGAGGTCGGGCCGGGACAACAGAATGCCTGGCCTTGGGGACCCCGGCCCCGGGGACACCCATCCCTCGAGCCGAGGCTTGGCCTGGGCGAGGTCCGTGGCCCTTGGCCAGGCCACCCTGATTGCGACCCGCCTTCTTCAGCCGGGCAGCCAGCAGGGGGCGGGGAGGGACCCAGCTGAGGGCAGCGGCTCCCTGGGGTCTGGGTGCGGCTGGGGAAAAGCAGGACCCGAGTCCTGGAGGCATAGGGGCAGGGGCTCTGGACCCGTTTGAAAATTAAATGCCAACTTAAAAGGGCAGCAGCGTAGGTGGGCTCGGGGCACCCGGAGGAGCCGGGCATGGGTGGGGTCGGGCGAGGGGCCGGGGTGGGGCCCCACGGAGGCTTAATTGGGCCGCGGAGGTGGGCAAGGCCCTGGGGTCTCGTAGAGGGGCCTTCCTGCCCCTCACCCGGAGCCCCACCACCTCGGCTTTGAACCACTTGGGGGGTGAGGGCCGGGCTCCTGGCTGCAGCCCGCTTCCCTGGATCCGTTGGACTAACTGCACTTTCTCCAGGAAGGGAAATGGATATCAACAAACTTCCACTCGAAGATCAAACCGCTTCCTCCCGTGGGCGCCAAGGACGCCGCGCATCCTCTGACCCGCCCCTGCCCCCAGCCTCAGCCCTGCTCATGGGGGGTGGGCCAGGGCCGGGCCAACCTGCCAGAGTCTGGGGTCCAGGTCGGGGGCGCACCGGGACCAGAGGCCTCTGGAAACGCCTGGCCAAGCACAGCTGCACTCTGGGGCTCAGCCCTGGGCACCGGGTGGTGCGGGTTTGGGCGTGGTCCCCGGGCACAGTGCCAGCCCCCAGAGCGGGACCCCAGGGGTCCGGCCGGCTTAGCCCAGACTCGCCGGTTGTGAAGCCGGAGATGCGGGTTTTCCCCCTAAAGTCGGCTTCCTGGACACGCGTGTCTCCTCCGGGGCCGTGGGCAGAGCTCTCAGCAGCTCCGGTCAGGGCCCCGTTCAGAGAGCCAGCGGGGGCGGGGCGCGGAGGGCATCAGCCGGGAGCCTCCAGAGGGCGCGCTGCTGCCCGGGGTCCCGGCAGCGCGCAGGGCCGAGTCGAGCCGGGCAACGCCAGGCCCATCTCTGTGGCCGAGCTCCAGGGACGGGGACCGAGTCCCACGCAGGCCGCCCCACCCGCTCTGGGGCCTTGGGTTCTGCGGGGGCCGGAGAGGTGCCCCGGACCCGCATTGTCAGTGTGGGCAGAGGGCTGCGTTTCCCACCGCGGGGCCCCGCAGACAGGCCGAGGTGAGGAAGGGGTGAACGGTCACCGACTGAGGACCTGGGAGAATGGGGGGCAGTGGGCTCCTCCTCGACTGGTCCTGGGAGGGGCCGTGTGCACAGGAGAGCAGCTCACGGGTTACCCATGAGACGGGGGGGGGGGGGGGGGGCGGTGCCAGGCTGACCTTCAGCCCAGGCGTGCCCACTGCCGACGGGGCATAGGGAGCAGGGGCATGCCTGTGATCTGCGGGTGAGAGAGACGGGGGAGACAGAGAGACGGGGGAGACAGAGAGACGGGGGAGACAGAGGGAGACGGGGGAAGACAGAGGGAGACAGAGAGAGACAGAGGGAGACAGAGGGAGACAGAGAGAGACAGGGGGAGACAGAGGGAGATGGGGGGAGACAGAGAGAGACGGGGGGAGACAGAGGGAGACGGGGGAGACAGAGAGAGACGGGGGGGACAGAGGGAGACAGAGACATAGAGAGACAGAGGGAGACAGAGGGACACAGAGAGCAGGGAAGGACGTGCCCCAAACGGTGGTTCGAAGACCCTGGATCCGGGTCGCCCACCCCTGGGCGTCTCCCGACTCGGCCGGGGCTCGGGACAGGGTCCTCCGGGGAGACGGCTGCTGTGGGAAGGGGCGTCCCCCAGTCTCATTGCTGGGAGGCCGGTGGTGAGGTGGGAAGGTGTCTGGAGCCCAGCCCGGCCCGGGGCAGGGTCACACACATTCTCTCGTGCGCTGGTGGCAGTGGTGACCATGGCCAGGCTGCCTCAGGGGGACGGCTGCACCCTNGGGCCTGGGCCCCTCGCCCGCCCGCCTGCAGGGTGACAGATTAGCCGGGCTGCCGGGCCTGGCTCCGTGTCCTTGCCCCTTCCTATGCCGGGAAGAGACGGCAAGCCCTGTTTATTTAGACTTTTCCTAAAGCTGACAGCTTGAATCAGGCTAATTTACCTGAAGTATACCAACCGTCCTTCTATTTATTTTACGATACTTCACCGGCGTAACCCAATCCCCGCCCTCTCCTGCCTTGTTTACGGCGGCCGCGAGCACATCTGTCTCCCGTAGCACTGTGGCCGCTGCCCTTCGGTTCAAGGACGGCAGAGAGGTTGCCAGAGGGGGGCGCCCGGGGGCCGGGCTNGATGTGAGCCCGGCCTCAGGGTACCCCACGAGCAGCAGGAGGGGAATTGGCCCCTGCACCCCCTTCCTGCCTCACCCGCGGGGAGGGAAGGAGCTGTTGGTGGGCACCAGGGGGTGACAGCGCCCCCCCTCGGGGTCACACACCCGAGCTCCCGGGCGCTCCAGGCTCTGGGCAGGATGCGCCGGGCGCTGCCTGGTACATGGCTGGCAGCTCATTCTGCAGAGGGAAAGACCCTTGGGCAGAGCCGGACTCCAGCCCGGGCCAGGTGGCCCTGAAGGCCTGGCCGGCTCTCGGGGTCATGCCACCCAGGCCCACCCAGGCGGCAGGGAGCACGGGGTGTGCCGAGAGTGTGCACAACTGAGCCGGGGGTGGGGTGGGGGCAGGGGAGGCCGGACCCTCGGGCCCAGTGACTCCAACTCAGGAGAAGAGGCACCGCACAGAAATACGGCTGCACGTCTACCTGATTTCTCCCCTGGTGTCCCCAGGCCCGGCGTCAGCCAGGCGTCCAGGAGCCGTGTGGCCACGTGGCTCACAGACCACACGGGTCGTGGTCCCGACGTGGGGGCGCCCGAGGCCTTGGGCTTGCCCTCTGCTGGGGGCCCCGGGACGAGCATGCAAACGATAGGTGGATACACACCTTGAGCCTGTCAGAGGGTGGTTGAAGGACACGAAGCAGGGCGACGCTGGGGTCTGGGTTGAGTGGCAGTCAGGAAGAGCTTCCTGGGAGAGGTGGCGTTTGTGCTTGGGAAGCTCTGCTCAGGAGTCCCAGGCAGGACAGAAGCCTCAGGTGGGACCCCGCTGGGTGCTGGAGGGATAGAGCCTTGTCTTCCCGAAAGCGTTAAAGACATGCTGATCCCCGAAGCCGCAGCCCCTGCGGGGTGGGTGCTCCCCTGGGTGACGGAGCCCAGCCCGCCTGTGGGGTGCCTGAGGATCCCCTCCCGCCCCTGGCTGCCCTGGGCCCCAGTGATCTGGCGGGGGAGGAAGACTGGCCTCCACGACCCCCCGAGGGCTGTGAATACCCGGGCGGAGCCCAAGGGGCCAAGCTCACCCCCAGGCACCGCGTGGGTGTCACCACCCCAGCCCTGGGGGCTGGCGGAGGGCTGTTTGCAGACGGGGTGGGGGCCCAAGGCCACAGGGCCGTCTCCCCACATGTGGACCCCCAAGCCTGAGATTCAGTCGGGCCCCACCTTTCACCGGAGGGGCTGACGACTGAGTGCCTCCCCCCGAGGGGGCGGAGGTCAGCGAGGGAGCGGGGTCCTGCCGGTGCCGGGCCGGGCGGGGGGCCTGCGCAGGGCACCCGGCTCCCGAGCACGCTCCCCCCCGGGGAGGGGCCGCGGCCGCACCGTGTCATACATCTCTGTCAAAATCTCTATGAATAAATTAACCTTTTTAAAGATTAGTGCACTCTAATACCTCAGGGTTTTTAAACAGAACAAATGCTAAAAATATTTTGACAGAGCTTGCTGAGTTCCCAGAGCGGCT
>NW_027530007.1:7757794-7762389 GCF_008692635.1 Crocuta crocuta | reverse complement strand
TCACCCCCAGGGAGCCGCTGAAGATTCTGGAAGAGGGGGCGTCGGGCAGAGCCGGGAGAGAGCAGGGCAAGGCCGCGGCCAGCGTGGCCCTCAGACCCCGCGCCTCGTCCTTGGCCGGGACGGCGTCCCGCTCCTCGGCCCGCTCTCGGCCCCACGACTGGGCCTGGTGGGAGTGCAGGCCCAGGAGCTGATGACTGGGTGTGAGTGGCCCCTGGGCCCGAGGGCCTCCCTGTCTCCCACCCACTTCCCTGGGAGCAGGGTGGGCTCCCGGGGGTCCCCGCTCCTGGCGTCCCGGTTGGCCCGGCAGGGGCGTGGCTGTGCCCGCGCTGCGATGGGCGGGAGGAGAAAGCCGCTTCCTCCCCTCCCGCCTCTGCCGAGCGCGTCCCAGTCATTGTCGCCTCCGCCCTCGCTATGACCCCCCCCCCAGGAAAACGGTGGTGGGAGGTGCATTCAATGGAGCTCGGGGGGCCCATCAACAGGGGGTCCCCTCCTCCTCCCCGTGCTGCCAAGAACAGTGTCCGAAGACTGGGCCATGGGGGTGGGGGCAGTTCGGGGCTCCGTCCTCGGAACCCAAGGAGGGCGCGGCCCACCGCTCACGCCGGTGCCGCACGGACGGTCCAGCCGCCGCCCTCGGGAGCGGGCAGGCCCCGGGGGGCGGGGAGCCCCTTCTCTGTGTGTGTGAAGCTCCTGGCTCTCACCCTGGAGGCCCGACAAATACTCCTCGCATGTCTGCTGCGTGCTGGGCTCACTGGCCACCCTGGGGCTGTGTCGGGGCCCCTTTGCAGAGGAGGTGAGGCCCCGGCCTCGGAGGCAGTGGGGCCTGGCCTGGCCCCCCACCTGTCCCCTGCCTTCAGCCGCCTCTGGCTCTGGCCCTTTGGGGTTTTTGGGTCTTCGGATGCTGCTTCCGATTCGCCTCCTCACCTGCCCTGCTCCTGTGTCCCAGCTGGCCGCTCTCCTGCTTCCAATTAAATAAATGCCTCTTCCTCCAAGAAGCCTTCCCTGATCTCATGAAGGTGAGTCAGTCTTGCGACATCTCCAAGACATTGCAGGGTCTTACCCTCTTAGAAGACTCCTGTCCTGCACGAGCTTTTCTGGGTTGCAGGGTGGCCCTCATCCCGGTCATGGCCTGGGGTTCCTCTGTGAGTCTGGGCAGGGGCTGAGAGGGCAGGCGGAGACCACGCAAGGTCCCTTTCCTGTCTGCGTGTCACAGGCCTCTGGGGCCAAGGCCTGAGCAGCCAGGCCGAGGTGGGGGTGGCAGAGCCGTCCCCCCGCGGGTTAGAACCAGGGAACTTGTAGGGTGGGAGCCCGCGGCCAGGCTGGGAGGGCCAGGCATTCGGGGAAGAGGAGTTACCTGCACACGTACCTTTTAAGCAAATCAGGGACCCGAGACCCAGCCTCCTCCCGATGCCGGTGAGTATGGCTTCCCTCGGGTGCAAGGGCGCCACGGCTGCTCCCAGACCCGATTCCCCGGGGCGGGTGTCCCCTGCTATTAGCCCCCCCATCCCATTTCCCTAATTGAAGGTCATTCTTCCCAGGGCCCATGACCTCTGCTGGGTGGAGACAGGGCACGGGGGGCGGGGGAAATAGCCCTCCTTCTCAGGCCCTGGCTGGAGGGAAGGGTCAAGGTCAAGCCCAAACACCCCTGTGTTTGCTTTGGGGGTGTCCCTGTCCCCTCCCAGGCACCAGGGGCCGACCCTGGAGCCAGGCTCACCCCCCCGCCAACCCGGGTGCTGAAGCAGCTGAGCACAAACTTGATTTCCCAGTGATGCCCCCCCAGCTGCCCCCCTTCCCTGAGACCCCCCCACTGCCCCCCCTCACCTGGGAGGTTTTTCATCCTAAAAAATGTGGTGTCCCAACCGCAGCTCCGTTTACAAGGTGGTATGAAATTAGGGGCCTCAGCTTCCAGGCTGTGACTCCATCGTAGGAAGAGCCCAGGGCCTCCCTGTCACCCCCGCTCCCCCATCCCCATGCCTTGGCCTGACCTTGGCTGCCTCTCTGGTGGCCCAGCCCCACCCTGGCCCAATGTGTGCTGTCTGTCTGTCCATCTGTCTGACAGTCCCTCTGTCTGGGTCAGAGCCTGGGGTTGGACATTCTCCCTGTGTCTGGAGGAGGTACTCAGGGTTCCTCTTCCCCCAGGAGGATTGTCCCTGTGAGGACACCTCCTCCAGGAAGCCCTCTTGGAATTGCCAAGACTGGACCAGACATCCTTTCTGAGTCCCTGCACAGCTGCAGCGTTCTCTTGTGTGTGAGGGTCAACCTCCTCCCCGCCCCCTCCAGGCTGCCCTGGTCAGGAGGACAGGGGCTGCCACTCAGGTCCAGTGCCCCAGCCTCTCTACCCCACAGGCCGGGTACGAGGGTGGAGGGGTGACTGGGGGGATGTGGGTCTGTAACTGTCACCCCTTGTCACCGATGGGGACACAGAGGCCTTTCTCTGCACCGCCGGCCCCCGGAGAGCCGCGCTGCAGGCGGAGGGAGGTGCGCACAAACCTCAGAGGGCAAAGAGGAAGGCGATCCCCCTGCTGCGTTTGTGGGGGCCCCTGAGAGCCGGCCGCGGCACGCCAGGTGTGCCCTCCAAGCTCGCACGGGGGCGACGGGGGCTCTGCGTCGGGGCGAGGGGCCGTGGGACTCGTGTAAAGCGTCAGCTTCATTTGTGACCGAGGCGGAAACGTTTATCCTGAGTTATTTTATGACAAGTCCCCCTGAAATGCTCTTTCTGTGTGCCAGGGGCTGGGGGCGGGGGGAGCGGTGGGGTGGGGGAGGCACTGAGCAGCTCCTGGCAGGAGGGAGGGGTCAGGCCCGGGAGGCTTCTCGGAGGAGGTGGCGTTGAGCTCAGGAGCAGTCTGGGGTTTTGCTTGTACGGTGTGTGCTGCATCTCCTTCCTCAGGCTGTTTAGGCCCAGGGGGAGGAGGGGGGGACCCCTTTGCTTCCCTGCGGGCGAAGCTCGGGACGCGGCGAGGAAGGGGTCTGGACGTGCGGCAGGAGCAGGGGGCAGGGCGGGTGGGCACGATGCCCCAGGTGAGTGAGGGACGCTGGGGCCGAGGGGGGAGGCATTCCCGAAGCCTCAGGTTTGTGCCTGTGACGTCCTCGTTTCCGCCGGCTGGGAGCGGCCAGTGAGTGAGCGCCACCAGCCCCCTGTGTCGCCGACCCAGCTTTAGAGAGNGAGGACAGCGCTTTCCAGACCAGCTGGCTCCCGTCTGTCGTCTGTCCTCTGCTTCCCGTGCCCCCATCCCTGCCTTTTGTCACGGTGCAGAGACCAGCGCGAGCCCTGGGCCTCCGTGGGTGTCTGTGTTCTGGGGTGGGGACNAGGCTGGCCTCCCCGGTCACCCAGCCCCGCCCGTGACCCACACAGACACACGGAGTTCTCACAAAAGGTAATTGAACAAGTTCTGGACCAAATCCCGAAATTTGCTTACAAGGACCTCTATTTATAGAGCCTCCCTCTTCTCTCCGGGGTCGGCCAGCCATCCATACACTTTCAAGAGTTTATAACTCTATTATTAAATTTAAAGTTGGCTGCGGTTTTAATTCGGAGTGAAAACGGCCTTCTGTGGGGGGGCTCATGGAATGCATTTTAGGGGGGCTGCCAGCAAGCGTGTGTCCAGGAGCCCCTCCCCTGGAGACGGCCCAGGTGGGTCCGCGAGGCCCTGGCCACCGGCTTTCCGGAGCCCCTTGCCCAGAGGCGTTCCAGCGGCTTCTCTTACTGGGGCTTCAGCTGCCCTGGGCGGCCAGGGGGTACAGCCCAAGCCCGGTAGCGGCCTCCCTGGGACGGGGCGGGGGGTTCAAGCCCGTGAAGAGAGCTGCCTGTTTCCAGTGCTGAGGCTGCGAGACTGAGGGGTGGTCACAGCCCACTGGGGACGGGCCGGCGGCTGGGCTCCAGACCCGTCCTGAACGTGAGCCCAGCTCTCTGGGAGTTTGTCTGTGTCTCTGCGGCAGATGGGGCTCGACACCCCCACCGTCTCCTCAGAGTCAGGTCGGGGTGCAGGGCTGGGCCCCGGGCGCGCTGGGCGTCGGGACGGGACTCGGGCTCGGCACTCGGGCTCTGACAGCCCCTCTGGATCCCTCCTTCCTTCCGATTCTTCGGTTTGACCTCGGCACCAGCCCACATCCAGGCGGCCCTGGAACCACCATGGCCTGGGGTGGCCCGTGGGCCGCAGATGGTGGCCAGGGAGGCCTGGCCCCACGGACAGCGGGCCGCTCCCGCCCCTCGCCACGGGCGGTGTTGATGGCGGGCTGGTCCTCGGTCCGACCCCACAGGATCGCTGGGCTCCAGAACCGTGCAGGCGGCGCGAGGCGGCGTGGACGGACCCGGCGGCCAGTAGGTGGTGTGCCCGGCCTGCTTTCCGGGCTCTGCCTGCCCCCGCCGGCCCGCTCCTCCCAGCAAGCTGGGCACATCTGGAAATGTTTGATTTGATAGAGTGTCGCTTTACATTGCAGAAATGAGCGTAAGCGGTTTTTTGACCCACCAAGTGAGAAATGTGATCTGGGTTTTACTGCCGACCCTTTAAATAAAAAACAGATCGCTTATTAAACCATTATCTATCAGGGATGGGGAGGGCCCAGAGTGTGCCCGGACCGGCACAGATGGAAAAGGATGT
>NW_027530007.1:7748583-7757464 GCF_008692635.1 Crocuta crocuta | reverse complement strand
GGCGGGCGCCCGGGGCTGAGGGCTGGCACCTGGCCTCTGTGCCCACCGCTCACGTGCCTGTGGGTGCCAGGCACTCCTGCCTCCCCCCTCCCTGTGGCCTCGGCGCTGGAGTACCTGTTCTCGGGGAAGGACGGTGTCTGGGCTGTGGGGGGGGGTGCACAGGGGGCCCCTGGCCTTCCCCGGCGGTAGGCGCATCTTTACGGGGGTGGGGGACCTCCGTCCCGGGGGTCCTGGCCGCCTGAGAACCAGAGGGAGGCTGGGTGGCAAGCAGCGGCCCCCCCTCCCTGGGGCGCCTTCCACTTTGAACTGCTTTGCCTGATGAATTGGGTGTCATTTTCTGTATTTACAGCACGTTCTTTAAAACATGGATCTCGCGTTGCCCCCCGCCCCCCCCTTTCCTGCAGGATTTCCAGTAAACGAGCCTCAATCCTGGCTCTGTGCACATGTCCTGGGCAGCTGACCGAAGGCCACCTGTGGTCTTCCTCGGCGTTTCCCGTCCAGGGACACCTCAGTGTGTCGTGCTGGGGCCTGAGCAGACCTGCCCCACACGCCACGGGCCTCCCTGCTGGCACTGGGGGTTCCTGAGCCGCCCCAGACAGGCAGGCTAACCAGGCCGGGGGCNTCCCCGCCGCAACGCCAGGGGTCCTGCAGACCCGGAGGCCGCGGCACAGGCCCTGCTGCGTGCCGGGGGCGGGGGGACACGTGGAGTGCCCCTGAGCTGGGCTGCGGACACCCCTGTGCTGTGAGCTGTCAGGGAGGCAGGGGTGGGGGCCCGGGGCTGGGCAGGGGTGCACTGCTCTTGGGGGTGTTCAGCAAACCTCTGCCGGGGCGCAGAGCCCGGAGCTCGGGGGCCTCGGAGCTGCGGAAGGACCCCGCGGCCCCCACCATCCACCCCCCTGGACGCTGAGGGCGGTTCCTGACCGCCCGGCCGGCTGTGTGGCCCACCCTCGGGCGGGGCCGGCCCCGGGCGCTGCGAGGGGTTCNGACTACTTAAACATCACAAAGGCAGGTGTTGAAAGTAGCCATAGACCCCAACCCCCAAGAGCCAAGGTGGCTCAGGATATGTGGGGAAGGCAAGGCTGCAGGCCCCCGGGGTGGGGGCAGCACGAGCAGTGGGGGCTGGCGCCGACCGGCCTCTTGGGGGACATGCGGTCCCGTGGGGGAGGTGACCGGCAGAGCAGCGGCAGGCACAGAGCACTGAGGTCGGGGTCACAGCAACAGCACCCCGCCGCGACGCCGAGGAAAAGGAGGCTGGAGAGGGTCAGTGACTGACCTAGGGACACACAGCCAGGAGGTGACAATCTAAGACAGGGTTCCAGGGGTCTGGAGTCCCACCCCAGATAGGCATCGTTGCCGGGGCAGGATAGGCAGCGGGAAGAAGCAGCCTCAGTCAGTGACAGTGGCCACAAGGTCATGCCCCGGCCGAACCCCGTCCTGTGGGTCCGGGCTTGAGAGCGCCCACCGCCGTTGGCTGCCGCCTTCTCCGACACGGCCTGCCGCCCACGCTGGATTGGCCGGGCGGATTTATCTCCGCTGTCATTACCGATAGAAATACGGCTTTGCCCGAGTCACTGAAGTTACCGTGACAGCCGTGATGGGGACACGCGTGATGTATGGGCCGACACTCGTGCGGCCAGATGCACCATGGTCCTAGCTCAGCAGACCTCACAGGGCCGCTCTTGACCTTGAGCAGGGCCTGTGACCGCAGCAGGGACCCCCTGACACAAGTGGGGGCTGCGTCTCGGTGGCCCTGTGGGCACCCAGGCCTGGTGGCTGGAATGTGGGGTCTTCAGGCCACAGCCTGGTGGTGGGGGCTGCATCAGACTTGGCGGGGGATGGGGACCTGGCGCAGGGGACAGCTGGGTCCCTGGGCTCCTGGAGGCTAAGGTGTCGGCTTGAGTGAAGACAGGGGCTCCCCAGTCCTGCCCCCCACCCGGCATGTCCCCCTCATTCCTCTGACCCATAATTTTTAGCCATTTGTCTGACCCCTGCCCCTCCAGGGGGGCTCTGGTCACGGGAGCCGGGCCCTCCCTGTCTCCTCTCGTCTGTCTCCCTGACCTGTGTCTTGTCCAGCTCCTCTCCGGGACCCGCTTATGCTACCCGCCG
Source organism: Crocuta crocuta (assembly GCF_008692635.1). NCBI lineage: Eukaryota > Metazoa > Chordata > Mammalia > Carnivora > Hyaenidae > Crocuta > Crocuta crocuta. The sequence goes on along the minus strand of NW_027530007.1, from coordinate 7,755,358 downwards.
ATGGGCCTCGGCCTCCCTCCGTGCTGAGCCCGGGGACCTCCGCGTCCTTGATGGCCGTGAACACCATCTCAAATCGAGGGGCACACGGTGGGGGCCCCTCGGCTCCGCAGCCACACCTCCTGCGGCCCGTGTGTCTCCTGCCGCCGGGGGCCGGGGGTGCCCGCACGACTCCTCTGCCGTGGAGCCAGGGCCGGCAGCGGGGCCCGGGAGCCAGCAAAGCCTGCGCGGGGCCGCGCCAGTTAGCTCGCTGGAGAATAAAACCCCAAGGGGAACGGGCTGCTCTGGGGACCAGGTGGAGGAAGGTGGGGACCCTGGAGGCCACTGAGAGTTGTGCTCGCGGGTGGCCGGGGGCCGAGCGCCCAGCCGGGCACCCGTGGGTGGGGGAGAAGCTGCATCTCACCTAGGGGGCCCCTCTGTGCCTTCTGTGTCCCCACGGGACTTTGGGGAGGACCCGGCTGTGCCTTGGATGCAGGCAGCCCCCTCCCCAGGCAGGTTGCCCACACCCAGATCAGGATCCCCCTCCCCATAGCTGCTGTGGAGGGAAGGGGAGGGAAGGGGTGGGAGGAAGGGGTGGGGGAACAGGTTTGCGGGGTCGGGTCCAGGCCCGAGGGGAAGCCCTGTCGAGGGGTGGGCCGTGCGGCTGGGACCCAGGCTCTACCAGGTGGGGCAGGGGTCCAGGGTGACCTCCGCCTCCCCCAGCAGCCCCCCGCCCCGTGGCTCCTGGTGGGCTGGGACAGCACTGGCTCTGGGCTCGAGGTGCAGGGAGACACAGGCGCAGGACAGCTCAGCCCCAGGGCGGCCCCCGGGGCAGACGGGCAGTGAGGCCTGGGGCCAGGGTCTCCACGGAGGAGACCTCAGGTCCTGAGGGCAAATAGAAGCTCAAGTGGAGGGTGAATCGGGCAAGGACAGACGCCCGGGGCTGAGGGTGCAAAGGTGCAGGGTGTCGGCGGCCTCACACCCCATCACGGTGCCAGGCGCGGGCTGGGGGAGGCCAGCGGCTGGGCCGGGCAGAGCTGTGCAGGTGGGGGGGCAGCGGGGCGGGGCTGGGGGGGGCTGGCGCTGCTCCTCCGTCTAGACAGTCACACTGGGCGGGTCATCAGCCGCTCTGCCCTGCTCCCAGGCAGGGCGGTGGCCGCGTGCGCGTCAGCAGGAGATCGGGGCTGCGGCCGGGAGCTGAGGAAGTGCTGCTGGACTCACGGACGGAACAGTGTGACTCCGCACCACCCTGGGCGTTTCCGGAAGCTGGATCTTCCCAGGGGGCCGAGCCCCGGGCTCTGGCTGAGCAGACACGAACACCGGTGCAACACAGCCACGGGGGCACGCGCACCCACGGCCCCTTGTGTGAGCACATGCATTCGCACACAAACACCAGCGCATGCTCATGCAGGCACCCACGCTCACACTCACGGGAGCACAGTGCACATGGATGCACACGCTTGTGCCCACAGCACACTTGCTGCTATATTTGTGCACACACACACTCGTGGGGTCACACTCACACTCATGTGAGCACACTCACAGTCACGTGAACATGAGCGCTCATGCACATGCACTCATGTGAACACACGCACACGCACGCACACTCGTGCACACACGGCCACTCTGGGAACGCACACTCACGCGTACACACAAGGTGCAAACCCCGGTGGTGGTGGTGCGTGCAGCCCCCCCAGCCTGTCCTACTCCAGCCCACGTGCGCGGGTTACACACTGGAGTGTGTTCCGGATAGATCGTCCCAACGGGAATAGCGGGTGTCCCTGTGGAGAAAAATTGTACCCACAGGGTCACCGGCACCTCTGCCCTTCAAGGTGGAAAGTAGGAGAAGCCAGCCATTTCAGCGGCCAGACCCTGGGCGGGGCCTGGGCTTCTGGAACAGCACCACGAAGACTGTACGATGGCTTGGTTAGCATTTGTGTCTGGCAGGGGGGGTGCGAGGTGCGGCCAGAGTCTTGGTGGTGGGGGGGAGCTGCACGATGGGCCCCTGGCCTGGCAGGGAGCAGGCCACCCGCCCTCTCAGGGCCCCCTCCTGCATCCGGGGAGCAGGGTCACCTGCAGAGGTCCAGGTGCCCCCGGCTGGTCCCACTGCCCGGGCTCATGAGGGCCGAGCCTGGTGGGGGACCCCCAGTCCCCCAGGGCTGGGCAGGGACCACGGACCTGCTGGCCATTTCCGGGGAGGCCCTCTCTAGCCCAGGAAAGTGTCAGCAACCGGGAGGCTCTGGGACACCCCCCGCCCTGACCCTGCTGACCTCAGGGAGCTTTTTGCTGAAGCCACATTGCTGGGGGCTCCGAGGGGCTGGAGTTTCCAGGGTTTGGGGGAGCATGCCCCAGCCCTGCCTGCTGCCCGGGCCACATACCGGGGCCTGGGACGGGCGGCCAGTGCCAGGCTTCTCTGGGCCAGGCCAGGTGGACCAGCCTGAGAGCAGGGCCCCCTCCCGGCCCCCTGCTGTCTCTTTAGCCTGGCCACACGGGTGCCCAGTGCGTGTTTGACAGTACTGTCCGTCTGTCAGAGGAGACAAGAATGATCTACCTTCGTCCCTTGTGTGTAGAACATCCCACCAAGGCCTCAAGGGCAGAGAGAACCCCGTGGGTCTATGGGGACAGGCCAACCCGGAGCACACAGCGACCTCGACGTGCCGGTGCCACGGAGCCACAGCCCGTGTCACTGAGGGGCTCCCAGAGCCCGTGGGGGCTGCGTGGGGCCCACTAGCTCTGCTCCGTCCTGCAGGAGTCGAGGGGCGGCCTCCCCATGGGGACCAGGGCCGTTTGGGCGCTTGCCCCAGACACATCCTGTGTCCCTGGCCAGCGGCCCTGTGTCTCATTACCCCTGAGCCCCCAGCCCCGGAAAATACCCCCAAAGTAACCCATCCCTGCAGCTGATGGTATCGGGCCCCTGCGGCTGGAAACCTGCTTCCTTCATCTGGTTTCCATGCTTCACAGCTGTGTGGGCGTGAGCAGGCGTCAGGTGGATGGGGTCTGGGGACAGAGCCCGGTCTGCGCCGGCCAACCCCGGCCTCCTCCGGCCACACCAGAGGCCGGCAGTGGGGCACTGTCGGGTGAGGCGGTCCCCCACCCCACCGTGGACTGGGTGCCTGGGAGTGGAGAGCCCTGACCGGGGGCGGGGGGGGTGCCTGTCCCCCTTGAGCCCGTCTCTCTCTGGCCCTGCATCCATTTGAGCTGGAAGTACGTCTCCAGCTGGTCTGAGGGGGCCGCCCAGAGCACCTGGGTCACAGACCCCTGTCACCCCAGGGGACGGTGACACCTCGGGTCAGTCGCGGACGAGCGGCTCGTCCACCGTGGGCACCTTGATTTACTGTCTCTGCCCCTTTAACAGCCTCCTCCGGGCGCAGGCGGCGAGCCCCTCCCCGGCCAGAGCTGCCCCGTGCGGCTGAGCTGGGAAAATCTATTACCGCCGAGTCATTAATCTGGGGCTGCCGCCGCGGGCGCTCCGGGCCCTCTATTTAATGGGCTGCTTCCTGAGCTCGGAGCCGCGCCGCTCGCCTCCCTTGATCAGCTTTGTTTAATTATCAAAATATTTGATGCAGAAAATTGACATTAGTTCTGAAGGTTCTGCCCTGCTCCCCCCGCCCGGCTCCTGGTGACACTGAGTGCCACGGCCGCTGCGCCCCTTAACTCAAAATAGCAAGTGGGCCGCCCGACCTGTGTGCGGCCAGGAGGACGCGGCCAGCAGCCAGCCCTGCCCGGGGCGCTGTGTGGGGCTGCCAGGCCCGCCAGGCCCCCGGCCTGTACTGGGCCACCGGGGGGTGGGGGGGGCAGGGGCCACTCTCACGGGAGCGGCTGGGGCTGGGAAGGAGCTTTGCAAGACCACAGTGCAAACTCCCATGCCCCTCTGTCCCCACACTGCTGACCGCGGGCAGCGCTGGGCTCCCAGCTTGGGCGCCGCCCGTGTGTCCTGCTGTGGGGGTGTCGTTAATGCCTCACCCGTCTGGAGAATCCCCCAGGGGCTTCTAGGCAGGGGCCAGGCTGCCCTGGGTGGCTGACCCCTCCCTGTGGGACAGGACAGGGCCTCTTGTTCAGCCACGTGGCCAAGCCCTGAGTAGAGGCGGGACAGAGCCCGTGAGCACTCGGCTCTGCTGTTCTTCCACATCTTTAAGGCTCACACTTGCTGAGGCCAGAGCCCTACAGGCTTCAGCTCCTGGGCTCAGACTGGGGAACAAAGCTGCCCTCTTTGCATTCTGGTCCACGGCGGGGGCAGCTCATCGGGCTCCGTTGAGACCTTAGCGCTGGTCTTGGAAATCCGTGTGTGCACGCCTGTGCATGCGTGTGCCCTGTGTGTGTGAGCCCACACCTGCACATGTGTGATGTGCATTCCTGTACATGTCCCGTGTGTCCTAGACACATGTGCCTGTGTGTGCCCATGCGTGCCCACCACGGGCTAACCCAGGGCCATCAGTGTCATCCTCCAGGAAGCCCTTGCTGCTTGACTGCTGGATCTGGGGCCGTCCATCTGTAGGGGTCCATCGTTCCAGAGGTCAGTGGCCCCCGAATGTGGCTTCCTGGTCCGCATGGTCAAGGTGGGGGCGGTGGGAGCCATGGTGGGCTTTTGAGCAAGGGCGGGCACACAGACCCATCTGGAGAGCAGTCCAGCCTCACAGCCGGATCAGCAGACCCAAAACTCATTTATTTGCTCGTGGTCCCTCTGTCTGGGGGACACTGGCCAGCGTTTGTCCTTAAACATGGCTTATTTTTAGATGTCAGATAATTTTCAAAACAGAAAGTAGTTTCAAGGTTGAGAAGAAGCCATTACGGAAAACAAATAGCGTTCAAGCTCAGACTCGAGGTTTCACTTGCAATCGGTGTCCCTCAGCGAGGGACAGACACAGGAAGGCGTCACGCTCAGGGAGGCAGAGCGTGGCCACGGCGTCAGGTCCCCACCGGTGGGAAAAGTGGAAAAAGCCCGGCGCGTGGCTTCCGGCCGCTGGGCAGCGACGGGCGGCTGTGGCAGCTGGCGTCGGGGCCGCTCCGGGACCCCGGGGCTTCCGGCTTTGTACCCCGTGCGTGCCGTGCGTTTGCGGGCGCGGGAGCGGCCGGCGCGGCCACGCCCAGGAGCCGGGACCACGCTGTCCTGCCTCGCCCCGTCCCTGGTGGCGGTTGACACACCAGCCTTGGCCACGGCCACGTGCAGTCCCATCGGTGGAGCCCAAACGCCACGTCTACCTGGCCGTCTACAGGCGAGCGGCCCTCCAAGACGCAGCGCCGGCAAGCTGGACGCAGGCGGAGCCCCGCTTCTGGGGAACGGGGGTGAGGCGGGTCTGTTGTCTGCACCGGGCACACGAGGTTTGGTCAATGATTCCACGGCCTTTGCTGACGTGTGTGTGAGGGGCGGGGTGGGGCTGGGGTGTGGCCAGAGACTGGGGGGTTTGAGGGAACCCCGACGCCGGTGGGAATTCACGGGGCAGGGACTCGGGCCAGGAGGGGACAGGGAGGCCTGGGCAGGACCGTCCTGGGCTGTGGGGACAGAGCCCTCCGGGACCGGGCTCCCTCACAGCCCGCGGTCTGGGGGTCGGCAGGGCGCCCTCCCTCCGGAGCTCAGCGACGCTCCCGGGGGCTCCAGGCGGCCTTCCCCACTCGGCCCCGTGGTCGCATGGCCGCCTGCTTCCTCCTGGCCGGTCTTCTCCTCCAGGGCGCCAGCCGTGGGTCAGGGCCGTCCCTAAATCCAGGAAGAGTTCATCTTGAGATCCTGAGCTAATTACACCTGGAAGACCCTATTCCCCGACATGAACTTGGGGGGGGACCCAGGTCAACCTGCCCGTCTGTGGGAAGTGGTTCCCTTATTCTCCCTGAGCACCCGGCCGAGGGGGGACGTCCGGGTGACAGGGAGCCGGGCCTCTCCCCTCAGAGAGGTGCAGGCAGCGACTTGTGTGCACAAGGACACCAGGCAGCCCCGGAGGGCGCTCCCCCAGAGCCGAGTGCCGCGGGGCCTGAGCGGGGACCACGGGACCACACGAGAGCTGCATCCGTTATCGACACAGGCACAGGCACGGCGGCCACTCCCACATCTTGGTGGACCCGAGGGGGGGTCATGACAAACTAATAAATAACCGTGGTAGTGACCTGCTAACCCCTCCCTGGCCCAGGGCCTTTGGTCTCATGATTCTGGACGCCGCCTGGGGCCACGGGCAGTGACCTCTGTGAATGCTCATGGCGACCTCTGCATTTTTACAGGGAAGGCACCGTCTGCTCTGTGTCGGGGCATCTCAGTGGGCATAAGGGGGGGCAGCGTTTCCACACGTAGGGAGCCCGCCCCCATCCCTGGGCTGTTTCTATTTGACTCCCAGAGCGACACCCCCCGGCTGCCCGCACAGCCCGGCCCCTCCTGGGAGCTGAGGCTGGGGGGCCGTTGTGTCTGGGAGCCGGGCACTGCCCTGGGCTGGGTGGGGTCTCCAGAGGGGTGCGGGGGCACTTGGGAGACCGTGCCTGTGTGCCCTGGAAGGGACGGCGCCTGAGCCATCTCGGGGAGGGCTGACGCGCTGGGCCCCACCGGCCTGGCCGCCCGGACACTCGGGGGTTAAGCCTTCTCACGCATCAGCGCTGGAGCCTGGGGCGATCGCTTTCAAAGATATTTGTTTGTGGTCAGAAGTCGTCACAGACCAGGGCTACCGAGACCTTGACTTTTCCCTGACACTTACAATTATTGCCGCCCCGGGGACTCATTTTCTGTGCAGCCACCTGCTGACCCGGCCAAACGCTGGGCTGTCCTGTCACCCGTTTGCCTGTGCTGTCCTCCTGCGTCCCCCCCCCCAGGCCAGCCGCGCAG
>NW_027530007.1:7724183-7748002 GCF_008692635.1 Crocuta crocuta | reverse complement strand
TAGCTGCTTCTCGTCTCCCCGCTCTGCTGTTTCCTGGGTGAGGCGTAGCCCCCAGGGCGGCCCCCTCCGCCCCCCTTCCATGACATGTCACTGCGATCCCATACATCCACACGTCCAGGTCCCCCAGGTGCCCGCTCAGCGTGCCCCAGCACCAGCCCGGGCCGGGGAGAGACAGGGGCGCTGTGGCCGGGCTGTCTGTCCCGGGTGGGCAGTGGCCCGGCCTCCCTTTGGACTTGGCCTCTGTGGCCCCCGAGGTCAGCGCTGGCCTCAGGCCCGTAGGACTCGCTGCCCAGGAGAGCTCCCGCCCGCTGTCCCTGCCCCTGCCCGGGCCAGCCCCGTGCCGGGGGACAGGTGGAGACTTTCTCTGAGGAGTGGCACGTGGGGAGGGGGTGTGTGTACCCCTCCCCCAGCAAGATGGCAGGGGCCTCAGCCTGATCTGAAGGTGCTGGGACAGGTCCTGTCCAAAAAGCGCCCGCTGTCCCCTCCAGTGAGGGTGTCTCGCTGACCCCTCCCCCACCCCGCTGCACCATAGGGTCCCCGAGAGAAGGGCTCCCCGCCGCCTTCGCCCGGGCTGATAGGTGACTGTGGGGGCAGGGGAGTGACCCCGTCTGGGAGGCCCGGATCCATGCATCTGCCTACTCCCCCGCCCCCGACTGTGATGTTCCTTTATCCCAAATGCCAGTACTGCTTCCCAGAGACCCCTGGGCAAACTCTGAGCCTGCCCCCCGTGCCCCCAGTGCCCAGAGCCATCTGTCCCCGGGTCCTGTGAGCCCCCAAGCTGCCCCCATCCATGCCCCTCACTCATCCGTGCCCCAAATGCCCACCTGGCCCCCTGAGCACCTGTAGCACCTCGCCCTCCTGGGGGGCAATCACCGCTCCCCTCCCACCCCACATTACATTGGCCCCTGAGTCCCAGTGTCCCCTCTGCTGCTGGTCCCCCATCCAGCGTGTGTCCCCAGGTCACACCTGCGCCCCCATCCAGCGTGTGTCCCCAGGTCACACCTGCGTCCCCATCCAGTGTGTGGTCCCCCAGGTCGCACTGTGTCCCCATCCAGCGTGTGTCCCTCAGGTCGCACCTGTGTCCCCATCCAGCGTGTGGTCCCCAGGTCACACCTGCGTCCCCATCCAGCGTGTGGTCCCCCAGGTCGCACTGTGTCCCCATCCAGCGTGTGTCCCTCAGGTCGCACCTGCGTCCCTATCCAGCGTGTGTCCCCCAGGTCGCACTGTGTCCCCATCCAGCGTGTGTCCCTCAGGTCGCACCTGTGTCCCCATCCAGCGTGTGTCTCCAGGTCACACCTGTGTCCCCATCCAGCGTGTGTCCCCAGGTCGCACTGTGTCCCCATCCAGCGTGTGGTCCCCAGGTCGTACCTGCGTCCCCTGCACTCCCCCAGCCTGGCCAGACCCCCTGTCCTCGGGAACTGGCCGGGCCCTTGGAGACATGAGGCTGCAGGCCAGGACGATCCCCAGGGCCCCTGGGGGGAGGTCCCAGTCCCCGTCCAGCCCTATTACCACCACGGCTCACAGGCCTAATGGCGCAGCCTGCGGTGGCTCCGTTTCCCCCGTGTCCCCTCTGGGCTCCTTCCCTCACTCCTGGCACAGTCAGCTGGCTGGCCTTTACCGCCTGTTCAGATGCTGCCCATGGCCTCCAGCCCCCCTACCCCCCGCCCACGTGGGAACAAGCACCCCTCCCCCAAGTGTGCCATTGGCCTGTTCACTCTGTGCTCTGCCTTGTTCATCAATCCACCCGCTCGTGTGTTCAGCAACAAGTGTGCACCGAGCGCCCTGCGTGTGCGGCTGTGGCTATAACCTGCGCGGTGGTGGAGGCCACATGGGCCCCAGAGTGGGGCAGCAGCTAGGGCCCTGCAAGAGCAGCCCTTTGCTAGCGGCGGTGGGCGGACGGGTGTCCCCACAGAGAGACGGCAGGCACAGAGCCACGGGCTGCGAGCCCGAGCGAGGATGGACAGACGGACAGACGGCGGGGCAGCGGGACCTCCGCCTCCAGGGTGATACCCCAGCAGCGCCAGGCAGTGTCAGGGGAGGCGGCCGTTCTGTCCCCTGGAGGGTGACGGGGGCCATGCTCTGAGCCTCTCGGGGGATGGGAGCCTGTTGTGTGTCCACCCCCTAACCCACCCCCTGCCTTCTCTTTGTATCACTCCTGATGTGTAATAATCGCCTCGTGCGTGGTGGCTTCAGACAGCACATGGCTCCAGGAATGGCTTTGCTGGGTCACCAGGCTCCAGGGACCTGTCGGCCAGGCTGTGTTCTCATCTGTGGGCTCGACTGGGGACAGACCCACTTCCAAGCCCACTGAGCTGCTGGCAGTCATTTTTTCCTTGTGGTTATAGGCAAATGTCCTCACTTTCTTGCTGGCCGTCAGCCAGGGGTCCCTCTGAGCTCGTGGAGGCCACCCAGAACCCCCTGCCCGCGGGCCCCTGCCAGCACAGCAGGGCCCTCCTCCAGGGCCCACAGGGGCTGCCTCTCAGGCTCACCTAACGTAACCTAATCAGGGGTGGCTGCGCCCCCACCCTTTATCACCTTTTTCATACTCTTTTGTCCAGAAACAAGGCACCAGCTGCACTTCATGTGGGAGGAGGGGCCATGCAAGGCCATGGCTCATGGAGGGGTCACCTTAGGGGCGCCAGCCTCACCTGGGAGCGTCCCCGGACACCAGGCCTGGGGAGACGCACTGCTGGACCTGGGTGCGGGGGTGTGTGGCCAGGGGGTCTGCAGGGAGGTTGGACTGGAAGCAGAAGTCACCCTGGGGACACAGAAGAGCCACTCCCAGACTCCCCTCCCCCCTGCCAGATGCCACCACCCCTCAGGCAGGAGGAAGCTGGGGACACAGCAGGGGCCTCATCTGTACATCGGGGGACAGTGCAAGGGGCTGGGGGAGCCGCCACGGGGCCCTGAGGCCCTTTCTCCAGTGCGGCCCATGGTGCATCAAAGACTCCACTCTGCAGGCAGAGGCCCAGAGCTGGGCAGCGGCTGGAGCGCTCCCTCGGTCCCCATACTCTGAGGCAGGGGAGAGGCGGTCTGGGGGCCCATGTGCGCCCAGTGTCAGGGCCGGGGCGTCCCATCCTCACCCCAGCTTCTCTCCCTGGTCCCAAGCCACGCCCTGGGGCTGCGGCCTGGTACAGGTGGGGTTGGGCCCCCTGGGGGCTGGAGGGCACAGGGTTTAGGTCCTGAGAGATCTGAGGGGGCGTGTCTGAGGAGGAAGGCATGGCGGGCGACTCCCCTGGGGGCCCCGAGTCAGGCAGACCGTGGAGGAGCCCCTCCTGTCTCCTGTCCTGCCCTGACGACGGTGTGAGGGGTGAACCCTGCCTGGATGTGGGTGACCATGGCCCAACAGGGGCCCGGCGTCAAGGCTGTGCAGGCCATCGGGGCTCAGGTGGTGGGTTGGCCCCTAAAACTGGGGGTCTTGCCCACGGATGGGCTCTGGAACCGAGCCTGGGTGAGGCTGTGTGGATAGAGATGGTACGAGTCTGGGTCCCGTGGGTATGAGTCTGGGTCCTGGGGAGACCCCACAGGAAGAGGTCAGGGAGCAGGCCCAGGGTGGGGGGGGCAAACCACAGGAGGTGGTCCTATGTCACATGTTGCCGTGAGGTGACCGAGGAGAAATGGACACTGGATCGATGTGCAGAGGTGCCCACTGACCCCGCGAGAGTTGGGGGGCAAGGATCTGGGTCCCCAAGGACCAGGAGTGCCTCATGGTATCTTCCCGGGGTGGGGGGTCCCTTATAACAAGAGCTCACAGGGTCCAGGGGCCCACAAGTCCCCAGGCGCAGGGAGGTGGGGGGGCACAACCAGGCCCCAGGCCAACCCTGGACCTCGCCGTCCGTGGGGACAGCAGGGCAGCCGTGGGGCAGCTCCTGGGAGGGGACTCCTGGCTCCTGGCCCAGCCTTCACCCGCCGGTCTCGCCCAGGCCTGTCCCTGCCGGCCCCCCCCCCCGGAGCTGGTTTCAATGTTTGCTTAAAGTTCCTTGGTGCGGGGCCTCTGGGGGCCGTCTCAGTGTGAGGCTGGTGGCTGATGAGCCTGGCAGGGCTCCTGGGCGGCCCTCATCTGTCGCTGTCCGGCTGGGCCAGGCCTTCAGATGCACCCCCAGGGGGACGCCTGTTTGTGCACCGGCTCCCGGGGTGAGAGGACTCGCCCCACCTGCGTGGCTGCCGGAAGGGCCTTGTTCCCAGAAGCCGATCTGGCTGTGTGACTCTGGCCAACCCCTCAACCTCTCTGAGCCTCCATGCCCTGGGCTCTGCCATGGGGCCTTTAACAGCACCTGCCTCCAAGCCTCCAAGGAGGAAATCAGAGTCCACATCCAGCCTCAGTCCAGCCCTGACGCGCAGGCTGGGGAATAAATGGTGCCGTTTTTACCACTCATGGACCCCCCCCCACCCCAGTGTTCCATGGGACACAGTTCAGGAAGCACTGTCCATATCCTGGATTCCCTGCAAAGCAGAAAAGGAATGGCCTCCCGATGGGTGGGCCTGGAGCTGCAGGGGTTTGCGGCCACCCGATCAGTGGAGCCCCGGCAGGACCAGCTCGTCTCTGGGCGCCTGGGGGTTTCCGGAAGCCTCTGTGGCAGAGCAGGTAAGGGCCGGGCCTTTTCTGCAGCAGGGAAGGTCTCTGAAGATGACTGGGAGGCGCTTCTCTGGGAGCCTCCGGTCAGGCCTGTGGCGGCAGGCCGCGGTGTCGGCTGAGGGGCTGTTAGGGGCCCGGGGCTGGGTCCTGCTGTCCTGCGTCCCCGCTCCAGGGCAGCCTGGGGACATCAGCGGCGCGCTGGCTGGTGACTCGCGTTCCAACGCGTCTTCAGTCAGGGCAGTGAATCCGCTCCAGCCCCGACACCTTCGGGAAGCGTCTGCCTCTCTGGCCCCGCAGAGGGTCCGATGGCTTTGGAGTGAGGCCCTCGGCGCCCCCCCATATCCGCTCCCTCAGGTGGCAGTGCCCTGGGCCCGCCGTGGATGCCCTCAGCTCCCTCTTTGGCAAAAACATCAATCCTTGACATTTGTATTCCCACTAAACGCACTCCACGCTGTCCCCAGGTTCTCCCTCTGCGAGGTGACGCTGTGGGTGGAATTCACGCCCTGGTGCTGGCCAGATGGGGTCCAGGGTGGCCTTGAGCAGGGACGGGCCGTGACTAGGTCTGGGTCCCCAGCTGACCTCCCCCGGAGGTGTCCCAAGCCCCCCCAACCCTGCCCTCAGCTGGTCTCTGGAAGAAGGAGGAGCTGATGAGCTGGAGGGGAGCCACCCCCTGCCGGGTCACTTCCTCTGTGTCCTCTGGGGGGGTGTATGGACGCCCCGGGGCTGCCATAGCCAAGTACCACTGACTTGGTGGCTTCAAACAGGACAGATCTCTTTGCTCACAGGGAGTTTGGAAGCTGGAAACCAAGGTGTGGGCAGGACCCGCTTTCTCCAACGGCCCTAAGGAGGGTCTCTGCAGCCTCTGGTGGCCCAGGTGTCCCCGGGCTTGTGGCCACATGGCTCCGGGGTCCATCTCCTTCTCCCCATGTCTGCGTGTCCCCTTTTGTGAGGGGAAGGCCCTGACCCACTGTGACCCCATCTTAACCCGATCACGTGTGCAATGACTGTTTCCACAGCAGGCACGTTCTCAGGAACCGGAGAGTCAGGCCTTCAGCACGACTTTCCAGGGGACACACTTCAACCCACAACAGGGAGCCCACTGAACCTCCAACACTCAGGTAGGGGTGCCCTGACACTCGGGAAGGGGTGCCCCCAACACTTGGGAAGGGGTACCCTGAACACTCGGGAAGGGGTGCCCCGACACTTGGGAAGGGGTACCCTGAACACTCAGGAAGGGGTGCCCTGAACGCTCGGGAAGGGGTGCCCCGACACTCGGGAAGGGGTACCCTGAACACTCAGGAAGGGGTGCCCCAACACTCGGGAAGGGGTGCCCTGACACTTGGGAAGGGGTGCCCCCAACACTTGGGAAGGGGTACCCTGAACACTCGGGAAGGGGTGCCTCGACACTTGGGAAGGGGTACCCTGAACACTCAGGAAGGGGTGCCCCGACACTCGGGAAGGGGTACCCTGAACACTCGGGAAGGGGTGCCCCCGACAGAGGAAGATGGGGGTGCTGTTTGGGGCAGAATGTACCTGAAGAGGCTCTGAGGGGTGGCTGGCAGAGGGGCTGGGCCGGGCAGGCCTGCAGGGTGGTGTCCAGGGCGCTCCCAGGCCTCTGAGCGTCCGTGGGGAGCGTGGGGGGGGCGGCGCAGTACTGACCATGCAGGCCCCGCACTTGCCGGGAGAACCAAGCTCTCCCGTAGCATCCCGTGTCCTCGCGTCCGTCCTGCCACGCTGGCCGCGGGGGGTGGGCCCAGGGAAAACGCACGATGCCCGGTGACTTGAATTCCTTTGGTGTGAGGATGCCCGGCACGACCCCGACATACTCACACTCCAGTCCATTCCAGTTCACTGCGTCTCTGAAGCCCACCGGGCTTATCTGGCGGCCCTGGCTCAGATCTCCCACCTTCCGGGGGGCGCGGCGCTGCTCCTGGCCCCATGCAGCCCGGCGGCTGGGCTCCCACAGGCCTGGGGCTGCAGGTGGGGGCGCCTCACCCCTCCCACGGCTCCAAGCCGGCCCGACCCAGGTGGAGGCTGGGCCGCGCAGACGGCCCCCCCGGGNCCCGCTGGTCCGGTGGACCTGTGTGCTTGCCGGGCCCACTCCCCGGCCGCCGGCTGCCCCGGCTGAGAGGCCCTGCCGTGGGCAGGACAGGGCCAGCCCCCCCACCGGGCCGGCAGGGCCTCCCGCAGGCGCCGCACGAGGCCTCCGCTGTCGCTCGGGGACCTGAGCCGAGCTGGTTCCTGAGCCATTGCGGCTGATCCGTGGAGGCCGGACCGTCTCCAGGAGAGAAATATGGAAGCAATTACTCTGAGAGCCGTCGTTTGAGTAATTCCCAAAGAGACACCAGGGCCGGTCCTTGCGAAGCCTGGTGCACGGCGCCCTAATGAAGCAATTAAGGCAAAGATCCTCTGACTTTGATCTCGATGGGGTAATTTTTACAAAAACATCACGGAGTGATAGATACCCATAACTCAGGGTCCTTAATTGTACTTAATTTGTTTGGAATACGAATGTGCATTTAATTAAAGCCCAGCTCGGCCCGCATGCTTCAAGCAGGGCTGTCAAGGAAAATTAAGACCTAGTTTGCTTTCAAAGTTACTGGTTTTTATCAGGCAAGGACAGCGGTCTTCGAACAGAAGGTTAGAGATAATTAGGCCGAGAGCTACAGCCGCAGAAAGTGGGGAGAAGGCACCGCTGAGAGGAGGGGGTGGGGAGACGGGAGACCCTGCCGCACGCGGGAGCTTGGGGAGGGGGCGGGCTGGAGGCCGGGCCACGTCCCTGGGCCGGGGTCTGCCCGAGGCCGGGCCAGCAGGGCGTCGGGCCCTCGGTGCTGTCACACAGGACCCGACCCTCCGCCCGCTGGCCTCGGGACCACCTCCCTGGGAGGGCTGTGAGCACCCCGCCCGCTCCCCACCCTGGGGAGGTCGGGGCACAGCCAGAGCCTGAGCTCCCCTCCGGCCAGCACGTCCCGCGGGGTCATCTTGCCCGGCCTTGGGTGTCCGGCCGTCAGCGGACCCCTGGGGAGGCTGGAGGGGTGACTCTGAGCATGGGCCGAGGGACCGGTCGGAGAGGAGAGGTGCCGGCGTTTCCACCCGACACACAGCAGGGCCTGGGCGCCTGGACACCCCGAGGTTTGCAAGGGGCCTGATAGATGACGTCCGCACTCTGTTGGGACCCCCAGGCCTGCTGGCCCTGGAGCCTGGGGGCGCGGGGTGAGGGGCCGGGCCCATGGGGTTTGGGGAGGAGGGAAGGCAGGGCGGGACGGAGAACACTCCTCCCCTTTCTCATCCCAGACTTCGGCCGGGGCCCTGGGTGGGGGCGGTCCAACCCCAGCCCCCGTGGCTGCAGCCCTGGACCCCGCGCTGGGCTGCGCCCCCCTTTGCTCTCGGGGTGCAGCCTCTGCTCGGTCAGGTCCCTCTCGGGCCACAACTCAGGGGCCTGTTAGTAACCGTCTCTTTCAAGTGTCGAGAGGTTAAGTAACCTGCTCAGAAGACCCAGCTAGTGACCAGCGGGAATCTGTTCCCCCCCATGGAGTCCCGGGGCACCCCATGTGGCTGCCTCAGTGCGAAGGGGGCTGGGCGCTGGCGGCCCCGGAGGGGTGGCCCTCCGGGCTGGTGGACGGACACTGGACGTCTGCCTGGCCAGGCGGCTCCTCTCACCATGACCCCTGAGTGCGGACTCACCGGACCCCTCTCTCCGGAAGCGATTGCTTATCTGTCTGTCCTCAGGGGCAGCTGCCTTGTTGGGGGTGCCCGCCGGTCAGATGTGGGGGTATTGTTAGCGGCAAACCCCAGGGAGACGCGGCACCCACCCGGTGACTTGCAGGCACACGCCAGACTCCGGGGGGCGGGGACACCACCAGATTGAGCACCTGACTGCTGGGGGCGTCCTGGGGCCACTGTGGCCTGGCCCCGGGGCTGCGTGTGAGCAACGAGACCCTCTTCCCCTGTTCTGGAGCCTGAAGCCGCAGATCCAGGCGCGGGAGGCCGCGTTCTCTCTAGANCTGCTTCATCGCACGGTGCCCCCCACCCCTGCTTCATCACACGGTGCCCCCCCCTCCATGTGCATGCCTGTGTCCACATTTCCCTTTGCAGGTGGGACACCAGTGACTTGGGATTAGGGCCACTCAACCCCAGTGTGGCTTCTCTCAACTGATTACATCTGCAAGGACCCTATGCCCAAATCACGTCCCATTCTGAGATCCTGGAGGTTGGGACTCGATCGAGTGGACGTGGGGGACGTGGTTCAGCTCCGGGCGAGGTCCCCATCGGTCAGTGGGACACATTAAGTGAGCCGGTGTGTGTCACAGAGACACTCGGAGTTGCTGACCCAGGGACAGAAGCACGGAGGGTGTAGCTGTGAGTGGTCCCCCTCTGCCATGTGTCACTGTGGCTCTGACCTGCGGTGTCTGCGGAGCAGGGCCTCCCCCGGCACCTGTGTCCCTCCTCCCGTCGCCGTTGTCCCTCCTCTTCTCCCCCCCCCCNCCCAAAAGGAAGCCACCCGACAAGGGAGAAGTGGTTCGTGGGGTCCCCGCCCAGCAGCACCACGTACAGAGGGCTGGGCTCGGGGCTGAGGGACGGTGGACTGAGTGGCGGCACCGTCCCCCCCCCGCAGCCACCGTTTGCCCGTGCACACCTGGTGCACACCTGGTGCACGTGTGCCGCTCTCCAGGCCGCCGCAGCCTGCGTGTGCTCCGCCGACGCGGTGCAGCCGCCTGTCGGAAGCGCAGAGACACCTTTCCCCTCGCCTGAAAGGGGGACGAAATCGACAGCGGTGGCTCCCCCTTCCTGGTGACAAGGTGGCTTTCATCCAGGGCAACGCTAGCTTCTCGTTGGCCGTGATATTTGTTTTCCAGTTTTGAGTGAATATTTGCAAGTGAATATTTTGTAGAACACAGAATAAATTGTCAAGCTAACCGCTGCCAACTCATTGATTAAATAATAGCGGAGGAGAGAACGGGAGGGAGATTCAGTACACGCACAGGCACCCCACACGCCCCTGCACACAGGTACGCACACGCACGTGTCCACGCACACACATGCACACGCAAATGCTCACACACACATACGCTGAGGCACACACATGCACTTGCCTGCTGTCCCTCCTTTTGTCCCTGTGTGTGGGGGTCACACGTGCACGCTCACATGTGCACACAGAGGTACATACATACACACATGCATGCAGATGAAGGCACAGGCACATGCACAGGCACACACACATGCACACAGTGGACACACACAAACTCACACACATGTGTGCACACATGCACCAAGGCACACATGTATACACGCTTGCATGCACGCATGACACACACATGTGCACACGCTCACGCATACATGCCTGCACATGTGCACAGGAATGCACACACATATGTATGCACATGCACGTACATGCGCACACAATGCTTGTGCACACGTACGCACAGATGCACACACTCATGCACATGTGCACACACAGGCACACGCACACCTAGAAGAAAGCCTGTGAATATGCACGGTAGCTGTAACCATGCTTCCCCTCGCGGTCACGAGGCACACCCGCATTTACACTACCCCTGCTCCTCCTCACTGTCCCCTTCGTCCTTCCCTGGCCTCTCAGCTGCCCGAGGCTCTCCCCCTGCTGCGGCAGCTTGAACGACCATGGCTAACGTGTCTGGTCCCCAGTGGCGCTCCTTTGGTCTCGCTTTGGCTGCTGTGGCTCCCGGCTGGTTTTCACCGTCCTGCACGGAAGGGCCGGCACCTGGGCCTGGGCTCCAGCCACATGCTCCCCACGGCGGCCACAGCCTGACGTCCCCTTCGGATGTGGCCTCAGTCACCTCTGCCGGGACTCGTCGGCTTGCTGGCACGTGGAGCCCCAGACGGCCAGTTGTCTGTCTCAACGTCAGTTCGGCGGAGCCACTGGCCTCGCAGCTGGTGGAAGCCTCTGAACCAGCAGCCTCCGAGTGGCAGGGACGGCAGGCGAAGGCTCTGGGGTGTGTCAGCAGGGGTCAGCGCGGGGGGACCTGGGACCGTCCATTCCAGGCTCGGTCACGCTCTGAGAGCGGAGCCCAGCCGTTCCGGGTGCAGAGGCCCAGTGGGCGGCGGGGGCACCACAGAGTGAGGATCCGCGAGGGCGCTGTGCACCGTCCTTGGTGGGAAGCAGCGCTGCGAGCGGCACGTGCTGGGGGTGAGGCTCAGCGCTGCCTGTGGATGGGGAGCCATCCGGAGATGGCAGGGGTGAGGCTCGGCGCTCCCTGTGGACGGGGAGCCATCCGGAGATGGCAGGGGTGAGGCTCGGCGCTCCCTGTGGACGGGGAGCCGTCCGGAGACGTCGAGTAGGGAAGGAGACACGGGGAAGGGGACGGCGAGTGGGGAAGGACGGTTTGCCGCCCTCCGTGGTGGCGGGGTCCAGGGACACAGCCAGCAGCAGGGGTGGCACCACTTCCCAGGACAATGGACCCGGGTGGCCCAGTGGCGGCCTCTGCTCTGGGGAGGTAAGTCACGTGGCAGAGCCCACAGGAATCACCTTGGACAGAGGTCCAGTTGCAGGACCCACGCAGAAGCTTTGTGCACCTGCCTTGGCAGAGCGTCATGGGCCGGGTGCCACGGGCCGGGTGCCACGGGCCGGGTGGGTTAAGACAGAGAAATGGATCCTCTCACGTTCTGGAACCCAGAGGACACTTCCAGGTTCTCGTGGTCTCAGACATCCCTGGGGGTTGGGCCACGTTCCTCTGGTGTCCCCGTCATCACGTGGTGCCTTCCTCTTCCTGTGAGGCCGCTGGCCGTGGAGGATGGGGGGCCCCCGGCAGCCTTGTCGTCACGACCTTACGTCTGCAAAGACCTTGCTTCCAAACCCGATCACAGTGACACGTGCTGGGGGTTAGGACTGGCACGTACGTGTTTGGGGGCCACAAGTCAACCCATGGCAGCCACCATCCCTGCCACCATGGCCACTTTGTGGGGGGCCTCTGAGCGAACACAGGGGCAGCTGGGGGGAAAGGATTAGTGGCTCCCCCCCAAGTACCTGTATCTGCCCACATTTGACAGCCTCCCGTGCGGGGGACGCCGCCCCTCCCCCGGGGACGTCAGCATCTCCCCGCTCCCTCCCGTCTCCACCGCCCTCTGTCTAAGCCCCTGATCGTGTGGGCACCCGCCGGTGCACCTCCCGCAGTGCCCGTCCACACTGCCAGCCACCTCTCATCGGGACGGGGTGTACAACCAGGCCTGGGGCTGCCCTTTTGCCCACTGGCGGCTTCCCGCCCCCCCGTCCCGGGACCCTCCTGAGTAGAGCCGGGACGTTCTAATTTACCTCCGGCTCCTGACAAAACCCATCTACAAACCAAGCCTGAGGTTTGTGTCTTCTGTCAGAGGTCGTGAGGGAGTCCCCACGAAGCTGCAGGGGGGCCTCCGCGGCGGCAGCCGGGTGTCAGGAACNNNNCCGCCTCCCCCCGGTCCAGCGTGTCCGAGCCCTGCCCGGCCAGCTCGGCTCTGAGTGCCATTTCCACACGACCAGGGGTCGCTGCGGCCACACTCGTCCGTGTTCTGGCCCCAAGTGGCCCCGGCGACGAGGAGCGGCGGGGTGGGGGCCCCCNGGGCTCTGAGCCGCAGGAGCCGGGAGCTGGTCCTCCGGAGGACGACTCAGCTCCGCATGGTGACTCCTGCCCCCGCGTCGCCGGGGTCCCACGCGGCCAATGCCGGGGTGCGTGCTGGCGCCGAGGTCCACAGAGCTGTGGACACGCAGCCCAGAGCCACCCGCACCGGACGCGGCGTGCGCTGTGCTGTCGCCGCCGTGCGGGGCCCCTCGGGTCTCAGGGTGGCCGGCCGTGCTGGGAGCTCAGACTGCTCTTCTGCTCTGCGGGATCCACGCGCCAGACGGGCCCCGGGAGCCCCACCCATGTGTCTGGTCCTTGAATGTTCCCGGGCTTATGGCCGCCTTCCGGCGCGGCCGGGGCTCATTAAATCACCGTCCAAGACATTAGCGGATTCCCGTCATCAGGACCGGTCGACAGTGTCGTGGTCGGAGGGAGCGGCGTGACACCCTCAGGTGGCTGAGATCCTCGTGGATCAGACCACAGCAGCGAGCGGCACCTGCGCGCGTCCGGGCAGGATGGCAAAGGCGGGCGCCACGGCTGCCGGGCGCCACGCAGGTGCACACTTGCCAGTCAGAGCCGGGGGCGGTCACCTGGGCCTCCGTGGGCCTTCCCGGCACAGCTTCCGCTGAGGAAAGCACCTGGGCCGGGCTCACCCTCTGACTGGGGGTCAGACGATCCAGAGAAGGGGACGTCCCACGGCGCCTGCAGACATGGTCAGTTGTCACAACGGGGGAACGACGCTGACATTTCGTGGGGGTGGGGTCAGGACGCTGCTAAATACCCTGCGTGCAAGGACGGCTGTCAGCACGGAGAACGGTCTAGCCCCACTGTCCATAGTGACACTTGGCCAGAGGCATTGGCCCGGCCCTGTCCGCCTCTGCACGCCCAGGCGACAGGGGCCACCACTCCTCCAGGGGCAGATAGGGTCCCGAGTCTCTGTCTTTCCCCGTCGTACGTGGGGTCGCTCTGGCTTCACACTCGTGGGTACAGGGAGGCCCCGGGGGTGAGACGGCCGTTTGTGGGGCAGGTGCAGAGGGCAGGTCGGAGGGTTTCGGGGATACTGTCTCAGGGTCCTCCCTCAGGTGTGAATGGCTCCGGGGACCTGAGTGAGAGGTGTGACTCTCCACGGCGATGGCCCAGGCAGGGAGGTGTCCTGCGGCCTGGACCGGGTCATATTTTGCTCGGTGGCTGTTTTATCCCCAGAGATGCCGCCATCGACATAGCGCTGACAGAGGGCACTGACTTTCCTGTGACCCCGTCCCCTGCCCGGGCAGCACTGGCCCCGCTGTCAGCGGCCTGGTCACGGCTGCTTCCCCGGAATGGGGAACGGGGGACACCACGGCGGGGGGGGGCGGCTGACATGGCCCCTCCCCACGGATGTCCGGGGCCCCGTGTCTGGAGGCCACGGATGAGACAGGAGATGGCCCCGGATTCCTGGGGGCAGTGGGGGGTGTGTCCCAAATGCCACCTCGTGTCTCATAAGAGGGAGGGAGGGAGAGCACAGAGAGGGCCTGTGGACACAGAGCAGAGGCTGAGTGACGCCACGGCCCCCAGAAGCTGGTGCAGGGGAGGAGCGGACTGTCCTCTGGAGCCTCCGGAGGGATGTGGCCCAGTGACACTGGTTTTGGGCTCCAGAACTGAGAGGGAAGAAGCTTCTGTTGACTGTCCCTGAGGTCCTGTCCCTCCCCCCCCACCTCTGCTCTCCTGCCTCCCCTGAAGCACCCCCCCCGGCTTTACTCCCTGGGGGACACTGGACGCATGAACACGCTCCTGCCCCAGACCAAGGGCCAGCTCCGTCCGCGTCCCGGAGGGCTCCTGCCAGCCGCCCTCCCCGGGGCCACCTCTGCTCCGTGGCCCCTGACTCTTGCTCACACTCGAGGGCCCGGAGTGCATCTGCCCATCCTGGCGTCTGAGACTTGACTTCGCCCTGTTTGCACGGCGCTTGCCACCACCCGGGTGCGTCTCCTTCGTTCGCTGACTCTCCGTGTTGCTCCACCAGAGGGAAGGCCCCGTGGGGTCAGGGGCTTGTCCCTGTCACGCCCTGCGGGACCCCCAGGACCTGCCTCAGTCCCCGGGGCCTGGCAGGTGCTCAGAGAAACGTTTGCTGAACGAGCGCATGAGCCAGCACATGCGGGAGAGCAGGTGCACACGCGGCAGGTCCAGGCGACATCCAGAAGGTCCCTCCAGGCAGGGCTGCGGCCTCGCCCTCCCCGCCCCTGCCGAGACCAGGCTGCAGCCCTCACAGACAGTCACCCGTGCCCGAGTGTCCAAGCCTTCTCTTTCCTTTGGGGTTGTGACGCGCCAGGAGGGGCGTGAGGATTGCAGCCAGGCCGTGGCTAGCCCCTCGAGACCTGGGCGGGCACTGCCCTCTCTCGGCAGCAGCTCAAAGACGAGGCAGTGGGGGGAGGGGGCTGCCCAGGGGCTCAGTGAGGACCCCTCGATGGCAGGGTGCCCGGCAGGGCACTCTGCCCGGAGCCAGCACCCTCCCCGGGGACATTCTTGCCTCAGCAAACACGTGGCCCAGAACCCACGGTGCGCGCGAGCCCCCACGTGGGCGCACCTGCTGCTGGCAGAGCGAAAGCCCTCGCACACGTTTACCTGGATGTGGGGAGGGGAGGCCGGTGTGTGGGAGTGTCCGTCCCCGCAGATGGCTCCTCGGGGGCCCAGTCTCTGGCACCATAATCTGGGGATTTGCCTGGTGTGTCGTTTGGAATAGATGTTATTACCGCATGGAGCCTGATATCCCGGTAATTATCTTCCTAGGCTGCATCCTATGCCCCAATAATGCCGTCAGGGGCTCGAGGTGAGAGTGTTAAAGCCAATTATTTATAGTGTGTGCTGTTTGTCCTCGAGCAACCCTGCGTTGGGAGTGAGGGCGGGGCCTGCGAGGCTTCCGGAACCCCGCTCGGGCTCGGAAGAGCGGCCGGGAAGGAGTCGGTCGGGCCTCCGCTCGGAGGGGCCGTGGGCAGATGAACCTGCACCCAAGCGGCTGGAGAAGAGCTGAGTCTGGCCAGGCCCTGGGGTGCTGGGTGCCAGCCTCGCCCGGAGGCCGCGGAGGGGTCCGTGCCAGCTGATCCCCGGCCCCGTGTGGCACCTTCGCTGGGCGCTTTGTCCGAGTCTGTAAAATGGGCACAATCAGAATGTCAACGGTGACACTTAGGTGCATGTTATCGGGTGAGAGGAAGCAGTCTGCCGAGGCCACGTGGCTCCAGGCGAGTGATATTCTGGAAACGTCCAGGCTCTGGAGACGGTGAGAAGATCCGGGGGTGGAGGGGGAGGGATCTGCGTCCTCACACGTTGGTCCAAAACCAGGCTGCACAGCTCTGGGAGTGACCCTGCAGTGGACCGTGGATGCTGGGTGACAATGACGCATCTCTGCGGGCACACCGACCGTCACGGACGCTCGCGCAGTGCCCGGGCGACGGGACGCCGGGGACGGCTCCTTCTCTCAGATTTGCTTTGAACTTCAGACCGACCGACAGAATAAAGTCCATGAAGGGAAAAGAGACACCACCTCATCGGGGGTGGACGGGGC
Organism: Crocuta crocuta; assembly: GCF_008692635.1. Lineage (NCBI taxonomy): Eukaryota > Metazoa > Chordata > Mammalia > Carnivora > Hyaenidae > Crocuta > Crocuta crocuta. Next base: position 7,732,320 of record NW_027530007.1, on the reverse strand, counting down.
CTGTGTGAGCCACGTGCGCAGACCGTGGCCTAGGGGTCACGGCGGGTCTCAGGTGCCGTGGGCGCTGGCAGCCCGGTGCGTAACTGTGACAGCCCTCGCCGCCAGCGGGAGCCCAGGCGGGCAGCACGCGGAGGGAGAGGTCACTGGTGGTGCTTTCGCCCCGCAGGCTGGCGATGGGGGGAGGGGTGCCCCGTGACCCCCTCCCCCCGCCTCCGCTCGCCCCCTCCTCTGTGCTCAGCACCAGGGGGACCGGCTGCGGAAGGGAGTCCCCAGGGGCCCTGGCGCTCGGCGGCGCTCCGGACTGGGGGCTGGTGTGGAATCGTTGTTAGCGTCTGGACATACATCTTTTAAATTATAAATCGATAAATAGTTAATTCAATAATAGAACTCTCTTGAATATTTCATGCTGCCCGAGCGCCACGGAGCTCAGCCTGGATGTTGCTGGCGCGGAAGCAAAGTCATTCAAGGCAAACTTCCCTCAAACTCCTGTCAGCAGCTGTGGCTCAGCGGGGAGCAGAGTCGTGTCCCCCCCGCTCACCTGGGGCCGCTCCCGGCATCCGTGTGGGGCCCCGGAAGTGACCCTCAGGAGGCTTGGGCATTGTCCCCATAAACCGCCACGGCTCAGAGCAGGGCCGGCTGTCTGGTGGAAATGAGGTGTCTGGGGCGCTTGTGTCCCCCGAGGTTTTTTTCAATGTTTTATTTATTTCTGAGAGAGAGAGAGAGAGAGAGAGAGACAGCCTGAGCAGGGGAGGGGCAGAGAGAGAGGGAGACACAGAATCTGAAGCAGCTCCAGGCTCTGAGCTGTCAGCACAGAGCCCGACGCGAGGCTCAAACCCACAAACCGTGAGATCATGACCTGAGCCAAAAGTCGGACACTCAACCGACTGAGCCACCCAGGTGCCCCTTGTGTCCCCCGTTTCTATGTTGAAGCACTGACGCCCAGTCTGTCAGGCTGTGGAGGCCTCCAGATCTTCAGAGAGGTGATCAAGGCAAGTGAGATCCGAGGGTGGGCCCTGGTCCAGTCTGACTGGTGTTCGTTCCCATAAGAAGACGAAGTTGGGGCACAGCCAGGCTCCGAGGGGGCCGTGGGAGCACACGGGGCGAGGGACAGGGTACAGTCACGCTGTGCAAGCTCACGAGTCTGTGGGGTGCTGTCATGGATGCCCCAGGGCAGGATACGGGAGGTGGCTGTGTACCCCCCTCCCCCCGACCCTGTACCTGCCAGGCTGCTGTCTCCCTCCTGCCCTCTGGAGGCCATGCCCAGGCCCAGCAGACGAGACCTTGCTGCCACCATGATGGCCCACGGTGCCCGGGAGTCTGTCCCTGGGGACTGGAGGAGGAGCCAGGCTGCCTGGGTCAGGGCTTCCGTTCCTGTCCCTTCCATCGCTGTTCCCAGGCTGTCTGACCGCCCCCCACACCCCAGGGCAACGTGAGGTCACAGGGAGGCAGGAAGCGTGTGTTGCTCTCAGGCACATGTGTGCTGAACCGTGATCCCCCCATTCCCCACCCTCCCTTCCCCCAAGCTGCGTGGCTTGTGTTCACCTGTGGACCTCAGCCTCCTTCTCTGTAAAATACACTCTCACCACGTGTGCCACGTGACTGAGGTTGCTTGTACTCCCAGGGTGTCCCGGGGGGTCTTCAGCCTGAACCGCAGTCTGGGAGGGGGGCTCCCACCAGGAGGAACAGGACCCGTGGGGGCCTGTCTGGGGCCCGGGGTGTGATTCTGACTCGATGATACCCCTTTGTAAGTCCTGGCACCAACCTGGCCCCAGGGACCCGGGCTCTGCCCTGAGGAGGGTCCCGCCACGGCCATGGGGATGGCCCCCAGGGACTGAGGGCTTGACCGCGTAGTTTCCTTGAGCTTCGTGAGGTTTCTAGGAGGTCGGAGGCCAGCGGCCAGACCCCTCATGGCTGCGTGTGCTCATTGGTGGTGCACAGGGCACCTTGTAATGTCTGGCGTGTTTGCTTACACACTAGTTGCCCCTAAGCCCGGAGGCTCCCAAGGCTGGGCCCGGCAGCGGGAGCATCGAGTGCCATGGTGCCACGTGTCGGTTAGAAAGCGGTCTCCGTGGATTGTCTGCTCACGTGGTTCGGGACGCACCGAGGCACCTCCCTGCTCGGGTGCACGGTGCCCACAGGACACAGGCCCCCCGAGTGCGGCCGCTGGGGAGGAGACGGGACGTGCGGCTGGGGGCTGCCGGCATGCCGGCCCGGGCGGCCTCAGAGAAGTCAGGGCACGCAGCCTGCCGCCCCGGCCTGGCCTGGGGGGTCCCGCTCGGCATGGGGTGCTGATGTGGGGGAGCAAGGCCCTGCCCCCAGCCGTAGCACATGGGGTGGAGGTGCGTTAGCCTGGGTGGGGGAGGGACCGCCAGCCTGGGCTCCCAACCCCCCCACCCCGCTGGGCCCGTAAGCCCTGCGGATGCACCCCTGCACTGCCTGACCTCTCCCCTTGTCCCCATCCCCCAGGAGACTTGATAGGGACGTGGCCCCCGGGTCCCAGGATGCCTGACCTCAGGAGACACTCCCGGGGGAGCTGGGCTCGTGAGGCTTTCAGTAGGCGCCGCATCCCAGTCCCGCGCGTCTCCCCCAGAGCATCCCCCACTGGCGCCCAGTCTTCCAGCCAGCGGCAGCCTCAGGCAGCCTAGGGCGTGCAGGGAGCCTGTGACGTGGGTCTGGGAGCTTGCAGGGGTGCGGATGCTGCAGGCGAGGGTCTCAGAGGCGGGTCTGAGTCCCCAGGGGCCCACATGGCCACTCCTGCCAAACTCCCCTGAGGTTTGCTCAGCCCCGTGCCCACGTGGCCTGCGTGGACCCCGGCCTGTGGTTGTGCACGTGGCGGACAGACGCAGGTGCTCGGTGAGCACCCCAGGCTGGGCGGGGCAGCGCACCCTCAGAGACAGACAGAGCTGGGGTCCACGGCACGTGCTTACTCTGCGCCCTCAAGTCCAAGAAAGGTCGGCTGCTGCCTCCCCTGCGCGGGCGCCTCGGCGCGGACGGCGCTGGCTGTGTCCGTGTGCTGTTGCCGCCGCGGCAGCCAGCGCCGTGACACTGACACTAGATTAATGTCTCTTTAATCAGCCGAAATGAACGCGGCACGCTGCTGACAGTCCAATTTTCTGCTAACAGATTGTAGCCGAGGAAGCCCAGCGCTCAGCTGAGTTTTATTTCTGCCAGAGATAATTCAGCGCGGGAGGACCGGCCACCATCAGCCCATCCGCCGCCTCGCCGGTCAATAAATCTCGCCGCCGAGGCGTCTCTCACCCANGGGGGACACGGTCTCTGCCACCCAGCCCAGGCCCGGATGTGGCTCATCCCGTGGCGGGGGCAGGGGGGCTGCTGAGTGTAGGGCAGGGGGGGCTCTGCGTGCGTGTGCACGTGCGTGATGTGTGTCAGTGTGCAAGCGGGTACTTGTGTGTGTGTGTGCACGTGTGTGATGTGTGCCAGTGTGCGAGCGGGTACTTGTATGCATGTGGTGTGTGCGTGTGCACACGTGTGGGGTTCGAGGCCATCCCAGGCTGTTGCCTCTCTCGTTACTGTTTTCTTTCTCTTTTTTAAGGTTTATTTGTTTATTTTGAGAGAGAGAGAGGGAGAGAGAGAGTCCGAAGTGGGCTCTGAGCTGTCAGCACAGAGCCTGATGTGGGGCTCAAACCCACAAACCGTGAGATCCTGACCTGAGCTGAAATCAGGAGTCGGGTGCTTAGCGGACTGAGCCCCCAGGGGCCCCTCGTTAGTGTTTTCTGTGCAGGCGCGAAGAGCATCCCTGGCGCACCTGCTCCTAGGGGAGCGTCAGGTGATGTGGAAAGCGGCTGGGGGGTGCAGCTGGGCAGGACCCCTGCCTGGCTGATGGACTCCTCGGGATCCTTCTGGATGCTTCCGGGAGGCTCCTCCCAGCCATGGCGCACGTTGTGCGCCTCCAGGTGAGATCACCGAGGCAGCTTCTGGCACAGCCTGCTGCTCCCTCAGGGTGGCCAGGGCACAGCCTCTGTCTGCAGGGCTGCCCCCGAGGCTGACCGCCCTCCCCGGCTTTGCCTTGGGACCTGATGGGGGGGGCGGGTCAGAGGGCAAAGTGACTTTATAGAATTTAGCCTTCTGATCTTCTCCAGCATCTGAGACTTTGCAGCGCTGGGAGGAGGGGGGGAAGGGCACCTGGGGGCCGGGCCCAGGCCTGAGTCGTGGAGAGCCCTTCGGGGGGGCCCGGTACCCTGGGGACTGTGAACTTCCCTTCAGGTCCTGGCCGCCGCCATAAATTCTTTCTTTAAAAAAACACAAACTGACTGCGCATGAGAAACAGTGATTAGAGGCCATGCGTCCAGCCCCCCTCTCGGAGCTGAAGCATGAGATGCTGGTCCCGGCCTCCGGCTCAGGCTGCAGGAGGCCGGGAAGATGCACCTGCCGTCTCAGCGCCCCAGGCCTCTGTCTTCCCCGTCTGGAGCCGCCCCAAGCCCTGGCCTCGGGCCCGCCCCGCCCTGTGCCGAGACGGCCCCTCTGCCCCCTTGCACCGGCTGTGTCCGGCCCTCTGGAGCTGGGGGCCTGGGAGGCCGCGCCCCTGGTCCCACGAGCCGCTCTGCCCACCCCCCAACATTGCTGGGCCTCCACTGCCTGAGCTGACGGGGACGGGGGTTGGGGCTGCGGGCGGCTCAGCTGCCTCTGCGCATCCATTCGGCCAGTTCCCTGGGCTCTCTGTGTGCTGCTGCCTCTGACTGGGCCATGGTCCCGAGTGTGTTCACAGCCTGGCGGGGAAACAACACAGAAGAGGTGACCTCCCAGCAAACCGTCCCGTGCAGGGCTGTGCACTCGGGGCAGGAAAGGCCAGCAGGTGGGGCTCTATCACCACCGGCCCTTCCCCGTCCAAGGCAGACATCACCAATCGAATGCGGCCCCGCTTTTCCTCTGACGAGCAGTTCTGCTCCCTGCTCCGGGGTGAGCCTTCTCCAGGCTGGTTGTGGGGCGCTGGCCGGGTGCCGTCCTCCCCATGGGCCCCCCCCCCCTTCGGGAGCCCAGAGCTTCGCGCCCCAGTCCTGCAACCTCTTTCCGGCCAGGCCGTGGGCCTCCCCCGGGGCAGCCGGGCCTGAGCCTTGGTGTGCGACATTCAGAAGGTCCGTGTCGTCCGCCTGCTGGCGGGCGGTGGGCCCTCCCGCCGCCCCTGGAGATGTGACCTCTCGCCCCAAGGGGCTCATGGGCCTGGCTGAGGTCCCTCTCACGTGACCGTACGCTGAGGGCCAGGGACGAGGGACATGTGACAGCCTTTCTGGCCTCGTCCTCCACTGAGCTTCTGGAGAGCGTCTGCGGTCAGCCCTGCGCGGGGGGGGGGGGCCTGGCCTCCCACCTCCTGGGACGCAGACTTGTGCCACTGACATCATGGGTCAGCAGCTCTCAGGGGCCTGGCTTCAGAGCTTCATCTCTGTCTTGGTCTCAGCCACCATTGGGAACAGAGCTGGCTCTGTGCCCTGGGCCAGTCTGATGGCTGGGCCCCACCGGGGGGGGGGTTCCCAGGGCCAGACAGCTTCACCAGAGATGAGCAAAGCTGGGGTCCCCTGGTCCCTGGCACTCTGGCTCCAGAGCCAGCTCCTGGGGGGAACTCTGTGACCCCCAGCCTCCCGGCACCACTGTCCTCCTCAGGGAGGAGTGTGGCAAACCCTGCCTGCAGGGGTGAGGACAGGGGCTGTCGGCCCCCAAGGGGATGGGGCTGAGGATTAAATGCAAGTGGCTCAGCACCTGGCTGGCCCCTGGCCCTGGACTGTCATGGAGCTGGACCAGGGGCAACCCCAGCCGGGGCCGTGGCAGCTCCCCAGCTCGAGTGCCCCTGCTGTCACCTGCGCGGGCTCCCACTGGATGGAAACTTCCAGAAGCCAGAAGACACAGGTGCCACAGCTGCTGTCCACACCAGGCAGGGAGCAGGGGGGCTGGAGCACAGGTCCGAGGGGCAGAGTGGCTCCCGGTGGCCTGTGGGCCTCCTTCTGCCCCCGGGGGCGTCTCCCAGGGGCAGACTGACCTCCGGACTCTGGCTCCGCATCTGCCCCCCCTCAGGGAGCAGCTTCCGCCAGGGTCAGCGATGCCGGGGCCGTCCTCCTTCGGGGCCAGCTGCTCCTTGTCCCCGTGACGTCCGCCTCTGCGGGGCTGCACCCAGAGAAGTCCCTAAGTGGAGAATTCCAGCATCGGAGGGCCTCTCCCCGGAAGCCGGCCCCTGAGCGGCCCCTGGAGTGGCTGGCGGGGGGGGACTCTGCCGCCCCGTCTATGGGGCCTGAGGGCCCAGCTCTGGTCCGTGCGCAGTGATACACGACAGGCCTGGCGCCCACGTGGGCTGCCCAGAGCCGTTTAGACAGCAGGTGGAAAACTATTCCTCCAGGAAGGCCTCCCAGGAAAGACAGAGGCTCAGGCCCAGAGGCTCATCCCTCCACGAAGGCCCTGGGCCAGCTCAGCCCCTCAGGGCCCCTGGTCCAGTCCGAGCAGGGAGAGGCTGGGCCGGGCTGCCTGTGGGGGTCCTGGGTGTGGCCTTGGCTTAGCCTCAAGGGAGAAGGCCTTCCCAGGGGGACCCGCGGCCACCCCAGACCACGTGAAGGCCAGGTCACAGCCTGGGCGGGGACACAAAATTGTCCTCACTTATTCTCTGCTGCACAGATACCTGACGGCCAACCGGAAGCCCTCGGGGTGGGAAGCAGCGGTCTGTTGTGGGCCTGTCCTCTGCCCTTAGAGCGCCCTTACCCTGGGAGGGGAACGAGGAAGGACAGAGCTGTCCGGCTCCGGGTCTGGGAAGCGCCAGAAGGTGCCCACCAGCTTGCGGGAAGGTCGTGTGCAGACCCCGTAGGAGTAATACTTAAACGGCCCCAAACCCTCTGGCCTGAGAGGGGTCCCGAGGGCCAGGCCTGGGCTCGGCCACAGCTGCTCAAAGCCGTCTACGACCTTGGGGGCCTTTCTGCATGGGCCTCAGCCAGCCTGGGGTCTGGGGGACACAAGCGGCAGAGGCTGGGGCTTGTGGGCCTCCAGATTCACACGCCCACACATGGACGCACACGTGCACACACACACACGGACAGACACACATGCACACACAGATGCACACGCCCATGCCCCCCAACGAGCCCTCCCACACAGACACACAAATGTGCAAGCGCACGCACACACGTGCATGCACACACACGCATACACAGAAACGCACACGCATACGTGTGTGCGCACACACGCACATATGCACATGCACGCACACATGCACTTATAATGCAGCAGAGATGCACACCGGCACAGTACACAAACACACCACGCACCCTTGAAGACCTCCCCCAGGGCCCCGGCAGCCCTCTGACAGCTCACGGCGCGGGGGCCCCTGGGTGCTCTGTGCCACAGGCCCCGCGGGTGTAGACACAGTGTGTGCATGGGTGTGACCACGGCAGGTCTGTGCACGTGTGTGTAAGTGCAGACGCGGGGAGGACCACACCGGCGCGTGTGTGTCGTGCACGGCTGCTCGGGGCACCGGCCGCAGCCCCACGCGTCTGCCCGCGTCACTCTTACACGCATTCTCCTCTGCACCTGGGCTGGGCGGCCGGGCCGGGGGCCGAGGCCGGGGGCCACTCCAGGCCACAGGCGCGAGTCACCGAGGACGCGGGGCAGCCTCCCTGCCCCCCGCCCCAGAACCCGGGGTCGGGGGCCTGGTCCCCGCGGCGGGGCCCGGCCCCGAGGCCCGCCCCACCCCCGCGCCCCGTCTCGGCTGACAGGCTGGCATTTCCCTTCCTGTTCGCTCTTTCTTCGCCCTGACATGTCGACAAGCACAGCCGTGCTCCCTGACAGACGGAAATATCAGACCTGAAGTACGGGGACAAAGCAGGCTTTAAACTTTAACGAGAGGCCGTAATGGAAATAAAATGTAAAGCTCCCCGTCAAATGTGGGGTTTCTGTTTTATCGGAGAAAAAGTGCCCTAAATAATAAATAAACCACGTGTGTTTCACTTCTTTTATGTGCGTGAATACTTAAAACATGCAAAAATGTGGAAGACGCATTTGCTGGGAACAAAAGGAAACACGTATTTAAGTCCAAAGATGAATAAATGAAGGGGGGTGTGGGCAGGAGATGAGGAAAGCAGAGCTGATGCACGTTCAGGGCCGGCCGCGGGGCGAGGGCGGCGCGTCAGCGGGTCTGGGGACAGGC